>NW_020175017.1:0-24063 GCF_003031525.2 Neophocaena asiaeorientalis asiaeorientalis
ATGAACTTAAAAATTAATACTGTGATTTGGCATTAAAAGAAGATTATTATTATGTTTGCAGAAAACTATGGAAATAGAACAATGTGAAGGAATATGTACTGACAAAACTTCAATTTCTTCTTTCAAAGCAATAACCAAGTGCATTATAAATCTTTAGAAAGAAAGATGGCTTCAAGAAAAGCTTTTATATATATATACTATATATATAGGAATATAGTTGCTTTATACTTCTGTGCCAGTTTCTTCTGTACAGCAAAGTGAATCAGCCATACGTATACATATATCCCCTCTTTTTTTGATTTCCTTCCGAGTTAGGTCACCACAGAGCACTGAGTAGAGTTCCCTGGGCTATACAGTAGGTTCTGATTAGTTATCTATTTTATACACTGTAGTGTATAAATGTCAATCCCAATCTCCAGATTCATCCCAAACCCTCCCCTTTCTCTATTGGTGTCCATAAGTTTGTCTTCTATGTATGTGTCTGTATTTCTGCTTTTCAAATAAGATCATCTGTACCATTTTTCTAGATTCCATATATATGCATTAATATACGATATTTGTTTTTCTCTTTCTGACTTACTTCACTCTGTATGACAGTCTCTAGGACTGTCCACATCTCTGCAAATGACACAGTTTCATCCCTTTTTATGGCTAAGTAATATTCCATTGTATACATATACCACATCTTCTTTATCCATTCCTCTGTTGATGGACAATGGACAATTGCTTCCATGTCCTGGCTATTGTAAATAGTGCTGCTATGAGCATTGGGGTACATGTATCTTTTTGAATTATGGTTTTCCTGGGTACATGTCCAGAATTGGGATTGCTGGGTCAAATGGTAGTTCTATTTTTAGTTTTTTAAGGAACCTCCATACTGTTCTCCATAGTGACTGTATCAATGTTTATTCCCACCAAGAGTGTAAGAGGGTTCCCTTTTCTCCACACCCTCTCCAGCATTTATTGTTTGTGGATTTTTTGATGATGGACATTCTGACCAGTGTGAGATGATACCTCATTGTAGTTTTGATTTGCATTTCTCTAATAATTAATGATGTTGAGCATCTTTTCATGTGTTTGTTCACCATCTGTATGTCTTCTGTGGAGAAATGTCTATTTAGATCTTCCACCCATTTTTCTTTTTTAACATCTTTTTTGGAGTATAATTGCTTTACAGTGGTGTGTTAGTTTCTGCTTTATAACAAAGTGAATCAGCTATACATATACAACTATCCCCATATCTGCTCCCTCTTGCTTCTCCCTCCCACCCCTCTAGGTGGTCACAAAGCACCGAGCTGATCTCCCTGTGCAATGCAGCTGCTTCCCATTAGCTATCTATTTTGCATTTGGTAGTATATAAAGTCCATGCCACTCTCTCACTTCGTCCCACCTTATCCTACGCCCTCCCCCCACGTCCTCAAGTCCATTCTCTACGTCTGCGTCTTTATTCCTCTTCTGCCCCTAGGTTCTTCATAGCCATTTTTTTTTTTTTTAGATTCCATATATATGTGTTAGCATTCTGTATTTGTTATACTCTTTCTGACTTACTTCCCTCTGTATGACAGACTCTGGTTACATCCACCTCACTACAAATAACTCAATTTCGTTTCTTTTTATGTCTGAGAAATATTCCATTGTATATATGTGCCACATCTTCTTTATCCATTCATCTGCTGTTGGACTCTTAGTTTGCTTCCATGTCTTGGCGATTGTAAATAGAGCTGCAATGAACATTGTGGTACATGACTATTTTTGAGTTATGGTTTTCTTAGGGTATATGCCCAGTAGTGGGATTGCTGGGTCATATGGTAGTTCTATTTTTAGTTTCTTAAGGAACCTCCATACTCTTCTAATAGTGGCTGTATCAATTTACATTCCCACCAACAGTGCAAGAGGGTTCCATTTTCTCCATCCCCTCTCCAGCATTTATTGCTCGTAGATTTTTTGATGATGGCCATTCTGACTGGTGTGAGGTGATACCTCATTGTAGTTTTGATTTCCATTTCTCTAATGATTAGTGATGTTGAGCATTCTTTCATGTGTTTCTTGGCAATCTGTATATCTTCTTTGGAGAAATGTCTATTTAGGTCTTCTGCCCATTTTTGGATTGGGTTGTTTGTTTTTTCGATATTGAACTTCATGAGCTGTTTGTAAATTTTGGAGATTAATCCTTTTTCAGTTGCTTCATTTGCATATATTTTCTCCCATTCTGAGGGTTGTCTTTTCATCTTGTTTATGGTTTCCTTTGCTGTGCAAAAGGTTTTAAGTTTCATTAGGTCCCATTTGTTTATTTTTGTTTTTATTTCCATTTCTCTAGTAGGTGGGTCACAAAGGATCTTGCTGTGATTTACCTCATAGAGTATTCTGCCTATGTTTTCCTCTAAGAGTTTGATAGTTTCTGGCCTTACATTTAGGTCTTTAATCCATTTTGAGTTTATTTTTCTGTTTGGTGTTAGGGAGTGTTCTAACTTCATACTTTAACATGTAGCTGTCCTGTTTTACCAGCACCACTTACTGAAGATGCTATCTTTTCTCCATTGTATATTCTTACCTCTTTTATCAAAAATAAGGTGACCATATGTGTTTGGGTTTATCTCTGGGCTTTCTATCCTGTTCCATTGATAGACATTTCTGTTTTTGTGCCAGTAACATACTGTCTTGATTACTGTAGATTTATAGTATAGTCTGAAGTCCGGGAGCCTGATTCCTCCAGCTCTGTTTTTCTTTCTCAAGGTTGTTATGACTATTCAGGGTCTTTTGTGTTTCCATAGAAATTGTGAATTTTTTGTTCTAGTTCTGTGAAAAATGCCATTGGTAGTTTCAAAGGGATTGCATTGAATCTGTAGATTGCTTTGGGTAGTACAGTCATTTTCACAATGTTCTTTCTTCCATTCCAAGAACATGGTATATCTCTCCATCTATTTGTATCATCCTTAATTTCTTTCATCAGTGTCTTATAGTTTTCTGTATACAGGTCTTTTGTCCCCTTAGGTAGGTTTATTCCTAGGTATTTTATTCATTCTGTTGCAATGGTAAGTGGGAGTGTTTCCTTAATTTCTCTTTCAGATTTTACATCAGTAGTGTATAGGAATGGAAAAGATTTCTGTGCATTAATTTTGTATCTTGCTACTTTACCGAATTCATTGATTAGCTCTGCTAGTTTTCTGGTGGAGCCTTTAGGATTCTCTATGTATAGTATCATGTCATCTGCAAACAGTGACAACTTTACTTCTTTTCCGACCTGGATTCCTTTTATTTCTTTTTCTTCTTTGATTACTGTGGCTAACACTTCCAAAACTATGTTGAATAATAGTGGTGAGAGTGGGTAACCTTGTTTTTTTCCTGATCATAGTGGAAATGGTTTCAGTTTTTCACCATTGAGAAGGATGTTGGCTGTGAGTTTGTCATATATGACCTTTATTATGCTGAGGTAAGTTCCCTCTATTCCTACTTTTTGGAGGGCTTTTATCAGAAGTGGGTGTTGAATTTTTTTGAAAGCTTTTTCTGCCTCTATTGAGATGATCATATACTTTTTCTCCTTCAATTTGTTAATATGGTGTATCACATTGATTGCTTTGTGTATATTGAATCCTTGCATTCCTGGGAGAAACCTCACTTGATCATGGTGTATGATCCTTTTAATGTGCTGTTGGATTCTGTTTGCTAGTAGTTTTGCATCTATGTTCATCAGTGATAGTGACCTGTAGTTTTCTTTCTTTGTGACATCCTTGTCTGGTTTTGGTATCAGGGTGATAGTGGCCTTGTAGAATGAGTTTGGGAGTGTTCTTCCCTCTGCTATATTTTGGAAGAGTTTGAGAATGATGGGTGTTAGCTCTTCTGTAAATGTTTGATAGAATTCACCTGTTAAGCCATCTGGTCCTGGGCTTTTGTTTGTTGGAAGATGTTTAATCACAGTGTCAATTTCAGTGCTTGTGATTGGTCTGTTTATATTTTCTATTTCTTCCTGGTTCAGTCCCGGAAGGTTGTGCTTTTCTAAGTATTTGTCCATTTCTTCCAGTTGGTCCATTTTATTGGCATAGAGTTGCTTGTACTAATCTCTCATGATCCTTTGTCTTTCTGCAGTGTCAGTTGTTACTTCTTCTTTTTCATTTCTAATTCTGTTGATTTGAGTCTTCTCCCTTTTTTCTTGATGAATCTGGCTAATGTTTTATCAATTTTGTTTATCTTCTCAAAGAACCAGCTTTTAGTTTTATTGATCTTTGCTATTGTTTCCTTCATTTCTTTGTCATTTGTTTCTGATCTGATCTTTATGATTTCTTTCCTTCTGCTAAGTTTGGGGTTTTATTGTTCTTCTTTCTCTTATTGCTCTAGGTGTAGGGTTAGGTTGTTTATTTGAGATGTTTCTTGAGGTTGGATTGTATTGCTATAAACTTCCCTCTTAGAACTGCTTTTGCTTCATTCCATAGGTTTTGGGTCATCAGGTTTTCATTGTCATTTGTTTCTAGGTTTTTTTTTTTTTTTTTTGCGGTACGTGGACAATTTCTTCAGTGATCTCTTGGTTACTAAATAATGTCTTGTTTAGCCTCCAGGTGTGTATATTTTTTACAGATTTTTTTCCTGTAGTTGATATCTAGTCTTACAGCGTTGTGGTTGGAAAAGATAATTGATACTATTTCAATTTTCTTAATTTTACCAAGGCTTGATTGGTGACCCAGGATATGATGTATCTTGAGAATTCCATGAGCACTTGAGAAGACAGTATATTCTGTTTTCTTTGGATGGAATGCCCTATAAATATCAATTATGTCCATCTTATTTAATGTATCATTTAAAGCTTGTGTTTCCTTATTTATTTGCATTTTGGATGATCTGTCCATTGGTGAAAATGAGGTGTTAAAGTCCCCTACTATGATTGTGTTACTGTCGATTTCCCCTTTTATGGTTGTTAGCATTTGCCTTATGTATTGACGTGCTCCTATGTTGGGTGCGTAAATATTTACAATTGTTATATCTTGTTCTTGGATTCATCCCTTGATCATTATCTAGTATCCTTCTTTGTCTCTTGTAATAGTCTTTATTTTAAAGTCTATTTTGTCTGATATGAGAATTGCTACTGCAGCTTTCTTTTGATTTCCATTTGCATGGAATATCTTTTTCCATCCCCTCACTTTCAGTCTGTATGTGCCCCTAGGTCTGACGTGGTTCTCTTGTAGACAGCATATATATGGGTCTTGTTCTTGTATCCATTCAGCCAGTCTATGTCTTTTGGTTGGAACTTTTAATCCATTTACATTTAAGGTAATTATTGATATATACGTTCCTATTACCATTTTCTTAATTGTTTGGGTTTTGTTATTGTCAGTCTTTTCCTTCTCTTGTGTTTCCTGCCTAGAGAAGCTCCTTTAGCATTTGTTGTAAAGCTGGTTTTGTGGTGCTGAACTCTCTCAGCTTTTGCTTGTCTGTAAATGTTTTAATTTCTCGCTCGAATCTGAATGAGATCCTTGGTGGGTAGAGTAATCTTGGTTGTAGGTTCTTCCCTTTCATCCCTTTAAATATGTCCTGCCACTCCCTTCTGGCTTGCAGAGTTTCTGCTGTAAGATCAGCTGTTAACTTTATGGGGATTCACTTGTATGTTATTTGCTCTTTTTCCCTTGCTGTTTTAATATTTTTTCTGTGTACTTAATTTTTGATAGTTTGATTAATATGTGTCTTGGCATGTTTCTCCTTGCACTTATCCTGTATGGGACTGTCTGTGTTTCTGGGACTTGATTTACTATTTCTTTTCCCATATTAGGGTAGTTTTCAACTACAATCTCTGCAAATATTTTCTCAGTCCCTTTCTTTTTCTCTTCTTCTTATGGGACTCCTGTAATTCAAAAGTTGGTGCATTTAATGTTTTACCAGAGGTCTCTGAGACTGTCCTCAGTTCTTTTCATTCTTTTTACTTTATTCGGCTCTGATGTAGTTATTTCCACTATTTTATTTTCCAGGTCACTTATCCGTTCTTCTGCCTCAGTTATTCTGCTATTGATTCCTTCTAGAGAATTTTTAATTTCATTTATTGTGCTGTTCATCATTGTTTGTTTGCTCTTTAGTTCTTCTAGGTCCTTGTTAAACGTTTCTTTTATATGCTCCATTCTATTTCCAAGAATTTGGATCATCTTTACTATCATTACTCTGAATTCTTTTTCAGGTAGACTGCTTATTTCCTCTTCATTTGTTTGGTCTATGGGTTTTTACCTTGCTCGTTCATCTGCTGTGTATTTCTCTGTCTTCTCATTTTGCTTAACTTACTGTGTTTGTGGTCTCCTTTTCACAGGGTGCAGGTTTGTAGTTCCCGTTGTTTTTGGTGTCTGTCCCCAGTGGCTATGGTTGGTTCAGTGGGTTGTATAGGCTTCCTGGTGGAGGGAACTAGTGCCTGTGTTCTAGTGGATGAGGCTGGATCTTGTCTTTCTGGTGGGCAGGACCATGTCCAGTGGTGTGTTTTTGTGTGTCTGTGACCTTATGATTTTAGGCAGCCTCTCTGCTAATGGGTAGGGTTGTGTTTCTCTCTTGCTAGTTGTTTGTCATAGGGTGTCCAGCACTGTCTCTTGCTGGTTATTGAGTGGAGCTGGGTCTTAGCATTGAGGTGGTGCTCTCTGGGAGAGCTTTTGCTGTTTGGTATTATGTGGAGCCGGGAGGTATCTGTTGGACCAATGTCCTGAACTCAGCTCTCCCACCTCAGAGGCACAGGCCTGACAGCAGCCCAATCACCAAGACCCTGTCAGCCACATGGCTCAGAAGAAAAGAGAGGAAAAAAAGAAAGAAAAAAAATAAAATAAATAAGAATAAAATATAATAATGTTATTAACATAAAAAATAATTATTAAAAATAAAAAATTAAAAAGTAATTAAAAATGAAAGAAAGAATGGAAGAAGAGAGCAACCAAAACAAAAAACAAATCCACCAATGATAATAAGCACTAAAAACTATACTAAAAAAAAAAGAAAATTAATAAAAAATGGACAGAGAGAACCCTAGGACAAATGGTAAAAGCAAAGCTATACAGACAAAATCACACAAAAAAGCATACACATACACACTCACAAAAAGAGAAGAAGGAAAAAAAAAATATATATCATTGCTCCCAAAGTCCAGCACCTCAATTTTGGAATGTTTCATTGTCTATTCAGGTATTCCACAGATGCAGGGTATATCAAATTGATTGTAGAGATTTAATCTGTTGCTCCTGAGGCTGCTGGAAGAGATTCTCCTTTCTGCTCTTTTTTTGCACAGCTCTTGGGGCTCAGCTTTGGATTTGGCCCTGCCTCTGCGTGTAGGTCTCCTGGGGTTATCTGTTCTTTGCTCAGACAGGATGGGGTTAAAGTAGCAGCTGATTGGGGGCTCTGGCTCCCTCAGGCCTGGGGGATGGTGGTGTACGGAATGCCAGGCGAGCCTGCCTTGGCAGAGGCTGGCATGACATTGCAACAGCCTGAGGTGTGCCATGTGTTCTCCCAGGGAATTTGGCCCTGGATCACGGGATCCTGGTAGTTGCGTGCTGCACAACCTCCTGGGAGGGGAAGTGTGGATAGTGGTCGGTGCTGCATACAGGCTTCTTGTTGGCTGCAGCAGCAGTCTTAGCGGTTCATGCCCATTTCTCGTGTCCGCGGTGATAGCCACAGCTCGCACCCGTCTCTGGAGGTGGTTTAGGCAGTGCTCTGAATCCCCTCTCCTCGCGCACCTTGAAAAAATTGTCCCTTGCCTCTTACGCAGGTCCAGACTTTTTCCTGGACTCCCTCCCGGCTAGCTGTGGTGCACTAGCCCCCTTCAGGCTGTGTTCACGCAGCCAACCCCAGTCCTCTCCCTGGGATCTGACCTATGAAGCTGAGCCTCAGCTCCCAGCCCCCACCCACCCCAGTGGGTGAGCAGACAAGTCTCTCAGGGTGGTGACTTCTGGTCGACACTGATCCTCTGTGTGGGAATCTCTCCACTTTGCCCTCTGCACCCCTGTTGCTACACTCCTCCGTGGCTCCAAAGTTTCCCCCACCACTCCCCATCTCTGCCAGTGAAGGGGCTTCCTAGTGTGTGGGAACTTTTCCTCCTTCACAGCTCCCTCCCTGAGATGCAGGTCCTGTCCCTATTCTTTTGTCTCTGTTTTTTCTTTTGCCCTACCCAGGTACATGGGGGGTTTCTTGCCTTTTGGGAATTCTGAGGTCTTCTGCCAGCATTCAGTAGGTGTTCTGTAGGAGTTGTTCCACGTGTAGATGTATTTCTGATGTATTTGTGGAGAGGAAGCTGATATCCATGTCTTACTTTTTGTCATCTAGAAGGTCTCCCCCCCCCCCATTTTTGGATTGGGTTGTTTGTTTTTTTGATATTGAGCTGTATGAGCTGTTTGTATAGTTTGGAAATTAATCCCCTGTCAGTTGCTTCTTTTGCAAATATTTTCTTCCATTCTGAGGGATGTCTTTTAGTGTTGTTTATTTTTTGCTTTACTGTACAAATCTTTTAAGTTTAATTAGGTCTCATTTGTTTCTTTCTGTTTTTGTTTTCATAAGTCTAGGAGGTGGGTCAAAAAAGATCTTGCTATGATTTATGTCAAAGTGTGTTCTGCCTATGTTTTCCTCTAAGAGTTTTGTAGTGTCTCAGCCACTCTATGTTTTTTGTTTGGAACACTTATTCATTGACATTTAAAGTAATTATTGATAGGTATATACTTATTGCCATTTTATTACTTGTTTTCCAGTTGTTTTTGTAGCTCTTCTGTGTTTATTTCTTCTTTTTTTTCTAGCCTTGTGCTCTGAAGATTTCCTTTAGTAGTATGCTTCTGTTCCTTTCTTTCTAGTATTAGTGTATCTGTTGTAGGTTTTTGATTTGTATTTACCGTGGTGTTCATATATGTTGACCTATAATTATGTCTACTCATTTTAAACTGGTAATCATTTAAGTTCAAACACATTTTAAAAGATCTACATTTTTTACTCTCCTTCCCAAAATTTTGTGTTTTGATGTCATATTTTACATTTTCATGATTATCCCTAAATTCTTTATTGCAGTTATAGTTGCTTTTTCACTTTTTTCTCCATTTAATCTACATACTGGCTTAAGTGATCTCTAATCCATACTATATATATGCCTTTCCTATTAGGGTTTTCCCTTTACTATGGATTCTTACTTCTTTTCCATTTAGAGAAGACCCTTCAACATTTCTTTTAGGGTAGGTTTAGTATGGATGAATTCTTTCAGATTTTGCTTGTCTGAGAAGTTCTTTGTCCCTCCTATTCTAAATGCTAATCTTGTTGGGTAGAGTAACCAAGTTACATGTTTTTCCATCTCAGAACTTTGAATATTTCATGCCACTCCCTTCTGGCCTGCAAAATTTCTGAAGAAAAGTCAGCTGATAATCTTATGAGGATTACCTTGTATATGAGTCTTTATTTTTCTTTTACTGCCTTCAGAATTCTCTCTTTAACTTTTGCCATTTTAATTATGATATGTCGTTTGGGTTCATCTTGTTTGGGACTCTCTGTGCCTCCTATACCTGGATATCTGTTTCCTTCTTCAGGTTTGGGAAGTTTTCAGACATAATTTCTTCAGATACATTTTTAATCCCCTTCTCTCTTTTCCTTTTGGAACCCCTATAGTGGGAATATAGAAATGCTTAATGTTATTCAAAACATCTCTTAATTTTCTTTCATTAAAAATTTTTTTCCTGCTGTTCTGATTGAATGATTTCCATAATTCTATTTCCAGATCATGTATATGCTCTTTTGTATCACTTAGTCTGCTTTTCATTCCTTCTAGTATGTTTTATTTTTAAATTTCAGATATTGAATCATTTATTTTTGATTTGGTCTTTTTATAGTTCCTTGTTAAAATGTTCATTGTTTAAATCAATTATTTTCCCTAATTTAGTTAATATTTTTATTACCAAGTTTTGAATTATTTACCTGGTGAATTATTTATTTCTGTTTCATTATTTAGGTTTTCAGGAATTTTCTCTTGCTCTTTCAATTGAGAGTATTTCCTCTGCCTTTTCATTTTACTTAATTTTCTCTGCCTCTATAAATTTAGGTGAAAGTTACATATTATGGTCTTGAAGGGGTGTCCTTATGTAGGGGCATCCCTGTGCAAACTGTGTGTGCTGAGTGCCTTTGGTGGGAGGTCTGGATTTGATTTGAATGTCTGTCATGGTCTTTCCTCAGGGTGTGCTGGCAGCTATCACCTTGGTAAGGGGTGAAGCTGGAGATGGAGGGGCTAGAGTTGGGTACAAGGCAGCACTTCCTCTCTGGTCATTGGCTGTCACCACCCTGTTAGGGGAAGGGTCTGATGCCAGGTTGCTAGAGCAGAAGCCCTGAGGGTTGGGCTTGAGTTGACGCTTTTCCCTTCAAGTATTTATATTTTCCTCTCTCCACTCCAGGGCCTTTGCCTCAGAGGAGAGGACTGCTGTAGCACGTGGCACTCATGTGCACACAGAGACACAATGCACTGCCTGTGGAGGCGTCTGCATCTCTGCTCAGACACTGCCCATAGTCAAGTCTTTTTCCTGGTCCTGGCTGCCCCAGATCCAGTGCTGCACTCCGGTGTGGAGTGAACAGGGCTGGAGCATTTGCTCAGCTGGGGCTGGGATGCATGGTGAGAGAGTCGAGGGGAACCCTGGCAGCTACTAGAGCAAATTTCTCTCTCCCTGCCTTGGAAGCAAGCCAGTGTGCACATGCATATTCATCAGTCATGGAGTCCAGGCTTCTCCAGCCTTTCTGTTTGTCCCAGTGGTCCTCCAACTAGCCAAGGGGGCTTGTCTCTTCCGTGTTGGACCCCAGGACTAAGATGCCCAGTCTGTGGCTTGACCTTCTCCCCAGAGTGGGTTTCTGCCCCTGCAATCTCCCTTGTCCTCTGAGTTCCCTCCTGATGGCACAGGTCCTGACCTAGTTGCTTTTCTTACCTTCCTACCCACTTATGTGTGTATCTTTCTTACAGCCTTGGTTGTACAGGAATCCTTCTGCCAATTTTCAGTTAGTTTTCAGTGAGAATTATTTCATATGTAGATGTATTTTTGATGTGTTCATGGGAGAAGGTGAACTCCACATCCTCTTAATCTGTCACCTTGACCTCTTCCCCTAAATGCTTTTAATAAGCATTCTGGGAGAGAAAAGGTGTCCACACTAAAAAGTACTTTGACACCTGGAGCCTTATCTAGCCAAACTGATTTTCAGAAACTAGTTTTTCATCACCCTGCATGACCCACCAGTCATGCCAGGCAGGTTTTCCTAAGGGTGTATTCCTTTATATTCATCAATGTTGAGGAGACATATAAGCTATAAGTAAGTGTGAAATAAATAGTAAAGCGTGGTCCAGATGGCTGTAGAGTGATTACTCATTAGGGATGATGAAGAATGAAGTTCAAAAAAGACCCTTTGGATTAAGCGAGATATTAAAACAAGGGAGACAATTAAGAAGCTTGGAATAGAAAATGAAGGAAGCTAAACATCTGTCCACAGAGGTTATTTAAGAAAAGTGACTATAATGAAATAAGCCTGTCTTTCATATTCTATTTATCTATATGGACAAAATGTACACTGGTGTTATAGTTTTTATCAAAATTTGATGTAGTGGGTTCCCCTGGTGGCGCAGTGGTTGAGAGTCCACCTGCCGATGCAGGGGACACGGGTTCGAGCCCCGGTCCGGGAAGATCCCACATGCCGCAGAGCAGCTGGCCCCGTGAGCCATGGCCGCTGAGCCTGTGCGTCCGGAGCCTGTGCTCTGCAGCGGGAGAGGAACTTCATTCTAGTTAAGAATTCAGCCGATTTTTCCATTCTGGGTTTTCCACCTGAAGAATATGTTCACACTTTTAATCTCTTTCTTTCTTTTCTTCCTACATTTATCTGTATATGTTCATTTAATATCTTCATGTAATTTTATTCTTTCAGTTATACAAATAATACAAGAATACATCTAATAAAAAGAAATTCCAAGAGGTAGTTATCAAGCAAAAGGCTCCTTTGAAGGCTACTTTCCTACTTCACCTCCTCACCTTCAAACATACTACTCTATCACCAGGGTTAATCCCTGTAAATGGTATATGTTGATTACTCTCTGTAACTAGTCTGTGTTTATATCTTTTCTTAACATGCTTTTTGAAAAGCAAACTTCTTCCTTGAGAGCATTAGAAGACTCAAAGTTGGTGAGCTGAGATGAATTCTTCCAACACAATGTTCTTTGTGGATTTATAGAAATCTGACCTCTTGATGATTATGTATTGATATTTAATTGACATAAAATTTAAGAGTATTTTTAGTTCTGGTGGGAGAAAAACTTTCTCATACCATACTCTTACATATGACATAAATCTTAGATAAAAGTTTAAAATATTCTGCTTAATATTCTGTTAATACTGCTTTGGCCATTTATATTTATAATATATGAATAAAGTTGGACCAAATTTAATTCTATCCATTGCTTATTGAGTTTTTGGGGAAGAAGTTCCCCATGGCATGCTTTTTTTAGTAAACCAACTTTAATTTTTATGGATGTTTTGTCATAGTTATAATGGATAACTGAATGAATAATGGACAAGAAGATTTCTGCAGTGAACAAGGTCCGCCTTCTGTGCCGGTTGTGGGGCATTGAATGATGAACCTTCCAGTTAGCAGTGGTTGTGCACTGCAGTAGGATTTTCTCATTGACTTTCAATTAAATGGAGATGCTTTTATGACAAGTCATTGTATTCTACCAATCAAGTAAGCCTCATTTGGAACATAGTCATGCCTCTTCCTCCTTCATTGTATGTAGGCAATGTGCTCTGTAATGGAACTTATTTCTACATGATTTTTGTCATGATCAGTCAACTATTTCAAATAAAAAGGTAAAGATAAATGGTAAATGCTTAAAATTCCTTCTCTATGGTCTCATTCTCCAAAATTTAGTAATTCACGCCGATAGCATGCCAAGAGCCAGAAAAAGAATGCTGCACAGTAGTCTTTCCAGGGAGGGAAACACTATAGAGTTCTGATCTGAATTTAAGTTCTAAAGTCTTCAAATTAGCAGATGTAATGTTATCCCTGTAAAGTCACTCTTACTCACTTGCATTGCAAATTGTTTATTTATTTATTTTTTTTTACCTCTGAGCCAATCACTTTATGTAGATCATGAATAACATAGGGGACAAGATATTTACTCTTTCTTTTTTTTAACATCCTTACTGGGGTATAATTGCTTTACAATGGTGTGTTAGTTTCTGCTTTATAACAAAGTGAATCAGTTATACATATACATATGTTCCCATATCTCTTCCCTTTTGCGTCTCCCTCCCTCCCACCCTCCCTATCCCACCCCTCCA
Source organism: Neophocaena asiaeorientalis asiaeorientalis (assembly GCF_003031525.2). Classification (NCBI taxonomy): domain Eukaryota; kingdom Metazoa; phylum Chordata; class Mammalia; order Artiodactyla; family Phocoenidae; genus Neophocaena; species Neophocaena asiaeorientalis. The sequence continues at coordinate 13,278 of NW_020175017.1, forward strand.
GGCGGTCACAAAGCACCAAGCCGATAACTCTCGCCCTGTCACAGCTCACCCCTCCCCCTTCCCATGTTTCTTGAATGGTAAGTGAGCGGAGCTGTAGCCAGAGATGCAGGCATTATGTATGCTCCACAGCCTAGCTTACCATGAAAAAGCCTAACTTTAGCATGAGGTAGCTGACTGTAACTATCATCAATAAAGTGATTGCAAATTATTCTAGTGCTTGTGAGTTGAAAATTTGCAACTATTTATCTGTTCTTTTAAATTTTTCTCATGGATCAAGTTTTCTAGTAACTTAGAAAATGAGATAGATAAAGGAAAGGTAAGTGACATATTCTTATAACAAGTGAAAAAGAGGGTTAGAATGAACATTTGATATAATTATCATGATCAAATCAAAAGTAGACAAAATATGTTGCACATACATATGTATACTATTTATATAGTATATATATATAAATGTAGATGCATATGTATACTATTTATATAGTATATATACATATAGATGCATATATACACATTTATGTATGTAGTTATATAAATGGGGGTGGGTTCTTAGAATGTAGAGGAAGACTGTTCCATACCATATTGCTTTGTGTGTGAATTCACTGTGTAAAAAATCTTCAACTGTGATGACGTAATTTATGTATAAGTCCCTTCCTTTTTCTATCCCACAGAGTATGCTTTCAGATGCCTTTTTAACTGGGGGCTGATCTTACTGCTGATCTTACTATTTCTCCAGCCCAGCCCATGATCTGCAGTGTTGCCTCTCCATGAGCAGAGCTTTTTCCTACATGTTCCAACTAGTATGTTCCACCAAACTGAATATACTCTGTGGCCCCAATGAGGGTTAAGAAAATCTCTACTGAAGACTTTAGGTAGTGGTCCTGAAGACCTGGAGAGCTGGAGGCCAGAGTGGATTTTGTAAAACTGCCTTGAGTATTGAGAAGAAAAGAATTTTGTTTGCTTTTTTCAATGACAGATTGTCACTAAGGATAAATTAATTATTCCCATCATCTGTCTTAGGATATTTGGAATTTGGCTTCCTAATCTCTAGATTCATAAAGATTGTGTATCAAAATAAAATAGGCACAAATAATAACAACAATGTACAAAAACCTACTAAAACCTGGGTTGATTAGTGTGGTAACATGTGAAATTAAAATTAGCAAAGAGAATCAAAATTATTTTAAACTTAAATTTAAATCCAACTGTAAAATTAAAAAAAATTAGAGATAATACACACATATGTTAAAAATACTAAATATCACTAAAAAAATAAACATTAGCCCGATGTCCCCTAGTTTCCTTTATTGGTACCATTTTCTTATGTATCTTTCCAGAAATATTAGATTCTATATGTGTATACATCCTCTTCCTCCTTAATTATAAATTTTTCTTTTCTTCTGATACTTGAGTATAATAAATTCATATGAAAAGAACTGAGTTTAGCTGTTATAAATGGTATTGAAGACAAATTCTACAACATGGCTTCTAAACTTATGAGTTTACTGGGGGAATTCTAAAATTAATTTATTTGTAAAAAATGAGGAACTCCCCTAGGGCTTCCCTGGTGGCGCAGTGGTTGAGAGTCCGCCTGCCGATGCAGGGGACACGGGTTCATGCCCCGGTCTGGGAAGATCCCACATGCTGCGGAGCGACTAGGCCCGTGAGCCATGGCCGCTGGGCCTGTGCGTCCGGAGCCTGTGCTCTGCAACGGGAGAGGCCACAACAGGGAGAGGCCCGCCTACCCCAAAAAAAAAAAAAAAAAAAAATGAGGAACTCCCCCCCTCAAATTTATAGACCCCAGGTTCCTTTCTGGTCAAGTCTTGATAATACATCTTCATATTGTATAAGTAATTAAAAAATCAGGCTAGCTACAACCTCAGTGGTGTGTAGGTTTTTCTCCCCAAGCTATCATGGACCCTGATTGTTTTGCCAATTAGAATAACTATCAAATCTCTGAGCAGATCCCAATTGATGGGATTTAGTTTCTTGTCCAAATACCGTTTTTATTAAGGACAACTCTACTCCCCTCAAATTATAGATGATTACATTATTTCTTAGATGATCCCATTGAAAATGTTTGCTACTTTATTTCTTGATGCATTAATTTCAAACTTGCATTTTTCCAAGGAACAAGTCCAAGACATTATTATTCCACTATTGACCACTGTCATTTAATATTATGGTTATATTTTGATATATATAGAGATATCCTTTGATATTATATATATTTTGAGATATATATATATATATATATATATATAAAATCTCCTTTGATCAATGTCTCTTCAAGCTGTCTGTGGGTAATTTACATGTAGAGAGCTAGAACACAGCAAAGGCTTTTTTTCCAAATCACTAGATGGAACTTTGATCACTTCGGCTTGGGCCAATGGATAGCTCCTTTTACCCATTTTATTGACAGTAGGGAGAGCAAAATACTTTCTCTTTAAAGAGAGAGAAGAGCCAGTGTAAGCTGCCTATCCCAGGATTTTTTTTTTCTTTTCCCAGGATTTTTATGGAGGCACCAGTTCTGTCCAGCAGTGGCTCAGACCATCTTACCTCATGTGTTTGGGAGAAAGTTACAAGGGAGGAAAGGAGAGAAGAGTGGCTGGAATTTTTCTCAAAAGGGTAACATTCAACCTTATTTCTACTTTTCAGTCTTTTACAAGCAAGCATGTATAAGAGAAAAAGTCAGCCATTTTTCTGGTCTTTAATTTCCTTATCACAATGAATACCCCTCCCATTAACAGTATGGACAAAAAATATTCTTGGTTTTGAGTAGCACTTTACATCCTTTGGAATAGATTGAAATGAAATATCCTTAGATTCAGGTGGTAGAAGCAGGGTGGAACAAAATTTAGTTCCAACAAGTGGGCATGGTATTTTTGTTAAAATGAATATAGCCTAAAATTGTTATGATCTTATCATGTGCCACTGATCTTTGGTACTTTGATCATCCTTCTATTTCTGAGCAGAAAAGTAATTACTTTTTGGAAAGAATCTTGGCCCTACCCATAGGTACTCCCTTGTTTATCTCCATGTGCAGATGGAGTGGCTTTCTCTTCAAGCATTTGTTCTTGTCAGACTTGTCAACTTTCATAAGAAAATGTCAATCCAGCCTCTGGGTTGAGGAGCTGTTAAAACATATGGCTTTGCACTTAACTGGAAAAACAGAATAGCTGCACTCCAGGTACTTGTCAGGGAATATAATCTTCAACTCACTGCCATTCAACACTTATCAGAAACTCAGCTGGGAGAAACAATATTTATAAATGATTGAAGGACATGCAGTCTGTCCATTCACTCAGCTACCCTTAAATCCACCCCATCTGAGCCAGACAAGCATAAATTCTGGAAAACTACTCTGGTCCTCATGGGAATGCTTTTACAACTTGTAGAGTGGCATTTTGCCATAAACTTAAGCTGAGTGAAGACACAAGGAACAGACCTTTGAAACCCACTGGTTTACTATGAGGCTATGTTAATGATTCTTCACTACCTTACACAGTTAGTTTTCTCTTTAAGAGGGTCCACAGGAAAATTTTCTCTCTCATGTCAGTACCAGACATGGATGTATTTTCCTTTGCAACTGCTTTGTATATAAGCACTTACATAGGCACAAACACTGATTATGCTTCTGCCTCTGAGTTATTTGCTAGCCGGTATAAAGCTAAAGTTGTAATTCCTTTCTGGAAAGCATATAGGAATTCCCAACATATATTTTTGAGGCCTAATTTCATATCTGGCTTCAACTTATCTGACTGTCTAATTTACCCTTGGTACTGGGTAAGACGGGGAAGGGCAAGGAACGTCTTCAAATAAGAACTGATTGGTCAATTCTGGAAGGCAGTAGTTCCTGGATGAAAAAGAGGAAGGAACCCACATGTACAGCACAATGCTTTGGTCTACAGATATATTCATGCATAAATAACATTTCATAGAAATCCAGGTCATATTATTATATCTCACTGATGTGTCACTGTCTGTCTGGCATTCAAACATTCTGCCTCTGGTGACCCACTTTATGTCTCTTCTGGTCCTTCATGAGGAGAGAGACCGTCTGGAGAATTGGAAGTATTTGGTAATGGGGTGGGCGAGGAGAAGATGGTGTCTAGAGATGGTAAGAAGATAGAATTCATAGGAATTATGTTGCTTTCAGAGTTCCAGTCAGGAATTGTTTAAGTAGAAACATCTGAGTCTGAAGCTAACCACCCAGATAAAATATTGGCACTCAGCCACGGAGTGAATGTGCACGCCAGGCCGTTAGTCACACAGATGCCTCTTGCACAGCTTGTGTCAAAATCTGTCACTGATTTTGGCAGTGGCAGGTAAGTCACTCTTTCAGGGACATAACTGCATGCTACAGAAATTAGAAACCTTAATTTTCACCAAATGTTTAAAGACCTTTTGCTTTTCTAAAGTAACACTGAAAGCAGTATTTTCCAAACTTGGATCTATGGAAGATTATACTCATTTTCTTTCCTCAGCCTGTGATGTAAGGAGAACGTGATGTGAGGATAATGCAGGGAGCTTTTCATGAAGCTAAAGCTATTTCATTTAATAGTCTGTTACATTCTGAGATTGTGGACTTCCTGTTTTGGGGTGTTCATATGTTCTTTCCTTTATGACACTGTGATAATAGATTTTTAAAATGTCTCCTATTGTTAAATAATAATTATAATAACCTAAGTGTGTCTCTGGGGTTGGCAAGTATGGTGTTCAGGTTGTTTACTGCATAAGACAGTAAAATTATGTGTGAATTATATATATCGTGATTATCCAAATTCTGGAAACCAGAAATTATGTAAAAGATATACCCTTTTCCCCATAGTTAGAAAGTTTAGCTATTGTTTCCCACTAAACATTGCTACTTCATAAATGATTCTTGTGAAAACATTGTGAAGATGAGAAGGTAATTATCCACAGCTTTGTCAAACAATATGGAACAGATTAATATGCTTCACTGATGTGAGGAAAATGACAACTAGAACCCTTTAAAAGACAGCTTCTGCAACTCAGGACGCTGAAGTTTCCTGTTGTCAATAGCAACGCTTCTTTCTCAGTTGTTGATTGGCACTGAAAAGCACTTGCCAGCTCCTCAAATTTATTTGATACGTGGCAACAGAGTGAAAGTCAGCGGGTTTATATGCAGTGTCTGCTGCCCTACTATGTCTTCAGGAAACAAGCGAAAATAATTTTCTACTAGGTTTCTAGTCATCTTTTTATAAAGACATGTATTGTAGATCGCCTTCGTGCACATGTGTGCTCTCTCACACACAATCTGTGCCATATCTGCCATTTCTGAGCCCAGGGATCAGACGTTATATACAACTGAAATGGAATAGGATCAGATTTATTGAAGGGTGAGGACAACCTGTTACTGTGCACTAAGCACACTGGACAAGAAATGAGCGCTTCACCAGTTTTAGAAATTAGATTCCAGGTCATACATATAACACCACTACATGTCACGTGTGATTACTACAAGGATAAGGAAACATGTTTTTTTGTGTCATTGAAGTTTCTATAGAACTCTTAATCCTAACTCAATGCACTACACTGAAAAGCTGAATAAACACATCTCACTCAGGAAAGGATTTTGCAAGGTTGAATGACTGCAGGTGATATTTTAAGCAGAAGGATCTTTCATTCTCTTTCTACCTGAAGAGTGAAAATTTACCCAGTGTGGGTAAAATATGCTGTAGAATTTGTCTTCCTTGTAGGATTCAGTTTCCTTGTCATATTGCTATAGGAGATTATTTTCAGAATACAGTAAAAATTTCCTGAATGATTCCTATATTACTGGATTTGTGAATGTATAATGTGTGAGATTAAAAAGTTACTTTGTAGCAACTAATCTCCCTGAGAAAATCACTTTAATAAGGCATGAAGGTTTGACTTGTCCTTCTGCAGTAACATCACTTGGTAAGCTGCTTCTTTACCCTGTGCAGTTGGGTTTCAAAACAATGTAAGTATTTTATAAGTGTGTACCTTACAGTGCTTTTGAAAAAAAAAACATTTTTAGATATGAACAAAATGTAAGTCTAATCTTATTTGAAATGTCAGTAACGATCTCAATAGGTTATTTTTTCCTAAAAAAATTAAGCATTTGATAATACAAATTGTTCCTGTCCTATTAAAGCTTTCAGGAAAAAGTTGGGTATAAAATAAATATTAAAACTAAATTCTATTAGCTTTCATAACAATACATGTCTTTTTCCATATGCTCCCTCTCTTTCTCTTCTTCCACTTCTCTGCTTTAAATTCTTACCACCTATAACTCCTTTAACTTTTCTCTCCTCTTTGAATATTTTTTTTCTTCCAGTCACCCAGATCTCTGACTATAAAGACTGCCTTCTTCTCTTGTGCAGTACTGATTGCAAGGGAGTTTGTTGCTAAGGTGAAATGTCTTTTACTGGAAACATTTGAGCCTACCTTTTAAGGAAGTTTAAAAAATGAATGCTACCTGGAAGCAAAGAGGTAACTGTGATTTCCTCATGGGGACCTTTCTAACATGATGATATCACTTTCTATCAAGGAAAGTCTCATTCATGAAAACCCATGCATAGAATCCTTATAATTTCCAAACAAATGAGATAATACTGATAGCAAGCAAAGTAAGATTAAAATGAACTATAAGCCTTTCCTCCTTCTATGAATAGAAATAAGAGATTGTACTATCATCCTTAGCAATTCTTTTACTAATCCTTTTTATGTTTTTTACTTTTACAATAACATCTGGATTGGATTTCCTCTAGAGTATTCTATTATCTTAAAGACCAGCAAAATAGGCATCATATCAATTTTTTTTAGTAGGCTGAGAAATTGGAATTTATAGCTTTATTTCATGAGTGGTACCAGTCTAGCCTTCTGTAGTGTTTATTCCCTCATCTCCCTTTGAGCTCATTATTTTATTCTTCTTATTTATTTAATAGGTTCTCAAAAAGATTGGTTTGTTCTGGGAAGCTTAAGTGGGGACTTTTAGAATTGACCAGTTCAAAATGAAAAGAAAAAAAGAAATAATATCTCAACATGGCAAAATAGAATAACTTCTGAAATAACTACAATATGTTAAATGTAAACTACAGTGGTAAACATTTATTTTTGATCACAGTAACTGAAATGTTTTCCTTTAAATAAGTTGCTAAAAGGCAAAGTTAGCACAGCCTGATCAATAGTGCTCTTTTAAAATCAGAAAAGCTTGCAACAGGCTTTATAGATGGGTAAATATATTTTCTCCTCAGTACGCTTCAATACTAATACTTTTTCCTTCTCTTTTCTGCTGTGGTTGAGTAAAATAGCCAATAGAAAAACCATTATTTTTTTTCCTTGCTTTAAAACTTACTTATCTGGTTTAATATACTAACATCAATCAAGGTGATGCTCAGAAGGAAATAAATAGCTGTAACTCTCCCATATGCTTACTCTTTACTGCAGCATAGAAAGTGTGAGCTTCATTCCTTACTGTGTTTTAAAGAATTATCACCTGGTTTATAAAGGAATCTGAGGGTGAGGTTTTTTTTTTTTTTTTTGCGGTACGCAGGCTTCTCACTGCTGTGGCCTCTCCCGTTGCGGAGCACAGGCTCTGGACGCGCAGGCTCAGCGGCCATGGCTCACGGGCCCAGCCGCTCCGCAGCATGTGGGATCTTCCCGGACCGGGGCACGAACCCGTGTCCCCTGCATCAGCAGGCAGACTCTCAACCACTGTGCCACCAGGGAAGCCTGGTGAAGCATTTTAAATATTCACGTCCTTACATGTTCTGTAGTTCTAATGAAGTTGATCACTATTCAGTATTATTCTATCACAATGTCTTTTGAAGTGAGGCAATGAACAACGAGGGTCCTTTAAGCTGCCTATGGAATGGGCTAAAATGCAAGGATCAGTCAATATATATATTTTAAATTTTTTACAATTTATTTTATTTTTTATTGAAGTGTAGTTGATTTATAATATTGTGTAAGTTTCAGGTGTACAGTAAAGTGATTCACTTATGCATATATGTATATATTCTTTTTCAGATTCTTTTCCCTTATAGGTTATTACAAAACACTGAATATAGTTCCCTGTGCTATACAGTGGGTCCTTGTTGGTTATCTATTTTATATATAGGTGTGTGTATCTGTTAATCCCAACCTCCTAATTTATCCCTGCCCCCCTTTCCCCTTTAGAAACCATAAGTTTGTTTTCTATGTCTGTGGGTCTATTTATGTTTTGTATATAAGTTCATTTGTATTATTTTTTTAAGATTCTACATATAAGTGATATAGTATGATATTTGTCTTTCTCTGTCTGGCTTACTTCACTTAGTATAATAAAGTCCCAAGTCAAGATGGGCAGAGAAGTGGGGCAGTGATAGATTTTGATCTCATTGCAGCCAGTTGATTGCCCTCACATTCCCTGGACTTCATTTCTCTTCTTCCACACTACATACCCCTTCCATCATCTCCCTTTTTCATGAAATGCAAATGATAAAGAGTGCGAATGCTCTGCTGTATTGGAGAACTGATTTTTAAAGGATCAACACTGTAAGAACTGTTTTGCTGTTAATGCAAAGGCTGGGGGCATTCTGGAGAAATTTGGATTCTAAAAATTGCATCTACTGTTGTAGTAAATCATATTGGAGTTGAAACTACGTGGGAATATTTTGTAAACTGTAAATTGTGTTTATGTTATAAGGTATTAGTTGTCAACTTGACACTAGAATAATTTGATTAATAAATATCATATATACCCATCAACTGCTTATTTAGTCATTAGTTTGGCTGGTTGGTTCAATTTTAACACCGCATTAAAGTAACTTTAATGAAATGTGTGTTCTCCCACATTTCATTAAGGAGAGTCTATTTCTTTTTTAAAGAGTTTTGTACAGTCTTTAATAGTACCACGTTTTCTTCTCATTTAAATGAACCATGGAACTTTCAGGCATTGTCAGTAGGAGAGTGGTAGTCATAAAGTATCTATTGTTCAAATATACCATGTATTTCTAACAAATGTTAAGCACAATGCTTATAGTATAAACCAAGAAAAAAAGTTGGAAACTAAAATTAAACCCAAAGTAGGCACTTACTTAAATAACTACTCATTTAAATAACTTTTTCTTTTTCTCAATGTAAAAGATAATGATTTATAGCATGGGCAATAAAGGTGTATGTATGGGAGTGAATTCCAACATGGTGAAAATGAGAGATTAGAGGTCAAAGGGCAAATAGAGAGAGCAGGCAGTGGAGACTGAGTTTCTTCCCGAATCAGGTCTTATTCTAGTATTTGAATTAAAGAAGGAACTTACATAACAAATGGGAAAATAAACAGATTATTTACAAACATAGTGACATTTTGACTGCATTTAGTAAGCAATTTATGTGATATTTAGCATTGCTGCATAATTTATATCATTTTATATTTACAGATTATGTTCCTTAAGGAGTATGTATCTAAAATATTGGACGTAATTTTAACTCAACAATTTTACATTTAATTAATTTGGTAACATGTTTTGAAGAGTTTTATTTCACTTTTGACTTGGCTTTTTTGGTTATCTCCTGTTTCCCACCTTCTCCTCTTACTATATATTTTTTTTATTTCCATTTCTCTAGGAGGTGGGTCAAAAAGGATCTTGCTGTGATTTATGTCATAGGGTGTTCTGCCTATGTTTTCCTCTAAGAGTTTGATAGTTTCTGGCCTTACATTTAGGTCTTTAATCCATTTTGAGCTTCTTTTGTGTATGGTGTTAGGGAGTGATCTGATCTCATACTTTTACATGTACCTGTTCAGTTTTCCCAGCACCACTTATTGAAGAGGCTGTCCTTTCTCCGCTGTACATTCCTGCCTCCTTTATCAAACATAAGGTGACCATATGTGTGTGGGTTTATCTCTGGGCTTTCTATCCTGTTCCATTGATCTATCTTTCTGTTTTTGTGCCAGTACCATACTGTCTTTTTTTATTTTCTTTTTTTACATCCTTATTGAAGTATAATTGCTTTACAATGCAGTGTTAGTTTCTGCTTTATAACAAAGTGAATCAGTTATACATATACATATGTTCCCATATCTCTTCCCTCTTGTGTCTCCCTCCCTCCCACCCTCCCTATCCCACCTCTCCAGGCGGTCACAAAGCACCAAGCTGATCTCCCTGTGCTATGCAGCTGCTTCCCACTAGCCATCTACCTTACGTTTGGTAGTGTATACATGTCCATGCCTCTCTCTTGCTTTGTCACAGCTTACGCTTCCCCCTCCCCATATCCTCAAGTCCATTCTCTAGTAGGTCTGTGTCTTTATTCCTGTCTTACCCCTAGGTTCTTCATGACATTTTTTTTCCTTAAATTCCATATATATGTGTTAGCATACGGTATTTGTCTTTCTCTTTCTGACTTACTTCACTCTGTATGACAGACTCTAGGTCTATCCACCTCATTACAAATAGCTTAATTTCATTTCTTTTTATGGCTGAGTAATATTCCATTGTATATATGGGCCATATCTTCTTTATCCATTCATCTGATGAATATAAATATCAATTACGTCCATCTTATTTAACGTGTCATTTAAATCTTGTGTTTCCTTATTTATTTTCTTTTTGTATGATGTGTCCATTGGTGAAAGTGGGGTGTGAAAGTCCCCTACTATGAATGTGTTACTGTCGATTTCCCCTTTTATGGCTGTTAGTATTTGCCTTATGTATTGAGGTGCTCCTATGTTGGGTGCATAAATATTTACAATTGTTATATCTTCTACTTGGATCGATCCCTTGATCATTATGTAGTGTCCTTCTTTGTCCCTTTTAATAGT
>NW_020175017.1:24117-46904 GCF_003031525.2 Neophocaena asiaeorientalis asiaeorientalis
TCCTTTAGCATTTGTTGTAAAGCTGGTTTGGTGGTGATGAACTCTCTCAGCTTTTGGTTGTCTGTAAAGGTTTTAATTTCTCCATCAAATCTGAATGAGAGGCTTGCTATGTAGAGTAATATTGGTTGTAGGTTTTGCTCCTTGATCTCTTTAAGTATGTCCTGCCAGTCCCTTCTGGCTTGCAGAGTTTCTGCTGAAAAATCAGCTGTTAACCTTATGGGGATTCCCTTGTGTCTTATTTGTTGTTTTTCCCTTGCTGCTTTTAATATGTTTTCTTTGTATTTAATTTTTGATAATTTGATTAATATGTGTCCTTGCGTGTTTCTCCTTGGGTTTATCCTGTATGGGACTCTCTGTGCTTCCTGGACTTGATTATTTCCTTTCCCATATTAGGGAAGTTTTCAGCTATAGTCTCTTCAAATATTTTCTCAGTCCCTTTCTTTTTCTCTTCTTCTTCTGGAACCCCTATAATTTGAATGTTGGTGTGTTTAATGTTGTCCCAGAGGTCTCTGAGTCTGTCCTCAGTTCTTTTCATTCTTTTTTCTTTATTCTGCTCTGCAGTCGTTATTTCCACTATTTTGTCTTCCAGGTCACTTATCCGTTCTTCTGCCTCAGTTATTCTGCTATTGATCCCATCTAGAGTATTTTTAATTTCATTTATTGTGTTGTTCATCATTGCTTGTTTCATCTTTAGTTCTTCTAGGTCTTTGTTAAATGTTTCTTGAATTTTCTCTATTCTATTTCCAAGATTTTGCATCATCTTTACTATCATTATTATGAATTCTTTTTCAGGTAGACTACCTATTTCCTCTTCATTTGTTAGGTCTCGTGGGTTTTTACCTTGCTCTTTCATCTGCTGTGTGTTTTTCTGTTTTCTCATTTTGCTTATCTTACTGTGTTTGGGGTCTCCTTTTTGCAGGCTGCAGGTTCATAGTTCCCGTTGTTTTTGGTGTCTGTCCCCAGTGGCTAAAGTTGGTTCAGTGGGTTGTGTAGGCTTCCTGGTGGAGGGGACTAGTGCTTGTGTTCTGGTTGATGAGGCTGGATCTTGTCTTTCTGGTGTGCAGGTCCATGTCTGGTGGTGTGTTTTGGGGTACCTGTGGACTTATTATGATTTTAGGCAGCCTCTCTGCTAAGGGATGGGGTTGTGTTCCTGTCTTGCTAGTTGTTTGGCATATCGTGTCCAGCACTGTAGCTTGCTGGTCATTGAGTGAAGCTGGGTGTTGGTGTTGAGATGGAGATCTCTGGGAGATTTTTGCCATTTGATATTCCATGGAGCTGGGAGGTCTCTTTTGGACCAGTGTCCTGACGTTGGCTCTCCCACCTCAGAGGCACAACACTGACTCCTGGCTGCAGCACCAAGAGCCTTTCATTCACACGGCTCAGAATAAAAGGGAGAAAATATAGAAAGAAAGAAAGAAAGAAGATAAGAGAAAATAAAATAAAGTAAGGTAAAATAAAATAATTAAAATAAAAAAATAATTATTAAGAAAAAAATTTAAAAACAAACCAAAATGGACAGATAGAACCCTAGGTCAAGTGGTGAAAGCAAAGCTATACAGACAAAATCTCACACACAGGTATACACATACACACTCACAAAAAGAGGAAAAGGGGAAAAAGTAATAAATCTTGCTCTCAAAGTCCACCTTCTCAATTTGGGATGATTCATTGTCTATTCAGGTATTCCCTAGATGCAGGGTACATCAATTTGATTGTGGAGATGTAATCCGCTGCTCCTGAGGCTGCTGGGAGAGATTTCCCTTTCTCTTCTTTCTTTGCACAGCTTCCAGGGTTCAGCTTTGGATTTGTCCCCGCCTCTGGTGTAGGTCGCCAGAGAGCGTCTTTTCTTCATTCAGACAGGACAGGGTTAAAGGAGCCACTGATTTGGGGGCTCTGGCTCACTCAGGCCAGCGGGCGGGAGGGGTACGGAGTGCGGGGCGAGCCTGCGGCGGCAGAGGCCGGCCTGACGTTGCACCAGCGTGAGACGCACCGTGCATTCTCCCAGGGAAGTTGTCCCTGGATCCTGGGACCCTGGCATTGGCGGGCCTCACAGACTCTCCGGAAGGGAGGTGTGGATAGTGACCTGTGCTCGCACACAGGCTTCTTCGTGGTGGCAGCAGCAGCCTTAGCGTCTCATGCCCGTCTCTGGGGTCCGCGCTGTTAGCCGCGGCTCACGCCCATCTCTGGAGCCCATTTTAGCAGCGCTCTTAATCCCGTCTCCTCGCGCATCAGGAAACAGAGGGAAGAAAAAGTCTGTTGCCTCTTCGGCAGGTCCAGACTTTTTCCCGGACTCCCTCCCGACTAGCCGTGGTGCACTAATACCTTCAGGCTGTGTTCACGCTGCCAGTCCTCTCCCTGCGCTCCGACGCGAAGCCCGAGCCTCAGCTCCCAGCCCCGCCTGCCCCGGCAGGTGAGCAGACAAGCCTCTCGGCTGGTGAGTGCGGGTCGACACCGATCCTCTGTGCGGTAATCTCTCTGCTTTGCCCTCCACACCCCTGTTGCTGTGCTCTCCGCGGCGCCAAAGCTACCCCACTCCACCACCCGCAGTCTCCGCCCACGAAGGGGCTTCTAGTTTGTGGAAACCTTTCCTCCTTCCCTGCTCCCTCCCACTGGTGCAGGTCCTGTCCCTATTCTTTTGTCTCTGTTTATTCTTTTTTTCTTTTGCCCTACCCAGGTACGTGGGGAATTTCTTGCCTTTTGGGAGGTCTGAGATCTTCTGCCAGCATTCAGTAGGTGTTCTGTAGGAGTTGTTCCACGTATAGATATATTTCTGATGTATCTGTGGGAGGAAGGTGATCTCCGCATCTTACTCTTCCGCCATCTTCCCCCTCTCTCCCGTCTTACTATATTGATTGTGAAGTGTTTACTTAATATCATTGGGATGTCTGTGCATTTTTTCATTCATCATTCAACAAATATTTGTTGAGAACTTGCTATGGGCCAGGCACTGTTATAAACCTTGGGCGTACAGCTGTGAAAACAAGAGGTAAATTTCCTATTCTTGCGTACTTTATATTCTAGCAAAAGAGACAGAACATATATAAAAAAGCAAATATAAAAAATAATGCTAAGTGATCAGTGTTATAGAGAAAAAAAAGGAAAGGAATAGAAAGTGATGGAGTGTGCTTTTTTCTTTTTTTTTTTTGAGGGAACAGGCGATCTTTTAAACAAAATCCTAGGAGCTGAGAGACGATCTAAGGTGAAAGTGTGAATGAAGGATTAGAAGCAAGATCAGGATAAAGTGCTCTAGCTATCTATTAGGAAGGCAGCAGTGAAGTTCTAAGTCATTAATTCAATTCTAAGATAAATCACAGTTTTTCAAAAGAATGTTTGGTAACTTCTTTTTATTTGTATTTATATTTTACTTGTATTTATATTGTATTTATCAATACATGATTGAAACATCTGTAGTATTGCAAGCTAGAAACATTTTTCATTGAAAAAATCCTTCATCCACTGTTTAGGCAATTTCAGGTTGCCTTTCTAAAATGAACTAGGATTTAATTTTATCATGATTATATTAAGTATGTTAAACTTTGCAACTCATTTAGATTTATGAAGAGAAAGCCACATAATGAATTCTGATATGATTTTACCTAAATTTGGAAGTCAATTTCTCAAGAAATGGTGAAGTGTTACATTACTTAGCTGGGATCACTAAAAGTCAGCCTGGTTTCTTCAAGAACAAGTGATGCCAAGTAGCTCCATTTCCTTTTTTTTTTTTCCTCTAACATCTTTTTTGGAGTATAATTGCTTTACAATGGTGTGTTAGTTTATGCTTTATAACAAAGTGAATCAGCTATACATATACATATATCCCCATAGCTCCTCCTTCTTGAGTCTCCCTCTCATACTCCCTATCCCACCCCTCTAGGTGGTCACAAAGCACCGAGCTGATCTCCCTGTGCTATGCAGCTGCTTCCCACTAGCTATCTATTCTACATTTGGTAGTGTATATATGTCCATTTCCTTTTTTGACAGAATTGCTAAGTTGGTAGATCAGAAGAAGTGTAGATATAAAGCTTATCTGGATTTTATTAAAGTATTTGAAAGTTTCTTTAGACTTGTGAAGTGATATGGGCTTGGTGTGAGTATAGCTATGTTTCTTGATAACTGATAAGGTTTATCTCAGTTTGCCACTTAACAGGTAAACGTTGGCTTGGAGAAAATTTCTGGCAATGTAACTTAGGATCTATTCTTGCCTTATACATTCAACAATTGTACTAGTGACTTAAATAATGAATTAAGTTCTAAGTCAAACTTGATATGTTAGAATAGTGTGTCAGAGCAACAAAATGAAAATTCACAGGAATAAACATAGTTTTATCCTTGGATCAAAAAAAATCAGCTTGTGACAAGGACAAAATATAGAAAACATGCATGTGTGGAAATGATTATCTTTTAATGTTGGTAAACACTGTAATGTGGCTGCCAAAATTCTCATCTTGGGCTATGTCATTTGAAGGACTCATGTCTGGAACAAGGGTGATTCATTCTTTGCTCTACTTTGCATTTGCTAGACCATATGCCATTTCCAGTTTTAGGCACTAGACTCTACGTAGGAATGTATCAGGAGAAGAGAAAACAAGGTAGCAAATGAACTTAAAAGAATATTATATGAAGAAATATTGTTAAGAGAAGAGGATACTTTGCCTATTAAAAAGAGATGGGACAAGTGTGAAGGGTAGAAAAGGACAAATACATGGAAACCAGATGGATCAGATTTAAGCTAAACATGACTGTAGCTTAGGGATATATTGGTCCAAAGAGTGACTGTTTTAGTTTTCTTAGGCTGCCACAACAAAGTACCACAAACTCTGTGGCTTAAACAACAGAACGTTGTTGTCTTACAGTTCTGGAGGCTAGAAGTCTATGATCAAGGTGTTAGCAGGATTGGTTCCTTTTGAGTGCTATATGGGAGAGTCAGTTCCATGCCTCTCTCCTAGCCTCTGCTGGTTTACTGGCAATCTTTGGCATTCCTTGTCCTGTAGATGCATCACCTTCATCTGTGTCTTCATGTTCACATAGTGTTTTCTGTGTGTGTGTGTGTGTGTATGTGCGTGTGCATGTGTGTGTATCTCCAAATTTCCCCTTTTTTAGTGAGGACACCAGCCATATTGGATTAGGAACCCAGCATACTTCATATGACCTCATCTTAACTAATTACATCTGCAATGAATTCACTTCCCAATAAGGTCACACCGGAGATACTGGGGGCTAGAACTTCAACATATGATAATTTTTAGGGTATGCAATTCAACCCAGCACAGTGAATAATAGTTGAATGTCCTCCTAGAAATAAAGGCATGAGATTTTGTCTCAGGGATATTTCTTTCTTTAAACACCAGGATCAAAGAGATAAGATAGACTGCTTGAAAAATACCTATTACAAATAATTTCTATGATTATGAAGAGGTGGGTAAAAATTAAAGAATCTATAGGATATTTTCTATAGTAAAATCTCTCATATACAACCTCCACTTAATCACTTGCTAGGTAAAACTAGACTCTCCAGTATCTCTCTCAAATATTCTGATGATGAATGGGTGTGCTGAATCACCATGGTTAAGGGGGTTCATTTCAAATATGGCTGTTCACTTTTATTCCCTCTAGTTAAGACTTTTTTTTTTGTTTGACAAGATTCAGTTATATTTGCTCCCAAACCTGTACATTCTTGAAATGTCAATATAATTAAGTGACTTAACTATGTGACTTAACTAAATATTACCTAAATTCATATTATTTATGTGGGGAAGAAATAAAGTTGTTGTTTCTATGAAAACAAAGTTCAGCCTTTTGAAATG
The DNA here is from genome assembly GCF_003031525.2 of Neophocaena asiaeorientalis asiaeorientalis. NCBI lineage: Eukaryota > Metazoa > Chordata > Mammalia > Artiodactyla > Phocoenidae > Neophocaena > Neophocaena asiaeorientalis. The sequence goes on from NW_020175017.1 coordinate 29,922, forward strand.
CACCATAAAAGCAAATTTTATTTAAAAAAATATTATCAAATAAGATGAAGGGAAACAATTGTAAAAACATGAAAAAAAATTTCAAACTGTGAAAGGATGTACATTCATTGCCTCCTAAATGGCCTTTTTCTTCTTTAAAGAAACGGAAGCTTGAAATTTTAGAAGATAAATTATGAGTGTGATTTATGCAAGAAAGATAATAGAGGATTGTAATCAATTGAGACATTCAAAGAAAGGACTTTGACACTACATCAAAAGACAGGAATTTAAGTCTACCCTTACACATTTTAAATTAAAGTAAATGTTTATAATATATATTTGTTGTTTTTTTAAAACAGATTCAGTTACTAAGACAGGAGGGGAGAATAGATGTTGTGTAAAGAATTAGCAAGTCTGTCCTTGTTAGTAGTGTTTTGGTGAATATTGAGCTTCTCAGCTTCAGTAGCTAGCAGCAAGAAGCACTGAATCAGGAAGCATAAACTACGTATACAGCATTCCTATCATGCTCTCCTAAAAACAAATGGCAGAATTCTAGCAAACTGTCTTTTGTTGCTTGCCTTTTAGAATGACAGGCTTGGGATCTGAGTCTTAATTGCCTTTAGCTTTATGACTGCTTTTTACTGCATCAAATGTTTGACCAGGCAAAGTGCATTTCAGTGGACAGCTTTACTCCCTTTTGAAAGAAACTGAAAGTCTGGCTGAAACTCCTCACCAACTGAGTTGGTACCATGGTATTCATTTTTTATGAGGCAGTGTGCTCCTTCATTAGGTCAGCTCCGTTTGACATTTCTGGGCTAGAAATACATTTCTGGTATTACCATTAAAAGTTACACAATGAGTTTTAATTAAATTGTCCTGCTTGCTTTTGATAAAACTGATTAGAATAGTGATAAGAGCAATCACTATTTAGAATCCTATTTAACAAACACTTCCCATTTATCTAATCTCTAAGGAGAATTTAGGCTATTTGTCTAGTGCAATCCATTTGATATCAGGATTTGTTACAGCCATTCTGTAATCAATCAAGTGCTCCTAATACAATGAATGAGATGAAAAATAATGCTAACACTTGTGTGGTGCCCATTACTTCCAGAACCGGTTATTGTGCTTTATTAACTCACTCAATCTTCCTTGCCACTTTAAGAGGTAGGTACCATTATTATCATCATTTTTTTCAGATGAGGGAACTGAGGCATAAAGAGATTAAATAACTTGTCCAAGATCATAAAACAGGCAAATAGTAGAACTGGGCTTATTAACATCACAATTTCATAAATTACCTGTTATGATATGTGGAGCTAGAGAAATCCTCAAAATAAAGTTTGGTTTAAAAATGGTTACCACCTTGCTAAGAAATCGTATAAATAAATATCGCTGATAAGTTCTTTTTCTCACTAAGCATCATTCACTATGGATAAGGAAACGTGATTATGCTTTAGTTTTATTAAATATTTCAGTGATGATTAACTGATGGGGGAGCTGGTGTCAGATGGTCCAGAGGTCTTTTCAAGCTGAAAGTCTTCTTGCTGTTTTCTCATGTCCATTCCTTATGCTTCTTTCCTCACATGTAGATATTACTACAGTAGTGAATCAAATGCTTTTGATGGGTAGTGTGCTGTATCCCTCAAATGTATTTTAGCTGAGGAAGGTTGAAAGCTACTGAAATGTATTGCTCTCTGTTATTTTCCTAAATCTTTTGATGACTGTTCATTTACATATTGCTTGGTGGCATTATATTTAGAGCATTGTTTAAGAAGTTGCTATTTTATTTTTTTTAACTTTTTTTAACATCTTTATTGGGGTATAATTGCTTTACAATGGTATGTTAGTTTCTGCTTTATAACAAAGTGAATCAGTTATACATATATATATGTTCCCATATCTCTTCCCTCTTGCGTCTCTGTCCCTCCCACCCTCCCTATCCCACCCCTCCAGGTGGTCACAAAGCACCAGCTGATCTCCCTGTGCTTTGCGGCTGCAAGAAGTTGCTATTTTAAATCTTTTAATCTGTACGTATACCATGAAGCCATGTAGAAGCTGGTAATGAAGAAGACTGTATGAAATCTGGAATTCATGAATACCACAGTTCTGGTTATCTATGTAACAACCAGCGCCGCCCCCCCCCCCCCCCCATAGTGACTTAAAATAACAATTTTTTACTATTTCCCATGATTCTATGGTTGACTGTGCTCAATTGATAGGTTCTCAGTTAGGATCTCTTATGCGGTTATGTTCAGCTAGTAGCTGGGACCCAAGTTATCTGAAAGCTCCACTGGGTGGACTATACAAGATGGATTTTTTCTTGCATGTATCTAGTGCATTTGAGCTCGCTAGCTTCTCTCTTTCCATCCTGCATCTCATCTTCCAGCTTCTCCACATGGCTTGGGCTTCTTGTTGCTCAGTGGTGCAGGGTGCTCAAATTTCTAACATGGGGCCTGACTTTCAAGATGCACAAAGTGGACTCTTCTAGGCCAATTGAAGACTATGCTAAAACTAATATTTTATCACTTCCACTGTATTATATTGGTTAAAGTAGTTTAGGGCCTGATCAGATTCAAGGAGGTGGAGAAATAGATTCCACAACCCAGTGAGGGAGTACTAAGATCATATTTCACAAGAGCATGTAGAATGGGAGCTACTGTTGTAGCCATCTTAAGAAATATGATCTGCCACAAGAACTATGGTGCCTAATCAGACATGCTTTGCATGTGACGACAGGGAGATAATAATACAAATATGTTGAAATGTGCTTGTACTTCACTTAACCAGCCACGTGACTTGCTTACATTCAAGATCATAAATTTTGGAGAGTCTAAGAAGAGTGGTCAAAAATTCCTGATTAGTCGTCTTCCATTATCCAATCCTTCCCACTCACAGAAGACTGGAATGGATATCTTTGGGAGTCTATCAAGAATGGACCAAAATTTCTAATTGGTCTGCTTCCCTTTTTACCTAATCTTTCCATCTTAGAGGAAGCTGGGCACAGGAGCTTAGGCTGTGTGTGTGGTAGAGAGTCAGTATCTACATGTGGAATCCAAATCAAACCTATAGCATCCTAGTCAAATTAAAGGGACAAATGGGTAGAAACACAGGAAACCATGCAGGACAATAAGGACTAAAGTTCAAGAGTAGGAAGGAAAGCCTAAAAAAATTCTGAGTTGAAAGATTAGTAATCCAAATAATCTTATACTAAAATTTGTAATGTTAGGATAAGTCTTATTCTGCTTATAAACAGAATTGGTTCAAGATGTTGGGTTGGGGTTAAGATAGAAGGTGAGGGCTTGCCCCAGCTAGGAGGAGAGGCCAGAGAGAATACCAGGGAGGAACTGACATTCCAAATATTGAGTTTTCTACCTCGCAACTTCTACAGCAATTGATGACTGATTTGTTAAAAGTCAGAGAAAGACTCAAAACTACTATCAATCATTTTGTTAAGTAACTAAAATATTCATAGGATGCTTTTTATAGATGGTCCATATAATTTTGATAAGCTAAACAGTAGGATGTAAAAGTATAAATACAATTTATTGTTTGTTTTATTTATACATTTTTTGTTTCCAGTAACCTGAATTTTCTAAGAACAAAGTTTTACATGTGAAGATAATGTGAATAACATGTACACTTGTAAATATCCTTGATTGTACTATTTTCTACACTATTGTTAGAACAGTACCAATCTGCATTACTGAAAAAAAAAATGAACTTAGTTTTGGTTGATTTAGTTCTGATGATTTTATTATCTTGATAAGTGATGAAATCATATCAATGCATGATATGGTTGATTTTTATACAACTGTTTGTGAGACTAATCAAAAAAAAAAAAAAAACAGGGCAATTTAGTTTTTGAGTTTAAACCCAAGCCAAAGTTTCAAATTCCTACAGAGGAAGTACTTTCTGGATAGGACTGGAATTGTTCTAGTCAAAGAGAAGTGTTGAATGATGATGAGTTTTTCTTAAGCTCAGCTAATCTATTTTTATATATAACATAGTGAATGAGAATCAAATCATGTCTTCTGGGAAAAATGGCAATAGCAATAAGTGGCTATATACATTTAAAGAGTAGCATTTGCATTTGGATAGAACTTTTTTTCAAGTAATGTGGATCATTAGCTAATATTTCAGCTAATTAATTAGAAAATTGTGAATGAAAAACTCTGGTTTTAAAACCTAAGGACAGAAACCTGAATCTAGCCTTCTCCCCATTAAACTTTTTATATATGAAACAGCATGAAGTAATTAAAGACAAAATGACTCACAAAATAATTACAGTATCTTATCTTAGGGAAAAATAATAAGAGGACTTATTTAAGTACTGAGGCTATTAAGAGTGTGCATGCCAAAGAAGTAAACCCAAGTATAGTTAACTCGGTTACAAAAACATTATCCTCAAAAATGAAGAGAATGTGGGTGTATATATATGTTATATATATATATAGTATATTATATGTAATAGTAGAATTAATAAATTTTAACAGTTTATATTTTTAAAAGCCTATATATGTAGACTTTATTGTGATATTGAAAAAGTATTTGAAAGCATTATATCACTTTTACATTTTATTTATTTATAATCTTCTACTAATGAATATGTGATTATACTTGAGCACTGTTACTATTTTTCATTTTGATTTTTTTAATAGGTTTTATTTTTTAGAGCAGTTTTACATTTTGTGGTTTTTATATAAAATTTCTCTATTTTACAATATTTTAACTAAAAAGGCTACATTTACGTTACCAGAGAAGTTCTTAAAAGTTTCTCAAGTTTTATAACTTTTGTTTTATCTGCTTTACTTAGAATTTATATCCTGACTATTTCTGAAAATATTTGAAGTGACTTATGAGATTAGGCATAATGCAAAATAAGGCAATTAGGAATAGAATGAAAAGATATCATCTAAATATAGCACAGGGAATGAGGTGAATAGACATCCAAAATGAGGTGATTGTTAGAATTGGGGCACTGATCTTGGGTCTAACTTTCCTGTCAGCCAAGACAAAGAGGATAAACTCATGGATGTACAGAATTTTAATTTCTGAATAGAGAAAGCATTTAGATATTAGGATTTAAAAAAAAATTGGGCCTAAACTCAAGTTGTATTTTGATAACTTAAGAGATACTGTGTAAGGTACAGAGCAGTATTATTGCTTCATTTAAGACAAACACACTTATCCTGTTCAAATATAATCGTAAAATCCTATGCCTTTGTTTAATGCTTTCTTTAGCTGGTTAATTTGAAAAGTCATACATGTGTATGGAAATAAAATTTTAATAACATAACATTAGAAGTTAAAGTATCTTTAGTATCTTTACTTTCTCTTGCCTCCTATTCCTTCCTCAGAAGTAGCAGCTTTTGGCATTCTGTTTCAGGCTCTCGCTGTGGATATCTCTCTAACTCTAAATGATATGGTCACACTTTATTTTTTGATTATCAAGTTAAGCAGTATTGATACTTTCTACTATTGGTGAAGAATGGAGCTTATTTACTCTGCCAACATTTTCTCCTCACTCTTTCTCCCATCTTTATTAGTCATATTATTATATTTTAATTCTTTATTGAGAAGACTTAAAAGTTTAAATTGTACTTAAATTTGTATTTCCTGATCCATCCACTTGAGGCAGTATCTCTTGATTCCTCCCAAACAAAAAGAGATAATCAATGCTGTCACAGTTCCCTCCTTCTCTCTTCTCTTTTTCCAGTTTTGCCAGCTCTATCCTACCTATACATAATTAGTCTTTAAACTATAGAAGTTAAAAACTGATGGCTGGGGGGCCAAATCTAGGTGTTCAGAAGTATTATGTTTGACCCACCTGGTGACTATTTTTAAAGGAAATTGAATTAATAGCTAATATATGAAAATACAAAGATTTCATATGAATATTCTTTATTTTTCTTCTCTAGAAAAGTGGAAGAAGACCTGGTGCTATTGGGCCCACATTTCTGCACGGTTGTAATCGATTGAAGCAGAGTAATAACTGTCCCCTTTAGATTAGGCTTATGTTCATTTCTTCCCAGTTGCTTTGATGAATTTACTTTACCCTCCTGTTTCTCTATCAGCACCTGAGTTTGTGTGTGGCCTTTAGCTTGCAGTATTTTGTCTTATTCTGTAGTTATCATTAAATGATCCATGCTTTGTTTATAAAATGATTCCTTTCTAAGTTCTGGGGTACTTCCTTGTCTTTTTCTGTTACCTTTTTATTTTTTTTGAAAAAACCATTTCACCAATCACTTTTTTTTTTTTTTGCGGTACACGGGCCTCTCACTGTTGTGGCCTCTCCCGTTGCGGAGCACAGGCTCCGGACACGCAGGCTCAGCGGCCATGGCTCACGGGTCCAGCCGCTCCGCGGCATGTGGGATCCTCCCGGACCGGAGCACAAACCCGTGTCCCCTGCATCGGCAGGCGGACTCTAAACCACTGTGCCACCAGGGAAGCCCTCACCAATCACTTTTTATTTAAGCACGAACACTTTGTTATTTTCTGAATGCAATTTATCATTGTAGATTATTCTTGTTGTCCAGATATAAGGGAAATAATCAAAACTTCTCTGATTAGAGGGCTCTTCTAACCATTTTCAGTTTTCCTCTAATTTACTGAATTATGTTTCCTCGAAAGTCAGTTGCTGTCATTGTTCATTTTCATCCACTTTTCTTGTATTAATTGATTATTTTTGGTTGTTCTTTCATATTTGCGAATGCAAGACTGTGACTGGATTAATATCACTGATTCATTGTCTCTTCTCACCAGCTCCTTTTCAGCTTTTTTCTTGGCCCCTTCCTCCTCTGTTGCTTCACAATTAACTACATGGGGCGCCGCAGGACTCAGTTCTCCCTTGTCATCTACACACCTGTTCCCCAGGTGATTTCATGCATTCCCATGGCTTTAAATAGCAAGTATGCCAAGGTCACTCATTGCTTAAAATCTTCCAGTAGTTTCTTACTGTGTTTATAATAAAGCTAAACTCTACTCTGTCGTAAAGAGCCCCGCATTATCTGGCTCTGACTTCCTCTTTGATCTCACTTGTACCCCTTTCCCCTCATCTAGTATATTATAGGAAGTATAGCCTTCTTCCTGTTTTCTCAAGCATAGTAGTCTAATTCTTACTCTAGGACTTTATAATTACTGTTAAGTCTTCCTAGAATGTGCTCCTTTTGTTCACCTGTGGTTATTTAGGACTCAGCTTTGGTGCCAAAGCTTTTGGTGCCTCTCTTTTCAGAGAGGTCATTCCTAGATACCTCATCTAAGATGGCTTCCAAGTCTCTTGCACTCACATGGTAATTCACTATGTGGCACTTATTATAATTCTGATATTTTTCATGTTCATTTAAAAATGTATAGTCATTCCTTGTTATTGGTTCCAGGATCCACACAGATACCCAAATCCAAGGATGCTCAAGTCCTTTATATAAAATGGCATAGTATTTGCCTATAACCTATGCACATCCTCCCATCTACTTTAAATCATCTCTAGATTACTTATAATACCTAGTGCAATGTAAATGCTGTGGTACACAGTTGTAAATACAATGTAAATGCTATGTAAATAGCTGTCAGTGAGAGGCAAATTCAAGTTCTGTTTTTGGAACTTTCTGGGTTTTTGGGGGAATATTTTTGATCTGCTGTTAATTGAATTCACAGATGCAGAACCCAAGGATATGGAGGGCCAACTGCATTTATGTCTTTTACACATGAATTAAAGTGCTGTGAGAGCACAGACTCAGTCCAAGTTGTCTTCTGTGGTATCCATAGTCCTTAGAAAAGGTTACTCTTCCAGTTCTCAATACACCTGTACGTTTCATCTCTTTTCTGCTTTGTTATTATAAGATTCAGGGAAATTAGGAAGAGAAAAAAGTCTGTATGCTCAGGATGCCATCTTGAACCAGAGGAGCCATTAAGAAAAGTTTAAAATTAAAAAAAAAAAAGTGACCAAATGAATAGTGAGTTTAGAAGAAAAAAACAATCTTCCTTATGATTCTACTTTTTGGTCTCTAAGTAAAAGATAAATATAGTATAGGTCATTTTTAAGTTCAAGTCTACATTGCAATTTTTCTTTCATATGTAAAAGTTCAGGAAAGATAGCTATAAAAAGATATGTAAAAATGATTATCTGGGTAATAACGGGAAAATTATACTCTCAACTTCTCCAAAGTGATTTTATAAAAGTTATCTCTGGTAATTAAATCTAGTTTTATTTTCTCAGATTCCTCTTAGAGAACTTTTCAGTAAAGAATGACAATCAGCAAGAAAACATTAGTTTCTGGTGTACAACAAAGTGATTCAATTATATATATATATATTATTTTCCATATTCTTGCCCCTTATGGTTTATTACAGGATATTGAATATAATTCCCTGTGCTATACAGTAGGACCTTGTTGTTCATCCATTCCATATATAATAGTTTACATCTGCTAGTCCCAAACTCCCAATCCAACCCTCTCCCACCCCCCACCCCTTGGCGGCCACAAGTCTGTTCTGTATGTCTGTGAGTCTGCTTCTATTTCATAGATAAGTTCATTTGTGTCACATTTTAGATACCACATATAAGTGATATCATATGGTATTTATCTTTCTGTTTTGACTTACTTCACTTAGTATGATAATCTCTAGGTCCATCCATGTAGCTGTAAATGGCATTATTTCATTCTTTTTTATGGCTGAGTAATATTCCATTGTATATAATGTATACCACATCTTCTTTATCCATTCATCTGTTGAGAGACATTGAGGTAGTTACCATGTCTTGGTTACTGTAAAGAGTGCTGCTGTGAACATATGTATGCATGTATCTTTTTTTTTTTTTTTTTGCGGTACGCGGGCCTCCCACTGCCATGGCCTCTCCCGTTGTGGAGCACAGGCTCTGGACGCGCAGGCTCATCGGCCATGGCTCACAGATGTAGCTGCTCTGAGGCATGAGGAATCCTCCCGGACCAGGGCACGAACCCGTGTCCCCTGCATCGGCAGGCGGACTCTCAACCACTGCACCACCAGGGAAGCCCGCATGTATCTTTTTAAATTATAGTTTTATCTGGATACATGCCCAGGAGTGGGATTGCTGAGTTATATGGCAACTTTATTTTTAGTTTTTTAAGGAACCTCCATACTGTTCTCCAAAGTGGCTGCACCAAGTTACATTCCCACCAACAGTGTAAGAGAGTTCCCTTTTCTCCACACCCTCTTCAGCCTTTGTTATTTGTAGAGTTTTTAATGATGGCCATTCTGAGCAGTGTGAAGTGGTACCTCCTTGTAGTTTTGATTTGCATTTCTCTAATAATGAGGTGTTGAACATCTTTTCATGTGCCTGTTGGCCATCTGTATGTCTTCCTTGGAGAAATGTCTATTTAAGTTTTCTGCCCATTTTTCGATTGGGTTGTTTTTGTTGTTATTGAGTTGTATGAGCTCTTTTTATATTTTGGAAATTAAGCCCTTGTCTGTGGCATCATTCGCAAATATTTTCTCCCAGTTCATAGGTTGTCTTTTTGTGTTGTTTATGGTTTCCTTTCCTGTGCAAAAGCTTATAAGTTTGATAAGATCCCATTTGCTTATTTTTGCTCTTATTTCTATTGCCTTGCAAGACTGACCTAAGAAAACGTTGCTACAATTTATGTCAGAGAATGTTTTGTCTATGTTCTAGGAGTTTTATGGTGTCATGTCTTATATTTAAGTCCTTAAGCCATTTTGAGTTTATTTTTCTGTATGGTGTGAGGGTGTGTTAGGGTGTGTTCTAACTTCATTGATTTACATGTGGCTGTCCAACTTTCCCAACCCCACTCACTGAGGACACTGTCTTTTCCCTATTGTATATTCTTGCCTCCTTTGTCAAAGATAACTGACCGTAGGTATGTGGGTTTATTTCTGGGCTCTTTATTCTGTTGCACTGATCCATATGTCTGTTTTTGTGCCAATATCACACTGTTTTCATTACTGTCACTTTGTATTATTGTCTCAGTTCTGGGAAGGTTATGCCTTCTGCTTTGTTCTTTTTCCTCAGGATTGCTTTGGCAATTCTGGGTCTTTCATGGTTCCATATAAATTTTAGGATTATTTGTTCTAGTTCTGTGAAAAATGTCATGGGTAATTTGATAGGGAGCACATTAAATCTGTAGATTGCTTTGGGTAGTTTGACCATTTTAACAATATTAATTCTTCCAATCCAAGAACATGGGAAATCTTTCCATTTCTTTAAATAATCTTCAATTTCATTTATCAATGTTTTATAGTTCTCAGAGTATAAGTCTCTCACCTCTTCAGTCAGGTATTTTATTTTTTATTGATGTGATTTTAAAAGGAATTATTTTGTGTTGTCGTTTTCTTTTTTTGCGGTACGTGGACCTCCCACTGCCGCGGCCTCTCCCATTGCGGAGCACAGGCTCCGGACACACAGGCTCAGCCACTCTGCGGCATGTGGGATCCTTATGTCTGTTTTTGTGCCAATATCACACTGTTTTCATTACTGTCACTTTGTATTATTGTCTCAGTTCTGGGAAGGTTATGCCTTCTGCTTTGTTCTTTTTCCTCAGGATTGCTTTGGCAATTCTGGGTCTTTCATGGTTCCATATAAATTTTAGGATTATTTGTTCTAGTTCTGTGAAAAATGTCATGGGTAATTTGATAGGGAGCACATTAAATCTGTAGATTGCTTTGGGTAGTTTGACCATTTTAACAATATTAATTCTTCCAATCCAAGAACATGGGAAATCTTTCCATTTCTTTAAATAATCTTCAATTTCATTTATCAATGTTTTATAGTTCTCAGAGTATAAGTCTCTCACCTCTTCAGTCAGGTATTTTATTTTTTATTGATGTGATTTTAAAAGGAATTATTTTGTGTTGTCGTTTTCTTTTTTTGCGGTACGTGGACCTCCCACTGCCGCGGCCTCTCCCATTGCGGAGCACAGGCTCCGGACACACAGGCTCAGCCACTCTGCGGCATGTGGGATCCTTCCAAACCGGTGCACAAACCTGCGTCCCCTGCATCGGCAGGCAGACTCTCAACCACTGCGCCACCAGGGAAGCCCAAAAGGAATTGTTTTTTTACATTCCCTTTTTGATATTTCATTGTTAGTGTAAAGAAATGCACCCAATTTCTGTATGTTAATCTTGTATCCTGCTACCTTGCTGAATTCATTTATCAGGTCTAGTAGTTTTTATGTGGAATCTTTAGGGTTTTTTATATACAGTATCATGTCATCTGCATATAGTGACACTTTTACCTCTTCCCTTCCAATTTGGAAGCCTTTTATTTCTTTTTCTTGTCTGATTGCTATGGCTAGAACTTCCAGTACTATGTTGAATAGAAGTGGTGAGAGCAGGCATCCTTGTCTTGTTCCAGATTTTAGAAGGAAGACTTTCAGCTTTTCACTGTTGAGTATTATGTTGGCTGTAAGTTTGTCATAAATAATAACTTTTATTATGTTGAGCTATGTTCCTCCTATACCCACTTTGGTAAGAGTTATTATTGTGAATGGATGTTGAATTTTATCACATGCTTTTTCTACATCTATTGATATGATCATATGGTTTTTGTCTTTTCTTTGGTTGATGTGGTGTATCACATTGATTGATTTGCATATGTTGAACCATCCTTGTGACCCTGGGATGAATCCAACTTGTTTGTGGTATATGATATTTTTTATGTGTTATTGGACTTGGTTTGCTAATATTTTATTGAGTTATTGCATTTATATCCATCAAATATATTAGCCTGTAATTTTCTTTTTTGGTAGTGTCGTTGTCTGGTTTTGGTATCAGGGTGATGGTGGCTTCATAGAATGACTTTGGGAGTGTTACCTGCCCTTCAATCTTTTGGAAGAGTTTGAAAAGGATTGGTATAAGTTCTTCTTTGTATGTTTTGTAGAATTCCCCAGTGAAGCCATCTGGTCCTGGACTTTTGTTTGCAGGGAATTTTTTTTTTTATTACATATTCTATTTCACTTCTAGTGATCAGTCTGTTCAAATTATCTATTTCTTCTTGGTTCAGTTTTGGTGGGCTGTATATTTCTAGAAGTTTGTCCATTTCTTCTAGGTTGTCCTATTTGTTGGCATATAATTGTTCATAGTATTCTCTTATGGTTTTTTTGTATTTATTTCTGTAGTATCAGTTGTGATTTCTCCTCTTTCATTTCTTATTTTGTTTATTTGGGTTCTCATTATGAGCACTTTTGTATAAGTTTTATTTTGTAAATATGTTTGTTTAAAAAACACTTTTTATTGAATAAATACCTGGTAATGAAATTACTGGCTCATGGGGTAGGTATATGTTTACTTTTGAAAGAAATTATCAGACCTTTTTCCAAAGTGCTTGAATCATTTTACATTCCTGCCAACAAGGTATGAAAATTCTTGTTACTCCACATCCTCACCAACATTTGGTGCTGTCAGTATTTTTGATTTTCGCCATTCTCATGTGTGTTTAGTAATATTTTATTGTAGTTTTAATTTGCATTTACCTAATTATTAATTATGTTGAGCATCTTTCCATGTACTCATTGTCCATTTGCATATCTTTTGTGAAGTATCTGATTAAATCATTGCCCATATTTAATTTTTTTCTAGAACCATTTTAGTCCCCATTTTATTGCCCAACTTGAAATATATTTGTTTTATCCTTGAATTTAAAAAGAAATTTAGGCTTATTAGTTTCAAGATTATGAGTAGAGGGAAGAATCTTAACATATCTGTGGAACTTGCATCTGTGGAAGCATGATTTTGTGGTCTTTTGGAGAGCTTGAAATCCCCATGTACAGTTGCCAGAATTATTGGACTATTCCTTTGAGTGTGGTGATAATTTCGATAAAAATATTCCACAACTTCCCTTTTGGAAACATAATTTTAGACTTTTAAAAAGGCTTATCTGGGCTTCCCTGGTGGCGCAGTGGTTGAGAGTCCGCCTGCCGATGCAGGGGACGCGGGTTCGTGCCCCGGTCCGGGAAGATCCCACATGCTGCGGAGCGGCTGGGCCCGTGAGCCATGGCTGCTGGGCCTGCGCGTCCGGAGCCTGTGCTCCGCAACGGGAGAGGCCACAACAGTGAGAGGCCCACATACCGCAAAAAAAAAAAAAGGCTTATCTTAGTTAGCAAATATATAATTATGTGTTCCTAAAAAAGCCCAACAACTCTGTAATCAGTAAATGAGCTACTGCTGAATCTAAGAAAGAAGTACCTGAACCAGTGTTTTCTTGTACCAAGAATTTTTCTCATCAACGCATATTGGTACTTGTTTTTCTGATAGAATGCCGAGAGAAGACTTCTGTAGAGTTTTTAGACATCGTCTATACTTTAAAGAAACTGCTTGCCCTACTTCAAAATATAACATGGGTATTTTTTCCCTCCTCCTCCTCCTTTTTCTTCCTTTTCTAATAGTAATAATGATAATAATAACTGTTATTGTAATTATAATAGAAACTAATAGTTATCAGCTGCTCACTATCCATCAGATAATGTGCTATATGTTTAAAAATATTATGTTATTGTGTTGTATGAGATAGACATTAATTAGCCATGATTTTATAAATGAGGACCCTTAAAAAAGGGTAAGTAGTTATTTGTCTGAAGTCATAGAGCGATAAGTGATGGAATTGGAACCTGAATCTAGCTTTTTCTGCCCCTTATCAACTGTGATGTGCTGCTTTGGAGATCACAGACTCATGAACTTTTGGAATATAAAACATAATTAGTTGTAAGTTATAGTTGTGTAAGTTATTGTGATGGGTATCAGGCGTCTTCTATAGGACATTTTATATGAGTGTTCGTGTCTTTTAGGAGCACCAAAATCTTAACTCAATTATCAATTGCAGTCCATCTGGTCTAGGCATATAGTTATAAGGATATCTGAAAGAATTATTTAGTTCAAAGACATAAATATAGCAAATAGGATTACCTAAGAATGAGTACACTATATAGCAAATGGAATGTATAACAGTACAGAGCACCTACTATGTGATTGGTGTTATGTTAGACAAAGTTGAATAGGTAATGAATCCTTGCCCAATGAGCTTACAATATAATGAATGTTACTAAGTTGTGCGCAGAGAATATCTTTATAATATAGTTAAGTGCTATGATAATGACATGCAACAGACTACACATCCTACATCCTTGGTGTTTTAGAGAGTATCTTTTCGTCCCTGCTTGCTAAGACATGGGTGAAATTTGTGGTTAGGATTTCCTGAGGGAAATGTTCACTGATTTTGATTTTGCATTTTATGGTCTGCATACCTAATCTTATTTGGCACTGAAGTGCAGCTAATACTAATATCAGAGACTTCTCTTTTGTCACTACTATGTAAAATTCAGAATTTTTAAAAATACTGATTCTTAAATATTAAGTCTATCTCTTAGGAGAAAAAGCACAAAATCCTGATTCTTTTTCTCCACAGCCTTTCACACCCTACCCTTACTGAGGGTTGGTTGTTCTTTTTGCTCTAAACTGCTGAGAAATTTTTATCTTTACATGAGTAGAAACTAAGGTAGAGAATGATCCTGGGGAGTAAGTGGCATAGAGAATATGAAATACTTAGATTTGTTATTGGATTTCATTGGAATAAAGGGCAATGAAACATCCCTTTGTATCTAAAAATGAGAAGCTAACAATCCTTATGTTGCCTATGGTTTATTTTGGGTGCTTGGGAATTTACTATCATAAAGTAATTTAAAAGGATGGAAAATGCAAGGGTGGTGAGGTTGAATGGTCATTTTTGGAGCATTGGATAACTTACAGCATGAAGAGGATAAACTCAGCTTCCAAAATATCTAGCTCAGGGAACAAAAGAAAGACATATGTGACCATGTTTCAGGAATTTATTTCTGCCTGCAGTTGGTGCACTGAAACTGCTGAAAAGAAATTGCAGAAATTGATGTTTAAGATGTATACTTTGCATCATGTTTTAGCACATACCTGTATGTGTGTGTGTGTGTGTGTGTGTGTGTGTGTAAATAGCAATAAAAGTTTCTAGAAATAATACCAACCCTTATAATGTTCCATTCACTGATACTTTTCATTCTGTCCTATCCTATCCTATTGAGAGAAGAATGTCTTTACAGTTATAAATGTAGTCATTAGACCACTTAGGGGAGGGGATTATGGAAAATTTGGAAGAGAGTATGTTTGAAAGTCAATCATGGGGGTTTAATTTACTAGATAAGTGGATCATAGTATTCTCTTCCATTTCCTTTCTAATAAATTCACTGTTTATTCACTCTTGACTTCCTTTTCTTCCTGTCTTTATTCTCTTATTTACACCACCTAAGTTTCCCTATCACTGGCCACAGCTGATTGGACTATGGGTAGATACCTGGTCCCAAAGAAATCAATCCATAGGCCAAGTTGTGCCAATTAGATGCCTAGATTGTTCAGATTTTTCTAGGGTTCTGATACAGTTGTATCTCTTTACAAGTTCATTTTTAGAGTCAGTTTGAGATTTCTTTTCCTTGTATCCAAACATGACTTGACAGATGTATAGATATTTCCATTGCTGTCATTTAGAGCTTAATCTATCCACAGATGGAACATGCCGTCTTATAGTTTATATTATTATTTATGATTGGTCAATGAACTGTTACTATGCCAATACTCTTTAATACACTGGCCAACAAGTTTTATTCCCAATTAAATTCAGTAAATTTTTATTTATCTATGTGCTTCATCACCTCTTCACACAGTCAAGCTAATAAGGTCATGTTTTCTCAGAGTCTGATTCTATTTTTGCTGGCTAAGTAGTCAAGTTTCCATTGAGTGACTGGCAGGTTATAGTCTCTCTTTCTTCAAGTTATCTTGTCTCTTCTTCTTAAGCACTTTTCCCTTAGGGTAATTAGATGGAATCTTTGATGTCCTGACATGTCAGTAGGTTTAACCATGGAAACTATAGCCTGTGCTTTTTGTCCTCATGATGCATGAATTTAGGGCTATTCCATAATCCTAAAGTTTCTTTAGTATTTGAAAAAATGGCTTATTTTGAGAATATAATATTAAGCACCTCAAGAAACTTTGAAAGTAACTTTTCTCAAAGTTACTTAGGTGCTTAATGTTTCAAAAGTCATCATTTTTAACTTAAGTTTAATTTTTCAGTTTCTAAGGCCATAGAACTGTTCCATTTGGGTCTGAAGCCAAATATTTAAACACACTGCAAAGGAATCCCATTATGAATCTTTCATTCAATTAGTTGTTTTCAAAGGGCAGAGGAAAATAGAAATTTGTCTCCTTTGTGAGAAGAGCTGATAAGAGTTTTATTTGATAAATGGTTTCTGAAAGAAAATTTTAGATAATTTATGCCATTGGGTTTTATAGTGAATACATTTTTGTATTCAAATCCCTGAGATGCAGTTTCATTTCCCTTCTTATTTAAAAATAAACAAGAGTTGAGCAAGTATACTAATTAGTTAGATTAGAAGACATTTTTGTGGTTATATTTCTATAGAAGTATTAGAGCTAGTGGTTTTCTTCCAGGGAGAGTTGATATGATTTTGTTGAACATTTTATTTGGGGAATTACAGTAAAGTACTGTTTTTGAAATATTTTATATTCAAAGATTTTTCTCTTTCCTCCAACCCTCCCCATTTCATAAGACTAAGAATAAAATAAGTTTCCAAATGAATCCAAATCATACTTTCATTCTCCTGGTGGGAGAGAATTATACATGTACTCATGCTTTACCTTTAAGATATTTTAAAGTCAAGAGGAGAATTTTGTTTCCAGGTGATCTAGAACTAGTATCTCAAGCTTTTCTGATAAGATTTTTTCTAACTCATAGGACAGTGAATTTGTACCTGGGAGAATTTGGGCTATGCATTCTGTCTAATAAGATTATGTATAATTTTCACTTTTTCCTTTTCAAACTTTCTGTATCATCTTATTTTAAATAATAAATACATATTAGTTTTATAATAAGAGAAAATATTGAAACCATTTTCAGCCTAGCTGTTTTCCTTGGAAGATTAATGATAACTTTTTTTTTTTTTTTTTTTTTTTTTTTTTTTTTTGTGCACGGGC
>NW_020175017.1:47054-86252 GCF_003031525.2 Neophocaena asiaeorientalis asiaeorientalis
AGTGTTTTTTCTGGAAAAATTAAAAATATTTTTTTTTTTTTTTTTTTTTTTTTTTTTTTTGCGGTACGCGAGCCTCTCACTGTTGTGGCCTGTCCCATTGCAGAGCACAGGCTCCGGACGCGCAGGCTCAGCGGCCATGGCTCACGGGCCCAGCTGCTCCGCGGCATATGGTATCTTCTCGGACCGGGGCACAAACCCGTGTCTCCTGCATCGGTAGGCGGACTCTCAACCACTGCGCCACCAGGGAAGCCCCAATGATAACTTTTAAAGGCAGTGATAGGAAGGAACATCATTTGTTCATCTTTACTGTGTTCACTTTGACTTTTAATGTACATTTTCTGTTTTCTGCCCTTACACATAAACATTTCATGAATAAAAATTAAATTGACTGATAGAGGAAGTTTGATTTTGCCTGTGTGTGTATAAAAAAATCCAAGAATACAAAAATTAAGAAAGTAAACCAACTTCTGCCTGCAAATCTTCAAGTGCAAGTGTTGCTCTAGAAAAATGCAGCATATTTATCGACTGTATTTTTTCCCAGATAGACTGCTATAGTTTCAGAATTAGCCATTTCTCAGGTTAAAATGCAAGGGTTTAGAAGAAAACTGTAAAATTTCTCCTGAAAATTCTAATAGCCCTCGGTATTACTAAGATGGCACATGGAATTTTTCTGTCAGATTTTTAACAGATTTTTAAATCCTAGCTTACAAATGCCTGTAGAATTGGATAATATATTTTTACTCATATTTAACTTCTGCAATTTACTCTATAAGATCCTTCAGAATTCAATTTTATATTCTGTTATTATGGTAAGAGCAACTTGGTTTCTCTGAGGATTTACCCATTCCTCACTTTGTGCAATCTTAGTGGAACTACCAAAGTGTCCTCCACTCTCCTGGTAAAAGAATGGTCATTCTACATAATGAGCCAATCAGAATCTCAGAAAGTAGTTGGATGATTAATCATGGGGTGCATGGTGAAGGAAGTCTCATTAGTTTTTCTGTGATTCCCAGCATTGCCATGTTTCCTATACTTTTTGAAACCTGATCTTTTGAATATTCTTCTGATTATGTTAGCAGGTTTTTTTTCCTTATCCCATGTTCCTTTTTAAAAACTTGATTTTTTTATTTTAAAATAAAACACAGTTACATAAAGCCACACTCACAAAAAAAGCTAAAGAAACTATTATAAAGTGGACACCCTTATAACCATCATCTAAGAAATAAAACTTTGGTAGAAGAAAGGAATAGAACTGCTGCCCTGCCACCCCAGAATTCCCTCTTGCCACCATGTGTCCTATCTCAATCTCAACTGTTTACTTCACAACATAATTGACCACTATCTTGACATTTAAAATAATCACTTCTTGAACTTATCACCCAAGTATAGATCACTAGTTTAGTGTTGCCTATTTTAAAAAATTTCATATGTCTTTTAAGTCTCTTTTGATAGATCTAGTTTTCCACTTTTTATAATAGCATTATTTGAAATGAATTTCTTATAGTCAGCGCATCATTGGGTATTTTTTAAAATCCACTCTGCCAATCTCTGTCTTTTAAGTGGTATATTTAGACAATTTTTATCTAATTTAATTACTGATATATTAGGACTTAAGTCTACCATTTTTTATTTGTTTGTTTTGTTTTCTACTTGTCCCCCTTTTTTTGGTTCCCTGTTATATTTTTCCTGCCTTCCTGTGGGTTAAACATTTTTTTTAAATTCCATTTTGATTTATCTGTAATGTTTTTGAGTGTATCTCTTTGTATAGGTCTTTCAGTGTTTGCTTTAGGTATTATGTTAGATATACATAACATCATAGTCTATTGATTTCATACTGTTTTCACCCAGTGTGGATGTAGGATCAAATATACAACTCTGAGATGTCTAGTCTAGTGCTAATTCAAGCAAAACAAGAGCCTTTTTTGATGCTGTAGTGAAAAATTCAGTAATCCTAATCAAAATTTATGATTAATCATGGTTTGTACAATAGATTTCAATCTCATGCAAATTTTTATATTGTAAAGGTGAATATGAGGCTACTTGTTGTGATATGAAAAGTGCAAAATTAAATCCTGAAATGAGAAAAATTATAAAATAGCACAAGGTATACTTAATATTAAATGCAACTGGATTATTTTTTAAAAATAAATTTTTTAAAAAGGAAAAATAATGATGTTATAAAACCAAGATAAGTTTAAACCCAAGATAATTTTATACTTTCTTGAAGCTAATACAGGTAGACACTGAAAACTGAAATAATCACGTTTGGCATTCAGAAAATTCATGTTTATTTGAAGGCCTTGGCTAATACATATAATATTTTGAATATACAGAACCAAACTGAACAAAATTTCTAGAACAGAACCATTTTAAAGGATAATAAGTAACTGGGATTTTCATGTTCATTTGGTTTTAAAGTTTGGTGTAATCATTAGCTATTGACTTTACAGGAGTGTTTCCAAATCTTATCAATCCAACTTTAAACGGTCTTACATATTCTTATAAAATTGATTTTATGATTTATGTATTAGTTAAATTTTGAGTATTTGGACTCATATTATAACTGAAACAAAAATGGTATAAAAAATGGAATAGAATGAGTCAGAGAGACTACTTGGTATCTAACAAATTGGAGATGATTTCAGTTGCTTCTTAGAATTGAGGAAAATAGAAAATGAGCATCTGATTTCTACTGGACATGGAATAGTGCCTTAAGTCTGTTTCCTAATCCTGCAGACCAGAATAGCTCTTGGCTCTCTCCCTGAGCCTTGTAGTTGTCTTTCTGCCTGAGGACACTCTGATTTGGAAATGCAGCATATTTAAAGTTGACTGGTTCTGCCATTAAGGGTGCTCCTGTTGAATCCTAAACCCTCTGTGTTCAGTGTGGTCTTCTGGCTTACTTTTTCTTGATACCATTTGCTCTACATTTTGCCTTATTGCACAGAGTATTGACTCATAAGCCCCTGGTATGTTGCCAATTTTCCTCTGAGGGACAGAAAATAGAGACTATGACATGTTTTCTTATTGAGAGAGCTCCTGCTCTTCAACATCTATTTTGAGTTGAAATTGAAAATATAATTATTTATGTCCATAGTTCTTGGCTTGAGGAGTCTTATTGCTATAACCATGGCATAGGTCATGGGGCAAGAGTGGTAACAAGTCCCTGATTCTTGGAGACCCTGGAGGGGTATCCAGCTGGAACAGCTATGATCATGAGTCCAGTTCTCCCCTTTGTCTTCATTATGATTCATTCTGTGTCACATTCAGAAATTTATTGCTAGGTATTTATTCCTTGCTAAGTTTTTAGAAAGCTCAATTTTTATATTGTTTAATTGCCTGTTTCCAAAGTTAAGTTCATTTTTTTCTCACTTTGAGACCTTCAAATAGATTTTCCTGTCTTACTTGAAACATCTTTCAAGCTAAGATAAATGAGCCAAAAAAATGACACTCACTGATGTGCCTTCTCTTCTTGCTGGCTTGATGAAAGCCTTTTCTTTCTTTTTGGAATAGACTGTTCAAGGTCTAGTCTGGCAGGAAGGCAGTCTCTGCAATGTGTTCTCTGCTGGAAGCATTGATCTTCATTCTTTTTCTCTTTTCAGTTCTTCTTCTTGATATTGGTCTAGGGACCATAATTCCTCATTGTGGCTGACAAAGGTCTCAATGTAAAATATTCCTTTTCTCCACCTGAGCTCTGCATCATCAGAGATCTGCAGCTGAGAAGCTGTCTCTGGAAAGTATCTGTAGTTCTCCTCCACTTATTCACAGCTCACATTATTGGTTTGACTCTCTAACCTCTCTGTGCTGCTGGGGAAGTTTTTAAACTTAGAAACAGGAAGCACTGGGAACAAAACTGGTATAAATGCCTAGCCCATACTTTTTATTGTTTCAAGTAGTCATATCAGCTGATTGTAGAAGCACTGGTTGTGTTGAACTAAAAATGCTAAAATGAAGTTTCAAAGTAGAGTAATTAATGCCATTCTGGTAGACATATTTTAACGTGTGACTACAATCCCAGCTATCGACTTGACAACAAAGTAAAGATTGTGACATTTGGATTGACTTAATGACACAGGGAATATCATTACTATGTTGGGGTATTTTAATGATTGTAAACAACATATCAGCTAAACAGGTGGGTTACGAGTTGATAACTTAAAAGGTACTCAACATAGCTTGGTTATAATGGAGAACATATCATCCACCACTTTCACAGATTAAATTGTCAGTAAAGATTTTCCATATAGTGAAAAAGATCAAGATGTCAAAATAACTTGAGCATGTATAACTATACAAACTTCTAAGCAACTCTAAATGCTTCTTCAACATAGTAAGTACTTAAATAAAAGTCAATTTCTTCATATCAGTTGCACAGAATGTTAGTTTTATATTTGTTCTGTAAAAGTCAATGCTCTGTAAAAAATATATTTTTAGTGTTTGTAGAGGAAACAGTTTCTTTTGGTTTATAACCCAAATCCCTTAAATTTGTAGTTAAATACTCTTTATCAGTCTGTAGGCCTTGACAGAAATGTATAGAGGCAACTTATTTCTCATTAATTTAAGACATTTGACAACTTAAAAATCTATTATATTTTATATCTTTCATTCCCATGTTCAGAAAAAAACATAATGGAAATATTTGCTGCAAAGATAATTCTATGGTATTGTTCATACTACAGTGTTAGATATTCTTCATTTACTCCTCCAAACCTATTTTTCTCTCTTCCCCACCCTGCTCTGTGACCTTGACCTCTCATTTCCATTGATGTGACCAACAGGAGGTATTGGCCGGAATCAGAGGGTAGAAGAGAGTGCGGGCAATGTTATTTCTTCCCTTCTCTCCTTTCCAGGTCATCAATTGTTAGTGGCTGCTTTTCCTTGAATTGTAGTAACTTCTCTTTCTCTTGACTTTTTAGGCCTAGGAGTGGTAATGGTCTCCTATTCTTCTTTCACCAAACAGGGTGTTTCTTCCTGTCTTGATAGTTTGTCTTAACTCTTGTGGAATCCTTGTCAATTGTCTCTGTACTAATTTCCTAGGCCTGCCATAACAAATTAATACAAACTTGGTAGCTTAAAACAAGAGAAATTCTTTCATGGTTTTGATGGCCAAAGGTCCAAAATGAAAGTATCAGCAGGGTTCATTTCCTCTGGGGGATAGGAGCAGAATCTATTCCATACCTCTTTCTCTTAGCTTCTGGTGGCTGTCAGAAATCCTTGGTGTTCCCTGGCTTGTGGTCCCATCTCTCCAATCTCTGCCTTGGTCTTCCCATGGCCTTCTCTGTGTCTCTACGTATCTTTTCCTTTTCTGTGTCTTATAAGAACACCTGTCATTGAGTTTAGAACCAATCCTGACCTAGGATGATCTCATCTTGAGATCTTTACCTTGATTTCACTGGCAAAAACCCTAATTCCAAATACAGCCACACCCTGAGGTTCCAGGTAGAAATGTTTTGGGGGATCACTATTCAACCCACTATAGTCTCTTCATTAAACTCTCCTCACTTAAGCCTGTTGGGCCCCTGACTAATAGAGGTAATGGTTCTAATATATCAAAATAAGAAAAATTGGAAGATTAAAGTGAGGTATTTGAGGAAAGATGATAATTCAAAACAAAACAGTGGCATGGCAAGACTCACACTACAATAAAAACTAGAAATATATTTTCTAAAAAGAACTAGCAAAAATATAATTCTACTGTCTTAAAGGAGCACTTTTCTTTAGAGTCCCTTTAAGACAATATACTTCTAGTTGTCTTTGGAAAATCTATTTTAGAAAAATAAGTTTATTTGATTTATTTGAAGTCATTCCCCCTACTAGAGAGTTTAATAAAAAAATAAAAAACCCCTCAAAACTGGTTTAGGTTTATTCTTCCATCTAACATATATGAACTGTTGGGGTTCAGATATAGGCCTCACATTCCTTAGTCTGAGATGATTAAACAGCATACGTTCCCCACTCCATGATCTTAGAAGTTCAAAAATATATAATTGAATTGCACAGTATTCAACAAAATTCTCTAGTAGAGGAAATCAAGGAAGACCAAGATGCCAATTAGGATGATATTTTTTCCTGATAGTAGCAGAAAACATCCACAGAATACAAAAGAGCCAGTCATAAGAGCAGAGGATAAAGCTGCGGCCCTGAACAACCTGGGCTTTGAGGAAGTAAGACCAAAATCTTTCTATAGAAAATAGAGATGTAGGAAACCTATGTAGGATACGTAGAAAAGGAAGTATAATGAGAGGACCACAGAAACTGGACCCAACCAGAGTCAAGACTATTCTTTCAGTCGTAGAGGGTGAAACATTTTCATCAGTTTATGTTAAGTCTTTCCCTCCTCCCACTGTGTTACATTTAAAGAATTTGTGCTTATTAGCTTTAGAGAAAAATGTGTAAGTTCTTACTCCTGAGTGTTCAGACATTGTTGAGGAATCCTTTGTAATTCTTTTAACCTTGTCAATTAAAGAAACCCTCCAGCCTTTGTTAGAAATAGATATTGAATACATTCTTCTCATCTCTTTAAGTTGACTCTGTTGAGCCAAAGAAAACTAAAACTCTATAAGACCCATCCCTTTCAGAATGTTGCTTTAATAAACTATTTTATAGAAAACCTGGATGTGCTGCACAGTGTGTACAGACAAGGTCTTATTCCTGTCATTCAGTAGAATAAACTAGAACGTTTAAATAGAGGAAGTAATCTCTCTGTTTCTTCATTATTCTTTAAGTAACCTATTTAAAAATGACATTTTCGTTATTGTGAAAAATGCAAATATTTTTATATTTCTAAATGTTTTATTTACATTGAATGATCTAGGAAAAATTCTTTCTTCTCCCATGGTGGAAATGAAAAATTGTGAAACTGTAAATCTGTATATATTTTCATTCAAATAAAGGAAAATGAAATACCATTTCATGAGGTAAAAATGTCTTGATGAGTAACCGAGATAAACATGGCATGATAGAAATTACCTAATAAACAGCTCACAACTGTGACTTTATAGTTGACTCATCCTGCCTGTCCACATTAATGGTTGAACATAAACCATTTTTGTCAGTGAAATTTTATTCAGATTTAAAAAGAATAATGTAGTTTATAATGGATTTAACTATAGTCATCAACTCTACACCATCCTGTTGCTTTCAGATTGTAGATTGAACATATGTTTTAAAAATCTTAATATGTCATACAATCAGAAGTGTTTTATGTTAGTACATAGCTTTGTTCATCTGATTACAGCATCAGAAGTACATTAAAGTTTTATGAGAGTCTTATAAAATTCAACAGTTTGATGGAATACTAAACAGAGTAGTCACCATACTTTATGGAACTTTATTCTGAGATGAGTTAGATTTTCTCAAATGATTATTAGACAGAGTGACTCTTTCAGATCATTAGCTTACCACATTCCATACATGAGAAAGGATGGTGCCTGAGTCTAGAGTCCTGAAAGATTAAAAATATCTCTCCAAATATTCACCATATCACCAAAAAGTGACTCACACATTGGAAAGAGAATGCCTTAAGTATGTGATGACAGGCTTTTCTTTTATAAAACCTCAATAATAAATCCCCTGTCCTCTCTATCTCTAGGAGGTCAGAAAACTTTTTCTATAAAAGGCCAGATAGTAAATATTTTTAGTTTTGTGGACCATAGTACACCCTCTTTCTGTCTCAACTACTCAATTCTGCCCTCTAGGTGTGAAAGCTGAGCAGGTAACATGTAAACAAATGGAGTGACTGTGTTTCAATAAAACTTTTATTTATAAAACACAAGGGGCAGGATTGATTTGGCCTATAGGTTATAGTTTGCTAAACCCTGTTTGTAAACTTTTTGGCTAGCTGCACTTTTCTTGATGATAACATTCAGAGACAGGATCAAGGCATCAGGCTGTTCTAGTTTTCTTCGGTTTTTTAAGCCAATAACCAAAGCCACCGGAACAGGAGAATGAACTTTACCAGTCCCAGGATTTCCAACTATGTGGTCTTATTTACTTTAACTGGTGAAATCAGTGAGTGAAATAACAGGTTTGAATCTGGATCACTTAAGAATTCCCTGCATGAAGTTTCATTAAATTATGTACAATCCCCCCAAACCATTTCCTCTGATATCGCACTGTCTCTTAAATATTTCTGAATTTCTTTCCAGACATTTTCTGAAGCTTCAGCTGGCTAAAACTCAAGCAGTTGTATCCCTGATTACTGTTTCTTTCATTTGCACGGAGATTTTCTAATAATAATAACATGGGTGAAGGGGCTCTGTTACCTGCCTTGTAACCTGGAAAGTTCACGTCCATTTTAATCTTTGTGGAGAACTTCACCTCACTGAATTCAACTACTACCATAACTTATTGCCAAATGGTTGTAACTGGATCTTCTTCCTCATCTCAGTTATGTTGACAGCCATTCAGACTCTTTTCCTTATTTTACCCACCAAAGCATTTAAAATTCTCTCTCCTCTTTGCCTGTAATCCCATGTGAGTAACACACTTTGTTGTGTATTTTTCTTATTTAATAAACTGCTTTCCTCATTTTATGAGATCCTGCCAACCACAGCTGATCTTGTAGTATGTGGTAGCCACACTTCTCTACCCTTGAGGTCTGATGAGTTGCTGACTTCCAGGGAATAGACATTCTTCAGGCAGCATCAAAGGACTCCATCAAAGAATGGGGAGAAGGCAGAGATTTTTGGCTTCCTCTTTGTGAACTCTTTCCCACTGAGTTGGAGTTGTCACAGGGTCCTACTCTTCAACTGCACTTTGCCTTCCTTTAGGCACTGATTTCTATCAATATTTATATAGTGCCCTTGGAATTGATGGTATTCGGGGAGGTGGTACAAACCATGTACGTATATGAGAGTTGGAAATGTCAAAGCTTATTTTCAGATAATTTATTCATTCAACAAATATTTATGAATAGATCGACCATATAATTTACTGTACACATCACGACCCTGACCTTTCTTTTTTTTTCTGAAAAGATATAAGATGGAAAATATAGACAAAAGCATGGTAATTGTATTCAATGAATACTTCCTATGTCTGTTCCAGAACCAGAGAAATAGCAGTGGCCAAAGCCTGCCCACAAAGAGCTTTCACTGGAGTAAGGAGAGCAAGCAATAAAATAATAAATAATAATAAGCAAGCAATAAAAAGGTTAACCTTTAAAAATAATTTTTCCTGCTTATGTAAATTAAATACATTATAGAAAAAAACTAAATTCAGAGACTTTCTGTTGTTACTGTTGCTTCCTTCTTTTATATATTAGTATAAGGGTGATTAAGAAAAGTTAACCACTGGTGATTAAGGAAGTCTAAAAGCAGACTTCCTGGGTTTGAGTCCTGCCTCTCCCAGCTGAGATGCTAAGAAGGAGACTGGATAAGTTAACACATGGAAAAGACTTACAATTGTCCTCAGCACATAGTAAGGGCTCAATAAGTAATATGTTACTTTTATTATTACTTGACAAGGACACTACATTGATGAATCTTCTGAGAACCTGGAAATAAGATTGTCACTGTTTAACTGCAAAATCAATACATCAGAGTAGAGATACACAACTTTTCTCAAAAACAAAGGGTAGTGTTCCAGGGCAAAAGGACTATATTGTAACTTTTTGCATGAATTAATATAGCTAAAACATTACTGTGTCAATCAGCTGTGGGCTTCGTTAGCCATAGATGTGTAGAGAAAGGAGAGCTACAGTGTAAATGTTGGTATTTCCTACCAAACGCTCCCAGGAGGGAGGGAGTCTCAGTCTTAGGTGTCCCTGGAACAAGTTCCCTGGAGCTTATGTCTGAAGAGAAAATCTCTTTTTTATTTTCCTTCTTTTTGTTGGTTACCAGATAGTCCTCTAAAGTAGCTCAAGCTTGTAGTGGGAGTTTGGCTGATCAACTTCCTTGTAGAGCAGTTGGGATTTAGTTTTCTTTGTTAGGCTTAAAATCTAAATTGGATTTGAGTTGTACTAGGTTATTTTTTAAAGGAATTGCTGTCTTATTTTGGGGATGGAGTACAGAGTCTTTGATTTTATGGCCAGCTTGGATATAAAAGTTCAACCATATGACATTGCCATTTTTGTAGGTCAAAATGGTCCAATATTGGCAATAGTACATGGTTTAGTCGAAAGCCTGGGCAGCTGGATGTAAGCACCTGGTTGTGCTCACTGTGATTCGGCTGCCTGCCTCTGCTTGGCTGGCCGCACAGTCAGAGGACTCCAGCCAGCCGGCCAAGTGCAAAGTCTCTCTTCAGGATGGCTGAAAGCCTCAAACAGAGCACATCCTGCCTTGCGGCCTCTTGGCAGCAGGCTGAGAGTGGTTAATGCAAGTGCTGCTACTGCTTTTGCCAGACACAGAAGAACTCAGCTTCCTCGAAGATTGGTGGACCACGGGGGGTGGGGATAAATCTGCCCTCCAGACTCAGCTGTCTATGTGTGCCAGACCCTTTCTGTAGTGATGATGAACTGTATCTCTCCTCTTCAGCTAGGCATCCTTTTCTTGCCTACTGGGTCTTGAGAGCCTGCATGAAAGCTCTCTTTCTTTCATCCACATTGTTTAAGACTACGCCCTGTATGAAGACCCCCTCATCTACGGGATGAGAATCTCCCTCTCAGTCACACTGACACAGCAAGGCTAATTTTGGCTTAGAGATCAAGGAAGGGAGCTGTAGTTGAATATTGTGGTCCTATTGGAAAGATCATCCTTTTGGTTAGAATCTTGCAACAAGATGTTTTCCCTTAATACCATTAAACATTTTATTCATTGAATTCCTTCTTCAGATTCCAGGCTCACCCAACAACCTATCATCCAGCTTCTCATGTAGATATGCCCTGTCACATGGGCTTACAAGTATTCTGGCTTCTGTGACATTTGTTTCTTGTTGTGAATTAATAAATTTGAATTTGGATTTATATCATAGTCTTATGAGTTTAGTTCATGTAAATTTCTGCTTATGAAAGATGTCTCTATTTACAGTGTGCCAACACAATCTGATTTCTAATCCTCTGAGAAAAGAAACCAAGACAACCAAGAAAAGAAACCAAGACAAATTCAACAAAGTATAGAGGCCTTTGAGGTCTATTAAAAGTTGGGCAGAATATCGTTTTCTAGTCAGACAACACGTACCTTATATCACCATGGGGCTGAGCATGAGGAAAAGCTTCTTTTTGCTTAGCAATTTTTACATACACTGTCTGCCCCAACAAAAAAAACCCAAATCTTAATGCAAACACTTTGAAGGATTTCCTGCCTAGCTGTTGTAAATTTCTAACTTGGAAATTTTTAGGATATTAGATATTTTTGGGAAAAAAACATAATAATGTTTATATGCCAATATAATATGCCAATTACATAGACATACCAAAATTTGTAGAACAATACCACTGTGGTTGAATATTCAGGTTTTTCATATATTTTTTTCTATTACAAACATCTCTATGGTGAACTGTCTCCTTGACACATTCTTATGCACATCTATTATCTTTCCCTTATTATAAATTTCTAAAAGTGAGATTCATGAGTTAATATCTATAGTCATTTTAGGCTCTTGATACACACTTTCATTTTTTTCAATGAAAGTATGAATTTACACTCCCACCAACTTTGAAAGAGACTTCATTTCACTGACACCAATATTGGTTTTATTCCTATTTTTGAATCTGTGTTATTGTTATAGGCAGAACATACTACTACATTTTTTTAAAATAAATTTATTTATTTTATTTACTTATTTTGGGCTGCATTGTGTCCTCGTCCTCGTTGCTGCGCGCGGGCTTTCTCTAGTTGCGGCGAGCGGGGGCTACTCTTCATTGCAGCACGTGGGCTTTTCATTGTGGTGGCTTCTCTTGTTGTGGAGCATGGGCTCTAGGCATGCGGGCTTCAGTAGTTGTGGCACCCGGGCTCAGTTGTTGTAGCTTGTGGGCTCTAGAGCATAGGCCAGGAGTTGTAGCACAAGGGCTTAGCTGCTCCGCGGCATGTGAGATCTTCCCGGACTAGGGCTTGAACCTGTGTCCCCTGTATTGTCAGGTGGATTCTTAGCCACTATACCACCAGGGAAGTGCCTACTACTGCATTTTTATAAGTAGATTTTCCATTATTTCTAGTCAGACTGAATTTTTCTGAATTTTTTCAAATGTTTTTGGCAATCTAAATTTTTCTTTAAAAAAAAACCCCCCACACATTTCAACTTCCTGATTGATGTCTGTGAAGCAGGCAGGAAGAGAGAGCGATGATCCTGGGAGTCTGAGGCTCAGAGACTCCAGTTATTTGCTTTCCTCTTGAGCAGTGGTGGGATCCTTGGACTGCAGCTCTTCAGTGGCAGACCCCTGTGACTAGAAGACCAAGCCTATTTCCATCAGAGCTTTTTATTGTGGTAGCTGAGGTTTTTATTGTAGTAACAGATACCTTTTCACACGGTGCTGGAGGCTATGTCATAGGTTACAAAGGAAGCTACTCAATTTTATATACAGTAAATGTACCTTCTAACAATCAATTGACCTAATTCAAATTCTTTTTTTTCTTTTTTTTTGAGGTGTGCATTTCAAGCAACAAACCCAACAGTGGCATTTATTGTATCATCTTGAAGCAAAACATTCTCCTAAAGTCAAACATGGTATACTTGAAAAGCAAATTTTTACCAAAACATGATTTAAAGCAGCACTCCAAAATAATTTGTTTACAGTTGGTGGGCCTATTAAAATGGCCTCCTAAAGCTAATCACCTGGAGAACATTATGGCATTTCTTGCTGAAGAAACCAGTCATGTAAAGGGTATTTTCTGGTGTCCCCCTTGGACTCTCTCTTGTCTCTGGTGCTGGCAATATCTGAAGAAAACCTGAAGCTTGCCTTCCTAAATGTCAAAACCCTTCATCTCAGCCAGTGCTCTTTTCGTTCTCAGACCCAGCTCTTCTCCTTGGGGTAGCACAGAGGGCAAGTCTCTCATCTGCCTCTAGACTGACTGCTCTCACTGGGAACTAAGAACTTTCAAAGATGCCACAACTTATTGTCTGCGTTATGTTGTGTAACTTTCCTTAAACTCCCAACAACCTAATCTGCATCTTTTTCAACTGACCCGCAGCTCTCACTTGGTTACTTATTGGAATCTATTTTTAAGTGATGTAAATTACCATTTTTCAAAACTGTACACATATTTTTGACTTTACAATGTATTATAAAGCATAAGGTGTGTTATACATTCATAATGGTGGTATGTTGCTCCCTTTTTCTATTCACCTTTATTCCTTTTCCTTTTCCATTCCCACAGAAGCTGCTCTAAACCTTTATCACTTTTGAAATTTCCTAATTCAGAACTGGTTCCTTATTCTCAGTACCAGCCACCTTTCTCAACTGAGCAAATAGCAGTTATGAGCCCTCCATCTTGCCTTCTTTCCATCTCTAAATGCACTTACAGATTCAGACCTCCCTCCTAGAGGGGAGTTCTCTCTCTTTTCCAAGCTTTATTCCAGTAAATATTTCCTCTTTCTTAGAGCTTCAGTTTTTATTAGTTTCTTTACCTCATTTAAAAAATAAAGCTAAAGTTTCTCCCTCCTAAAATGTTAATTTTACTTCCCCCCAAATACTTTCATCCAACTTGAAGCTCAGCTTTGTTTACCTTTATCATTAAACTTCTTGACCAACTATCCAACGTTTTTGTTTCCATTTGCTTGCCATTAATTTAAACCTCAACCCACTGTAATTTGAGGTTTGATTCAATAACTATATTGTATATATTCTAATATATTCTAATTGAATATATTCTAAATATTGAAAGAGTGAGTTTTCTGAGATCATAAATGAATGATTTTAAGTACTAATAAACAGATACCAATTTGGGATCTGTGGTAGGAAGTCTCCAAGGTGGCTCCCAATGATACCTACTTTTGGGGATTCAGGCCTTTGTGAAATTGTCTCTCCTTGAATATTCTGGACCTAGTGACTTACTTCTGACCCATAGAATCCATAAAAAATGGTTGGATGCCATTTCTGAAACTGGATTACAGAGGACTGTGACTTAGGTTTTGCAAAGACTCTGTCTTACGCGTTCTCCTTGCTTAATCACTCTGGGGAAGCCACGTGCATGCCATGTGACAGGAAACTGAGGGAAGCTTATGGCCAACAGCCAGTGAGGAATTGCATCCATATTAATTAATTCCATTAATCAATTCATGTAACGAACTCCATTTCATATTTAGAAAGTCATCACTCACCTTGAGACAAATGTTCACTCACATTTTCTTTAGTCTTTTTACGTTTTTATTTTTGCATTGGATTCATTTAGAATTTATTTTAGAATCCTCCTTTTCAAAGTTGCATTTCTTACATTCAGGCCACAATGATCCACCACTGAGAAAACCTTCTAAACTTTACTCAGAGATTCCTGAAATCTAAAGCATTTTCCAAGTGATTTCACTACAGTGGCCCATTTACTCAACTAGTGATTTCCTGAGTTGATCCAAATTCTAACCCTGAAAGTACTCTTAGTCCAAATGTTGAGCACAGATGTACAGGAGAGAAAATACACAGTTCTTAAAATAAATGTCAGCAATCATTCCACTTAGGAGATGTGTGATTATTTCCTCTCCGCTTAAAAAAAAAAATTCAATCAAATTCTTCTGTAAAAGTGTTACTTCCTCCATCTCTATGTGGGGAGCTATAAAGGAATACACTTTACAAATAATTAATACTAAAGGCCACATATAGAATCAGGGATAATGAAGACATAACAATTGACTATAAATTACCACTGCATTATGCATAGCAAAAACCTGACTGTGCTGAAAATCTGAGGTGTTACTTTGTAAAACAGGCTGTACATACAGATCTAGTGCCAGAATAGTTCCATGAATAATTCCTTGTCTAACTTTCAAACAAATTGGAATTGTCATTCTACATGGCATTCTGATGACAACAAAAAACACTTTAGGAAATGCTTTTCTTCAAAATCATGCTGATTGGTACAAGCCAAATTTTGATTTTGGTGCCCCGAGTATTAAGAATAAAGTTTCATGTTTGAAGATAAATGTACTACTGACTGACCAAAAGTCAGCATGTGCATTGAGTTGTCTTCTGGGCAGTATAGTTTGCATAGATTCATCACCTTTTCTAGACTAGTTTCCCAGAAGGATATAACATGTAGCATTGTACATTGTGACTCTTATCGCCCAAGGATTTCAAATCATAGACTTCAAACTTGTGTGTGTGGTTGAGGATTCATTTTCTCTCCCTTGATTAAACAATTTTAAAATGTCTTTGATTATTGTAGTGTATAAATGCACTAATAGCTAAATATACAACTCCAAAGTGAAGTGTTTATATTTAGCAGAATCTTATAAAAATTGTCATTTTTGTAAATTAAAAAAGGTCAAACATCAGCAATTTCATTGAGTTTAACCTAAGTAATAAGGTTAACGAGCAAACAGTGATTAAAGTTCTCCTAGGGAAAGCAAAAATTGGGAACACATTCTTAAATGAGCTGTCTCTTTGTTTTCTTGTTGTCATATCATAGAAAGAATTTATTCTAGATTGAGGAAAACATGGTAGTTGCCTACCCAAACTGTCTTACTATCAGAACCTTGTTTTTGCAAAAGTCAACAGAGTATCCAGCTTAGGAAAAGCCACAGAAAATCGCGGTTTTCAAGAATCTTTGCAGTTGGTTATAGCTATATGGCATAGTTTTATGATGTAAGTGGAACCTAATAAGTTGGCTTTTGGGAAAATTTATAGTTTCATTGATAAAAAGAAAAGAGTCACTTTGCAAGCAGTCATTTTGTACATCTGAAGATGAACACTACATGTTAAGAATTGTGGGTCAGGAAGCTACATAGAACTTAGGTCCTTAATAACTTCCTTGAGCTACCTCGGGGTGCCTATCTCCATACTTGATCTTATGTGACAAAAATAAACCCCGTACTGGGTTAAGTCACAATTAGTTGAGCTTCTGTTATGTGTTTCGTAACTTCAGTTCCTGATGTATTGGCTAGAGCAGGGGTTCTCCAACTTTAATGACCACCTGGAGATCTTGTTGAAACAGATTGCTGAGCCCACTCTCAGAGTCTCTGATTCAGTGGATCTGGAGGTGGATCCTGGAACTTGGCATTTCTAACAGGTTTCTAGCTGATGTTGATCCTGCTGGTCCAAGAACCACACTTGAGAAGGATTTAGCAGGTTAACAGACATGAAAACAACTATAAAATACTATGGAAGCTGCTTTCATTGATTCTATATCAAGTCAAAGGATAAATAAGAAAAATTGCATCTAAATCTTCCTGAAGTCAGAGGAGTGAATGGAGAGAGAATTTGAGTTGAAGAATGATTATGAACATGCTAGGCAAATAAATGGGAAGGGATGGAGAGGAAATAATTGGTGATGGCATGGAAACAGAAAAGCACTGTGGTACTGGAACTGTGGAGATGTTGGTCTATAAGCTAGAGACATGCGTGCCTGTGTGTGCATTCGTGTGTGTGTGTGTGTGTGTGCGTGTGTGTGTGTGTGGTATTAGGGTGATTAGGAGGATTCTGTATGTGTATAACTGGGACCACATTTTGAAAAGTTTTATATACTGTGACAAGGAATTTAGATTGTATACTATAGTCAGTGGGAAAACCATTAAAAAATCTAAGTGTAGGGACATGTTCCATGTGTGTGATAAAAACGATGCTATTGGCAGTGTGGAGGACAGGCTGGAGGAATAGAAGCATAGAAGCAGAAGAGCAGTAAAGGGTGCAGTTGTTCAGGTTGTGTTGATTTTCAGTTGAATGACTTGATTTTAGTGGGAAGATAGATATGAATCTGAGTAAGAGTATCATCTGATCAAGATGGAATTTTCAAAATCCTTACTAGTAGCTGCATAACAGCACTTAATAAAGAAGCACCCCCCCTCCCTCCAGCTGCTATCCATCAGAACAAGGCTAGCTTCTTAATGGTGTTCCTTTTCCAACGTTGGATGTAGAGGTGGGCGTGAGGCTCCTTAATTATCAAGAGAAGATGTGGCAGTTCTAGGACCCAGAACAGTTCTCTAAGATCTCTTTAATATGTTATAAATTGAATCCAAAACATATTACTATCTCAACTGAAGCATTAATAGTCTTGGTTGTCTCTTCAACAGGGATAAAGAAGTTCATAAGTGCATGTCACAGGGGAGGGCCTCTGTCACAGGTTGACACCGGCTTTCCCATATAGCATAGCACCCAAGAGACACACAAGAAGCCTGAAGAAATATCCTCTGTATATTTTTATCTAACCACAAATTTATAAAATTTCATTTTAGCTGGATCTATATAATATTTACATTTACAGTTCTTGTCATCAGTCAAACCAAGAGGCAAGCAGGATAATTTGGCTTTGGAAAAAATGCTAAGATATCAGGGATTTATAAATTGAGCTGCCTCCTTTGTTTCAGTTGACATGTTTAGGGGCATTGGTAAAGAAGCCAGGAGGCTGGCTTTCCAGGTTAAAATTACTGGCATGTGTAACAACTTGGTAGTGACACCCAGGTGGTTAATTTCTCAGGTTTAGAAACTCATTTTTCTTTTCCTGTTCACTTAGGGAAAATCAGAGTACACAGAATGGTTATATGGTACCCAAAACAAAACAAAACAAAAATCAAAAAAATTTACAAGAAAATGATTTATAAATGCATACCAGCTTTTAATTAATAATAGGGGTCTGTAGGGGTGCTATGGAAGTGTAGTGTTATCCCAAGAACCATCATCATCCTCTTATCTCCTGGGCCCATGCTTTCTTTCATCACGATACTAAGGCAATCAAATGATTAATCAAAAGTGTGCTTGGTGAGCAAAGAGACTTGTGTCGTTTTGCAGGACATTTAATCTGGATGGGCTGATGTAGAGGCTGATGACCTTCCTCCAGTACTGTGAACCTTCCTACTGCCTGAATCACACAGACCTCTTAGACTGTCTGTCTTTTGCACAGCCCTGGAGAATCACTCATAAAATGGTCATCTGGCTCTCCAGCTTTACACAAACTACCATATTTCTGTCATGAAACATTTTCTGGACAAATTGGATATTACTATATCATAGGTTACCTTAACAGTAGTTAAATTTTAGATATTTTGATGCCATTTAAGATAAAACTTATTCTTTAAATTTAAGAGATATGCCTTATTCTCATTAGAAAAAATGATTTCTTAGTATGAAATTGCATTTAAAAACACCATATATTGGGGTTTTTTCCCCATTAAAATGAAAACCTAAGTATGATGCAAGAACACAGGAACACAATAAACTAAAAATTTTTAAAAATCTGAACCATTATAAAAATTGAAATATTTTGCTAACATATTGTTTTTCTTACAAAAATGGTAATATGTTGAAATAGCATTTTATGCACCAGATTTTTAATTATATTATGAATATTATGTTTTCCTATGGTAATAAATATTCTTCTATATTTGTATTTTAATTGATGAATATTATTCTACTATATGGAGATATCATAATTTACTACATCCTATTGGTGTACATTTAGATTCTTCCCAAAATTTCAGTAGTATAGATAATGCTCTAATGAAAGCCTCTGTTTAAATATATTTTATTTACATCTTTGATTCTTTCCTTACCATTTCTAGAAGAGTTTTGCCCTTTATATTACCAAGTAAAGTGTACCACTCTTTCATATGACCATTCTAATCCATTGTATACTGACGTTTTGTCTCAAGTACATAAGGTGGTATTTTCTGATTGCAATCTCAGAATCTGGTAATCTGGTCATTTTGTGAATTTGGAGTCTGTAGTTCCCTGTGTATGTGTATATATGTACACATGTGTTAAATATAACATACATGGCTAAGAAAGTAAAGTAGATTTTACTTTCTTTGAGTTTAGATATTTGTTTCATTAGCTTCTCTATAAGCTCAAATTTAAACTTTCTAAGTCAGAATTGTTTTTGAAACAAGTGATACGATTTATATTAAGTTCCACTTTGGGACTATAACTAGTTTATTTTGACCAAAAAAATTTGATATGTTGGAAATAACCCGTGCTAAAAATTCTTTTATTCTCATTTTATGTGTTTGTGATTTAAAGCTTTTACAATGGTAGAAGATTCTACTGAAATATTTATATACGTGGCTCTGGATTAAGGGGTGTGTGTGTGTATCGGCATGTGAGTGCATCTGTGTCTATTATGGAAATAGATGTGTGTGTGTGCCTTTGTCTATCACGGAAACATCTATACTTTTGTATATTTTAAAAACATTTATAGCTATTATCTTGGTGTTGCAATATACAATTCTTATATAAGGAGATGGGCATATCTCTCTTTATAAGGAAAAATTTGGCAGAAAAAAATTTAGAGGTTTATTCTTTCTAGATGCTTTAATGGATGTCCAGTCCACTACTTAGATACTAAGTTATAACTAGAAAATGCTTTTTTTTCCACAATAATTATTGGACATATAGTTAACTTGCCCTACCTTTAAGACAAGCATTTTTAAACTGGGAGCATTGACTCCTAGGAATGCATGAATGGGCTTCACAATGTGTGTGAGCCCACCAAAATTATACAGTCCTAACGTTACGTTTATGTGCATTTGTGCATTTTTCCCTATTGTGAAAATTCTATCATTTAAAATTCCATTCTCCAAAGGCTCTGTGACGCTCAAAAGGGTTAATAATCATAGTTATAAGATGTATTAATTATGCGTCATAAAACATAATTGAATAGAATATCTATTGGGAATCTAGGGATTTTAGGTTATTCAGTAACATGGTGTTGTGTTTTCATATGTGATTTGACCTGTCAGAGCACAGTTCAATTGTTATTGTGTTGCACAAATTGCGTAGTTGAAACAGACTATATTAGGCACATAAAGGCTTTTTTTTTGTTTTGTTTTTGTTTTTTTAAAGAGTGAAGATGTTGCAGAAAAAATAATCATAGCAAGTTTTTGGTTGTTCAACTCAAGGTTAATTTGGATAATTGCCTATGGTCTAATCTTGAGTTTATTTGTCATTTATTTATTTGTTTGCTTGTTTGTTTATTTATTTCCGTAAGTGAGGGAGCCAGGATGAAAAGAAATTATGTCAAAGAAATTAATAGTTTTATCATTTGTTTGGCTAACTAACTTATAGTTAATCTTATGCATTTGAACCTATAATATGCAGGGTACTTTGTATAGTGAGGAATTGAGGGTATATGGAGACGTGTAAGAGATGGCTCAAATTTTCCAAAAGCTCACAATCTAGAATGAAAATTAAGTTTATAAGACCAACCACAATCTAAGGCAAGGTACCTTCTGGCATGAGTAACTCAAAAGCAAGACTATATCATGTCTATCCACACTATCACAATTAGGAATAGTTTCTACTTACAGCAGACATTTGACATGGGACTGTATTTGAAAATGTAGGTTTTATTATTATTCGTGTATGGTGAGGTTAACAGATCAGGAGACGACTGCCATTGAAAGGATAGTTTGTTACAGTTCCCAAGAGGAGGGGGCACACTGCACAACTTGGGGTCCCATTGGGAAGTACTAGAGTTGGTCAGGAGTACTTCCTGACCTTTATTGTGGTTTTCTAGAGAAGGAACTGGAGAGGCAGGGTAAGCAAGTTTAGGACAGTTGAGTTGAAATAATTTCTGTGGGCTCTGGGGTGTAGGGGCTGCCCCTCCTTCCTTGATACCTGGCCTTGGTGTGATTACAGAAAGAGGATAGTGGCCCAGAGTGTAAGACCCCAAGAAGGAGGTTGGGCTAGATGGCTTCTAAATTGATTAGTTTGCATAAGAATGGCATGCTCCTGGGTCAGTTGTTTGCTCTTTCTGGGAATTAGCTAGCAGTGGGAGGGGCAGTCTTTCCAAGATTAGCAAGGCCCCAGATGTCAAAACATCAGAAAATATAGAATATAAAAAGGAATGACTGATACAGGCTGTTAACAGATATAAGGCTCTTGAGGCTATTCACTTCCCCATACTATTTTAAAACAATAACAAAGTAGTGGACCTATTTACTAAATGCCAAATAGTGAGAAATTCAGTCCTTTCAGTGGTCCAGAAATTGTTTAGTTTGTAATAAGATTAGTTCTTAAAATGTTTCCATTATGAATTGATATTATATTCATAATATTAATAAAATTATCTGAGGAAAACTTCTGTTAATCCTGGTATTTCCTATTCCTCCCCTCAGCCCCCAATATTATTTCAGGAAAGTTAGCAAAAGGATGAAAATATTGTTGAACTCTTAATATGTAGCAATCCTGTCCAACTGAAATATAATGCTAGCCACACATGTCATTTAAAAAATTTTAGTAAAACTAAAAATAGAGTTACCATATGATCTAGTAATCCCACCCCTGGGCAGATATCCAGAAAAGATGAAAACTCTAATTTGAAAAGATACATACACCCCAATGTTCATAGCAGCACTATTTACAATAGTCCAAGACATGGATGCAACTTATGTGTCCATCGACAGATGAATGGATAAAGGAGATGTGGTATATATACACAGTGGAATATTACTCAGCCATAAAAAAGAATGAGATAATGCCATTTGGAACAACATGGATGGACCTAGAGATTATCATACTAAGTGAAGTAAGTCAGACAAAGACAAATATTACATGATATTACATATGTGGAATCTAAAAAAAATAATACAAATGAACTTATTTACGAAGCAGAAACAGACTCACAGACATAGAAAACAAACATGATTACCAAAGGGAAGGGGGGGAGGGGTAAGTTAGGAGTATGGGACTAACAGATACACACTGCCATATATAAAGTAGCTGAACAACAAGGATTTACCATATAGCACAGGGAACTATGTTCAATATCTTGTAGTAATCTATAATGGAGAAAAAATAGAAAAAAAAGTATATATAAAACCAAATCACTTTGCTGTATACCTGAAATTAACACAGTATTGTAAAGCAACTATACTTCAATTAAAAAAAGATTATTTTGCAAAAAAAAAATTTAGTAGCCACATAAATATAAAAAAGTAAAATTAATTTAAATATATTATTTATATGTATGTTTAATATATAAAGTAATATATTTTATTTAATCCCATATTTCCAAAATATCATTTCAGAATGTAACCAATATAAAAATTATTTATGAGATTTTTTTCTTCTTTTTAATGCTGTATCTTTGAAATCTGGTGTGTATTCTATATTTATAGCACATTTAATTTGGATGTTAAATTTTCATTGAAATACTTGATCTGTATTTAAGTTTCATAAAATTTACAGTTGATTGAGTAGATTTACATATCCAAAATTGTTCCAGATGCACTTAGAAGTTTTCTAATAATTGAACTGGGTATCAGTTTTAAATATTTAAATTAAGTAAGAGTAAATAGAATTTAAAATTCAGTTCTTCAGCGGTACTATCTGCATTTGGTCAGTGGTTACTGCATTGGACAGTTGAGGTCTAGAGTAATGATTATCAAACTGTGCATTAGAATCAGCCATGAATTATGTAAAAAACACAGTTTGCTGGACTCCACCTGAAACCTACTGAATCAGAATCTACAGGGCATTATATGATCAACAGAATAGTTTGAGGGTCACTGGAAACACCAACCATCCATGTGTCTAGAAACAGAGGAAGGAAGAAAGCTCTTTATGAGAAAGAAGTCTATAAATTCTTACCTAGGGCTTCCCTGGTGGCGCAGTGGTTGAGAGTCCGCCTGCCGATTCAGGGGACATGGGTTCGTGCCCCGGTCCGGGAGGGTCCCACATGCCGCAGAGCAGCTGGGCCCGTGAGCCAAATTGGGTGACCCTTATTCTCCAACCTTACTTCCTACCAATCCCTTCCTAATGTGCTCTTTTCCAGCCACACTGGCCTCTTTGTAACTTTTCCTCGCATGACTTTGAATTCAGTTTCTCTGGAATTATCTTCTCTTCCACAAAAAGCTTGGCTCACACAGATATCATCTTCTCAGAGAGGCATTTCCTGAGCACATGAAACAACGTATTTCCCACCATACTTTGTCTCCTCACCTTTTTACTTGTCAGTTTCAATAACTAACATTTCATATGTTTCTCTATTTATTAGTTATCTCCCCCTTACTAGAATGTAAATCCAATGGGAAATGGGTCTTTGTTTACTGCTTAATCACCATCATCTAGAAAAGTACTTGGCACTCAGTAAATCGTGTTAAAGAGATAAATATAAAATCTCATTCAGTCTGGAAGACTAGAACCTAACCACTAAATTTGTACAGCTCAGATAAGGTCAATGCAAAGTCAGCTCCAGTGTCTACAATAACCAAGTGCCCCTGATTGATTTAGAGTAGTGAATTTCTGACCAAACTGACTTTTAGACCATATCTTGGGGTGCGTGTTGGACATATATGGACAGTAACAGGCACTAGAGAAATAGGATACCATGGACACTGAATAGACTTTCACATTATGTAGTTGAGAGGATCAGAATGCTCAATGATATTTGATATCTATTCTCAAAGTAAGAAAATAGTTAATAGCAATTGTGGGACTTCCAGCAAACAAGATGGCATAGACCCATTTTCCTCTGCTCTTCTCTGATAAGCGTAACTATAACTCTGGTAATGGTGCAAGAGACAATGCAAGGATAACTCTGAAAGGTGTTCAGAAGAGCTGAGCTGGTTTAGGATACCAGGATGTGAGGCACAGCACAGCGGCAGGGTGTCTCGAGTCCCCCTGCCCAACAGAGAATGGTGTTCAGGTCCAGCATTTTCAGATGCAAATGGCAACAGAAGGCAGCCTAGGTATGCTGCCCTCCCCCCCCCATCCCCAGGTGGAATGGGAGTACCTCTGACAATATCAGGGGAGCAGGACATTGCCCACAAGGGGATCAACTGTGAGCCCCACCAGAGATAAGCATCCCGGGGAGATACTTCTTCCTCATGGGCCTGAGACTCTTCTTTTTGCAGAGAGATACTGAGGGGGCAGGCAGATTGGGCGGGGGAGTTCAGCTATAGCAGGCAGCCTGGTTCGGGGAAGCCTCTTGGTCTCCCTGGCGACTCTTCTTCCCCACTCAGAGAGTCAGGACAACCAGGAGCCACTGATAGGGGGGATCCTACCACAGTCTTCTCCCACTGAGAGAAACCCATGGCATTCCTGAGGAAACACATTCAATTTCCTCAGGTGGGGCCAGGTGGGATCAGTGGGAACCCTAGGGGCACTAGATAGACCAAACTAGCCAGAGTAACACTTCTAAGCCTCTGAAAGTTAGACTGCCATTGGAAGCGGAGCCCACAGATGTAAGTTAAGACCCATGGGCTACACCGAAACAGAGTGACTGCTTGCTAAATAAAAGATTCAAATAGGACCCAGAGGCTCCTAACATAGCAGACAATATGTCCAGGATACAATATAAAATCACAACTTGAATGAGAGAAGACAATCAATCCACTGATGTCAACACCAAGGTGAATCAGATATTGGAATTATCTGACAAGGGTTTTAAAGCAGCCATCGTGAAAATGCTTTGACAATCAATTACAAATCCTCTCAAGACAAATGAAAAATTAGAAAATCTCAGCCAACACTTAAATTTATAAAAAAGAACAAAAGGGAAATTATAGAACCGAATGACACCATAATTGAAATTATAAAAACCCACTAGATGGACTCAATAATTAATTAAGCATAGGTAATTGTTAGAGGATTATACATTCATTTTAAAAATAGTTACTGAGAATTTACAAAGTGTAAACAAGTCAGACATGTTACCTGTATAGACTGTCAGTGAAATAGAGGAGTTGGGTGTTAAATAAATCACGGCAGAAATAATTATAATTGTGACAAGTGCTATGAAGGAAATGCCACAGATAAGAAGTACAGACAATCAATCATTCTCAAGGGTATGGAATTTGAAGGAAAGATGAGGAGAGCAGAAGACAATTCATGAGGAGAAAGACTCATTGAAAGGATTTCACTGAGTTTCCTGCAGTGCAGGGTTCCTTATGACTTGGTCAGCTCATGTTTGCCTCAGGAGTCTCTGTTGCCAGCTTTCTTGATAAAGCATAGACGATCTGAAATCCTTATGCTTCCTCTGAAAATTAGGATTGTGATGAGGTGAGTGAAGGACGACTTGTAGATTTCGGGTGTGGATGATGGGGTAAATATGGCAACATTATTAGGACTGGTTGTAGAGGAAATGGAACAGGTTTAGAACTGGACAAAAATGAGGTCACTTGAGCTGGAGATGCCTGGTTATCTGCTGCATCCTATTGGCAGATGGATTTGTGGTTTGGAGCTCAGCAGAGATCAGAGTTAGTGATACGGATTTGCCAGTCTTTAGCATGGATGGAGGTTAATGCAAGGAAGGAATGAGGTCATGGGAAGAGAGTATGTAGGATGAGAAAAGAGGGTCTAAGACATAAATGTAGGGATTGGGAGAAGAAGAGAGCCTGCAAAGATGAATACAGAGAAAATAGAGAAAAGTAATAGAAGCCAGATAATGTTAACGAAGGAAGGAAATGTTAATGTCAAATGCTGCATAAATGTCAAGGAGGTAGGAGGACAAAAACAATTTTCAACAAGAACACTCAGTGCCCTTGGCAGGAGCAGCTTCAATAATTTTTAAATGGAGAAAATGGAAACAGCACATATAGACTCTGTTTCTGGAAATTTGGCAGAGGGAGAGAAAGAAAGACAAAGGGAGGGGGTCAAGGTAAAGATTTTTTTTTTGATTTTGGTATGAGAACAGCAATTTAAATGTTTGTAGGCTCAGTAGAAGGGGCAAACCAAAGGGAAGAGGTTGGGACCCAAATAAGAAAGGGAGTGGCAGATGAGGCAAGGTCCTTGAAGTGGTGCTGGGAGCTGGATGATGGAGCAGAGGAAAGGGCATTATCCTTCATTGGACAGGGGGAGGGAGGGATTCCTTTTCCAATGAGGGAAGGATCATTTATAAAAGGGCAGAAATTGAAACGTTATTACTTAATCCACTTTAATTTCCTTGTCATGTGGAAACAATGTGCCCTGCTAAAAGTAAGAGGAGAAGTCATGGGTGGTAAAAGTTTGGAAAAAATATTAGAAATATTAAGAGGAACAAGGAACAAGGAAGAGGTTTTCTGGGAAGCATTGACTTACTACTTGAGGTTAGAGGCACGTGTGTGATAGTCATTTGACTGTTTCTTCAGCAGGTAATTTTTGATCATGACTATCAGCTGATCAATTTTGGAATGAGAGTTTAAGGAAGTGCTGGTCCTTTACCAAAGTCTTCACAAATGAAGTCGAATATTTTGTAGCATTGTTACTGTCAATGTTTATGTCCCGGCACACTTTGTCAATTTACTAAATATATCACTAATTAGTTGATTAAAAACATGTTTTTCCTTTATTTATTATTCTGTAGGCACTTATCCGTTGCCTATGATGTACACAGTACTTTATCAGTCCCAGCGGGGAAGCCTAGAAAAGTCACAATTCCTGCCTGCCATAAATTATCCATTTATTTGAAAGGAAATGATAAATAGCGCAACAATCAGGGAAGATAAGTAAAAATGAAAAGACAACTATTATTTTTGTTAAGGTCTACTACGTATCAGGCATTGGACTTGAGTGTCTTATAGATGTTATATCAGAGGCAATATCAGGTAATGATTAAGATTGTGGCCTCTGGAACCAGATTCTAAGTGCCTGATACATGATGGTGATTATTATCATCTAATTGATTTAACAATAAATGCAGGGAGTAGACATTATTATTCCCATTGTATAAACAAGGAAAGCAAAATTAAAGGGGTTAGATAATCTTGCACAAGATCACACAATTGAGGTAGATTAAGATTCCAATTTCTGATTGTGTAGCCTGCATTTGTTTCTGTGGACTCTGCAGCCGCTCACCTAGTGTATAATGTTGTACAAATTGCATTTTCCCTAGAAATTATGCTTGCAAAGTGGGGGGTATGCTCAGCATGTGGTGACATTAATCACAGAAAATGGACTGATGAAAATGAGTCTTATGGAGGGCATTAATTAGAGAAACAGAGTTAGAAAGACATTCTGGAAAGAGGAAATAACATAAGTGAAGCAATAGACATGGGAATGAATTTTTTTTTCTTTTTTAAAGGCTGGGAAATGATAGGGAGGTAATTCTACTGGAGTTGGCCTCCATGCATTGTGCGATGAGAGGGTGAGTAACTATATGAGTCATTTTCTAAAAATGATTTGATTTGTAGCTTTTGTTACTTACCTGTCCTTTTGACATTATTGCATTTTAAGAAAAATTGGAAATACTCATTTCTATTCTTTTCAATTTAGGTCAGTCCGGTGGGGGCCCATCCAGTTATGTGGCCTTTCTTTTCCTGCGAATCACTAACACTGAACAAAACACTTGTGCGCAGCAAACTTTGTACATTAATACTTTTTTATGGATTGCCACATAAATACCAGCTATATTTCATCTGCATGGTTTTTGTTTCTAGGGT
This sequence comes from Neophocaena asiaeorientalis asiaeorientalis, assembly GCF_003031525.2. Lineage (NCBI taxonomy): Eukaryota > Metazoa > Chordata > Mammalia > Artiodactyla > Phocoenidae > Neophocaena > Neophocaena asiaeorientalis. The sequence goes on from NW_020175017.1 coordinate 74,427, forward strand.
TTCCTAACTGGTTTCTTCATTTCCATCTTGGCCCCTCTGTAGTAAAGGCTTTTCCCACAGTCATGGTGATCCTTGGAAAATCTAAGTCCAATTATGTTACTGCTCAAAATTTCTAATGACTTTCCTATTTTCTCACAATAAAATCCAATGTTCTTACTCTCACCTATACAGTCCTGTAGATCTTGTCTCGTGCTGGCAACCTCTCTGATGTATCTGCTGTGTTTCTTTCTCTTTCCACATTGCCTTGTCCATCATTTCCTTCAACTCTCTGCTCAAATGCCATCTAATCATTGGGGTCTTTCCTGACCACTTTCTCTAAAATTGTCCTGTTCTTTTCACCTCTCCCCACATCTGCCCCAGCAACCTTTATTCTTCTTTACCTTGATTTTTTTCATATCACTCACCACCACCTGACATATTACATATTTATATGTTTATTGTCTGTCGCTTCCCACCAGATATAAGCCCCATGAGAATGGGAACTTTGTTTTGTTCATTGTTCTTGGTATAATAGCAAGAGCATTGGCATGTAGTAAGTTCTAAACAGATACTTATTGAAGAAATGGAAATGAGTGAATAAAACTATTTTTACTAATGCTAATATATTTAACATTTAAAATTTTTTTTTCTTTTTTTTTTTTTCTTGTGGTACGCGGGCCTCTCACTGTTGTGGCCTCTCCTGTTGTGGAGCACAGGCTCCGGACGCGCAGGCTCAGCGGCCATGGCTCACAGGCCCAGCCGCTCCGCGGCATGTGGGATCTTCCCGGACCGGGGCACGAATCTGTGTCCCCTGCATCGGCAGGTGGACTCTCAACCACTGCGCCACCAGGGAAGCCCAACATTTTAAATTTATATTGGGGAGAATAGTACCTCTAATATGGGAGCTATGCTGTGCTAAAGTATTTCACAAAATAATTGACCAAAACTTGTCATGCAGTGCCAGAACCCATGCTTATTTTCCTTATCCAAATAAGGGCTATTTTCATTATCCAAATACTATTCAGCACAGTGAAAGCATTTCCTAAAACAGACATGAATACCTTTTTTAAAAATTGAAAGTCATTAATGTACAGCGGATGAGGTTAACAATCCAGGGATTTGATTTGTTGTGAACAAATCAACAACAACAAAATTTGCATTTTTCTTTTGGTGAAGTGGTGACATTGTTGTGGAAAATCTGGGAGGGGTTATGAATGGCAAATCTAACATGAAAATGAATTGTACTTCAAGCCTCTGCTTGAGAGAGTGTAAGAAAGGCTAGAGTGGTTTATCTATATTTGAGATACAGTAGGAGACAGAGAGAGTTATTAATTCCTCCTCAACCATCAACACACTTCATGAGCTTGGATAGGTTCCCACACAAGCAATCAAACTCTGCCATTCCCCTTTGGGAATGAGCCAGACTGTCTTTCCTTTTTCAGTAAGGAGTCAGGAATTGCTCTTTTGTCATCATAGTGATCTCTCAGGATAGAACAGGATGACTATAGAACCACCTGAGGCCAAATCAACGTCCAAGTTTGTGTCTATCTGGGTGTCCTCAATCTAATCACTTCAACCTGTTTGTCTATCTGCTAAGGTCAAATGAAAACTGGCAAACAAGAGAGTATTGTACTATTCAACCTCAAGTTTGTATCATTTGATGTCTTCATCTTCTACTTCTTTGATTTACAGATGCCTAGTAGCCTGGTCAAGGCTGAGAAAAATACAATAGTGTGCTAACTGTAAATTATCAAAGACAACCAGACCAGCTAGCCTTCTAGAGGTTTGTGTTGAAGAGATTGGCAAAGTGGCAAATCAGTAAACAGTACAGGCTTGTGGGTTATCATTGGCTTTTATGTGTGCCCCCAGATTTCTTGTTCCGGCATGACAGTCTTTAATAACGATTATATTACTAGTGAAGCTTTCAAATGACGATCAAGTAGATTATAGTAGAAATTATATCTGCATATGTTTGGTTGTCTACTAGACAAAAACATTGTTAGAAGTTCTTTCCTGACACCCAGGTTCTCATAAAAACATGCAAACACAGCGTGCTGCCTCAAGAGACTACAATTACAGTAGTGATATACGTTTTTATGTTTATGTTCTGAGAGATATCTCCCGGATGGTGGAATAAATAACAAATTCTAGCAAACATCCAGTTTGAGAATGGGAGAGGAATTTCTGGCCCAGCACTATTGGTCAACACATAGAATTCACTATGTTAAATGGTGTCAGACATATTGCCTCCAATGCTTGCCAACTTTTTTTCACTCAATAATGCCAACATTTCCACTTCATCATGCAAAGAAACAATCCAAGCCTGAAATATTCTTCTGCAGATGCTAATGACAATTAGCAATCTCAGAGGGAGCCTAGTTCTTGTTTTGGTACTGTTGTACCTCAGACCATCATGTAGCATTCTGCCAATAACAGGTTTTAAATTAAAAGTGTTCAGCTGTCTCAATGACTACAATAGAAGTGTTGGTGGCTGGCCTCTCCGTGTCACCCCTAGGGTATCCAAAGTCACCAGAACACTGGATACTTGGAGAGGAGCCCTGCCTGTTTCCATCTATTCCCTCATCCCATGTCATCCTCTTTTTCCTGTGGAGCTCAAAAGACTTTCTTCCCAATAAGGCAAAACTAGTTCAAATTCGAGTGATGTTATCTTGGTTAGTCATTCACTCACAGGTATTTACATTTTCTGGGGCTCCCTTTGTCCGTGGCACAGTTCCTGCATCTTTGGCATCATTGGCCATTATAACTCAGCCAGGAGACTTGCTACTGCTATCAGAGGAAATGTCTGCCGCCCCTTGAGTGACTCAGTTAAACTTGTTCTCTGCCTTTAGAAGCTTTTACTCTGGGACAAGCAACATGGGCATGTCACATGGGTGTGGGTGTGTAGTGGTAGGTATATCATTGTTTTAATTTGCAGTTAGCTGATGATTAATGATGATAGCATCTTTTCATGTGCTTATTTTCCATCTGTATATCTTCTTTGGTGAGATACCTATTCAGATCTTTTGCTCATTTAAAAAAATTGGGATGTTCGGTTTTTTTATGCTTGAGTTTTAACTGCTTTTTGTATATTTTGGAGAGCAGTGCTTTATCAGAATATGCATTTTGAGAAATTTTCTCTAAGTTTGTGGCTTGTCTTTTGATACTATTAACAATGTATTTTGGAGAGCAGAGGTTATTAATTTTAAGAGAGTATAACATCAATTTTTCTTTAAAGTTCATGGATGATGCTTTTGAAGTTGTATCCATAATCTCATTACTAAACTCAGGCTTCTCTAGAGTTTTTTCTGTTGCCTTCTAGACATTCTGTAGTATTGATTTTTTTTTGACATCTTATTGGAGTATAATTGCTTTACAATGGTGTGTTAGTTTCTGCTTTATAACAAAGTGAATCAGCTATACATATACATATGTTCCCATATCTCCTTCCTCTTGCGTCTCCCTCCCACGCTCCCTATCCCACCCCTCTAGATGGTCACAAAGCACCGAGGTAATCTCCCTGTGCTAGTGGCTGCTTCTCACTAGCTATCTATTTTACATTTGGTAGTGTATATTTGTCCATGCCACTCTCTCACTTTGTCCCAGGTTAACCTTCCCCCTCCCTGTGTCCTCAAGTCCATTCTCAACCTCTGCATCTTTATTCCTGTCCTACCCCTAGGTTCTTCAGAACCAGTTTTTTTTTAGATTCCATATATATGTGTTAGCATACGGTATTTATTTTTCTCTTTCTGACTTACTTCATTCTGTATGACATTCTCTAGGTACATCCACCTCACTACAAGTAACTCAATTTCGTTTCTTTTTATGGCTGACTAATACTCCATTGTATATATGTGCCACATCTTCTTTATCCATTCATCTGTCGATGGACACTTCGGTTGCTTCCATGTCCTGGCTATTGTAAATAGAGCTGCAATGAACATTGTGGTACATGACTCTTTTTCAATTATGGTTTTCTCAGGGTATATGCCCAGTAGTGGGATTGATGGGTTGTATGGTAGTTCTATTTTTAGTTTTTTAAGGAACCTCCATACTGTTCTCCATAGTGGCTGTATCAATTTACATTCCCACCAACAGTGCAAGAGGGTTCCCTTTTCTCCACCCGCTCTCCAGCATTTATTGTTTGTAGATTCTATGATGATGGCCATTCTGACTGGTGTGAGATAATAGCTCATTGTAGTTTTGATTTGAAATTCTCTAATGATTAGTGATGTTGAGCATCCTTTCATTGTTTGTTGGCAATCTGTATATCTTTGGAGAAATGTCAATTTAGGTCTTCTGCCCATTTTTGGATTGGGTTGTTTGTTTTTTTGATATTGAGCTTCATGAGCTGCTTGTAAATTTTGGAGATTAATCCTTTGTCAGTTGCTTCATTTGCAAATATTTTCTCCCATTCTGAGGGTTGTCTTTTCATCTTGTTTATGATTTCCTTTGCTGTGCAAAAGCTTTTAAGTTTCATTAGGTCCCATTTGTTTATTTTTGTTTTTATTTCCATTTCTCTAGGAGGTGAGTCAAAAAGGATCTTGCTGTGATTTATGGCATAGCGTGTTCTACCTGTATTTTCCTCTAAGAGTTTTATAGATGTCTGGCCTTACATTTAGGTCTTTAATACATTTTGAGATTATTTTTGTTACGGTGTTGGGGAGTGTTCTAATTTCATTCTTTTACATGTAGCTGTCCAGTTTTCCCAGCACCACCTATTGAAGAGGCTGTCTTTTCTCCGTTGTATATTCTTGCCTCCTTTGTCCAAAATAAGGTGACCATATGTGCGTGGGTTTAACTCTGGGCTTTGTATCCTGTTCCACTGATGTATATTTCTGTTTTTGTGCCAGTACCATACTGTCTTGATTACTGTAGCTTTGTAGTATAGTCTGAAATCTGGGAGCCTGATTCTTCCAGCTCCATTTACCTTTCTCAGGATTGCTTTGGCTATTCGGGGTATTTTGTGTTTCTATACAAATTGTGAAATTTTTTTGTTCCAATTCTGTGAAAAATGCCATTGGTAGCTTGATAGAGATTGCATTGAAGCTGTGGATTGTTGTGGGTAGTATAGTCATTTTCACAGTGTTGATTCTTCCAATCCAAGAACATGGTATATCTCTCTATCTGTTTGTATCATCTTTAATTTCTTTCATCAGTGTCTTATAATTTTCTGCATGCAGGTCTTTTTTCTCCTTAGGTAGGTTTATTCCTAGGTATTTTATCATTTTTGTTGCAATGGTAAATGGGTATGTTTCCTTAATTTTTCTTTCAGATATTTCATCATTAGTATATACGAATGCAGGAGATTTCTGTTCATTAATTTTGTATCCTGTTACTTTACCAAATTCATTGATTGGCTCTAATAGTTTCCTGGTAACATCTTTTAGGATTCTCTATGTATAGTATCATGTCATCTACAAACAGTGACAGCTTTACTTCTTCTTTTCCAATTTGGATTCCTTTTATTTCTTTTTCTTCTCTGATTGCTGTGGCTAAAATTTCCAAAACTATGTTGATTGACTAATAGTGGTGAGAGTGAACAACCTTGTCTTGTTTCTGGTTTTAGAGAAGATGGTTTCAGTTTTTCACCACTGAGAACGATGTTGACTGTGGGTGTCATATATGGCCTTTATTATGTTGAGATAAGTTCCCTCTATGCCTACTTTCTGGAGGGTTTTTATCATAAGTGGGTGTTGAATCTTTTCAAAAGCTTTTTCTGCATCTATTGAAATGATCATATGGTTTTTCTCCTTCAGTTTGTTAATATGGTGTATCACATTGATTGATTTGTGTGTATTGAAGAATCCTTTCATTCCTGTGATAAACCCCACTTGATCTGGGTGTATGATCCTTTTAATGTGCTGTTGGATTCTTTTTGCTAGTATTTTGTTGAGGATTTTTGCATCTATGTTCATCAGTGATATTGGCCTGTAGTTTTCTTTCTTTGTGACATCTTTGTCTGGTTTTTGTATCAGGGTGATGGTGGCCTCATGGAATGAGTTTGGGAGTGTTCCTCCCTCTGCTGTAGTTTGGAAGAATTTGAGAAGGATGAGTGTTAGCTCTTCTCTAAATGTTTGATAGAATTCGCCTTTGAAGCCATCTGGTTCTGGGCTTTTGTTTGTTGGAAGATTTTTTTTTTTTTTGCGGTATGTGGGCCTCTCACTGTTGTGGCCTCTCTTGTTGTGGAGCACAGGCTCCAGACGTGCAGGCTCAGTGGCCATGGCTCACGGGCCTAGCTGCTCTGCGGCATGTGGGATCCTCCCGGACCGGGGCACGAACCTGCGTCCCCTGCATCAGCAGGCAGACTCTCAACCACTGTGCCCCCAGGGAAGCCCTGTTGGAAGATTTTTAGTCACAGTTTCCATTTCAATGCTTGTGATTGGTCTGTTTATATTTTCTATTTCTTCCTGCTTTCGTCTTGGAAAGTTGTGCTTTTATAAGAATTTGTCCATTTCTTCCAGGTTGTCCATTTTATTGGCATAGAGTTGCTTGTAGTAATCTCTCATGATCCTTTGTATTTCTGCAGTGTCAGTTGTTACTTCTCCTTTTTCATTTCTAATTCTATTGATTTGAGTCTTCTCCCTTTTTTTCTTGATGAGTCTGGCTAATGCTTTGTCAATTTTGTTTATCTTCTCAAATAACCAGCTTTTAGTTTTATTGATTATTCTATTGTTTCCTTCATTTCTTTGTCATTTATTTCTGATCTGATCTTTATGATTTCTTTCCTTCTGCCAACTTTGGGGATGTTTTGTTCTTCTTTCTCTAACTGCTTTAGGTGTAAAGTTAGGTTGTTTATTTGAGATGTTTGTTGTGTCTTGATGTAGGATTGTATTGCTATAATCTTCCCTCTTAGAACTGCTTTTGCTACATCCCATAGGTTTTGTGTCATTGTGTTTTCATTGTCATTTGTTTCTAGGTATTTTTTGATTTCCTCTTTGATTTCTTCATTGATCTCTTGGTTAGTAAGTATTGTATTGTTTAGCTTCCATGTGTTTGTATTTTTTTACAGGTTTCTTTCCTGTTATTGATATCTAGTCTCATACCATTGTGGTCAGAAAAGATACTTGATACAATTTCAATTTTCTTAAATTTACCAAGGCTTGATTGGTGACCCAGGATATGATCTATCCTGGAGAATGTTCCATGAGCACTTGAGAAGAAAGTGTATTCTATTGTTTTTGGATGGAATGTCCTATAAATATCTATTAAGTCCATCTTGTTTAATGTGTCATTTAAAGCTTGTGTTTCTTTATTTATTTTCATTTTGGATGATATGTCCTTTTGTGAAAGTGGGGTGTTAAAGTCCCCTGCTATGCTTGTGTTACTGTTGATTTCCCCTTTTATGGCTGTTGGCATTTGTCTTATGTATTGAGGTGCTCCTATGTTGGATGCATAAATATTTACAATTGTTATATCTTCTTCTTGGATTGATTCTTTGATCATTACTTAGTGTCCTTCTTTGTCCCTTGTAACAGTCTTTATTTTAAAGTCTATTTTGTCTGATATGAGAATTACTACTCCAGCTTTCTTTTGATTTCCATTTGCATGGAATATCTTTTTCCATCCCCTCACTTTCAGTCTGTATGTGTCCCTAGGTCTGACGTGGTTCTCTTGTAGACAGCATATATATGGGTCTTGTTTTTGTATCCATTCAGCCAGTCTATGTCTTTTGGTGGGAGCATTTAATCCATTTACGTTTAAGGTAATTATCGATATGTATGTTCCTATTACCATTATCTTAATTGTTTTGTGTTTGTTGTTGTAGGTCTTTTCCTTCTCCTATATTTGTAGTATTGAATTTAATATTTAAATCTATGACCCATTTGGAGTTAATTTTTGTGAAAAGGATGACTTGTATATCTATGTTTAGACATTTATTGCATATGGATATCCAATTTTTCCAGCACCGTTTGTTGAAAAGACCATCCTTTCTATATTGTATTGCCTTTGGTCCTTTGTTAAAGATCAGTTGACTATATTTGCATGTGTCTGTTTCTGGCTTTCTATTTTGTTTCACTGATCTATTTGTGTTTTCTTTTGCCAGTGTCATGCTGTCTTGATATAGTGAGTCTTGAAGTTAGGTACTATATGTCTTCCAGTTTTAGTCTTCTTAGTATTGTGCTAACTACTTCACCTTTCCATATAAAAACCTTAAGATTAGATTGCTGATAGCCACAAAATAACTTGCTGGGAAGTTTTGTGAGGATAGTGTTGAATATATAGATCAAGTTGGGAATAAATGACATCTGAACACTGTTGAGTCTTCCTGTATGAACATCAAATATCTCTTCATTTATTTAGCTCTTCTTTGATTTCTTTTATCAGAGTTTTGTAGTTTTCCTCAGGTAGAACTTATAATATTTTGTTAGATTTTTACATGATTTTCCTGATGCTAACATAAATGGTATTATGTTTTTAATTTAAAAATTTCAATTGTTTATTGCTGCTATGTAGGAATCAATTGGCTTTTTTTAAACTTTGTATCCTGAAACCTTGCTATTGCCACTTATATGTTCCAGGAGATTTTGGTATAGATAGTCATACCATCTGTGAGCTAAATCCATTTTTTTTCCTTCCGTTTCAATATGTATACCCTTTCTTATTGCACTAGATAAGACTTTCAGTTGCTGTCTCTTGTTTCCTATTTTAGGGAGAAAACATTCAGTTTCTTTCCATTAAGTATAATGTTAGCTGTACATTTTTGTGAATGTTCTTATCAAGTTGAGGAAGGTCCCCTCTATTCCTAATTTGCTGAGAATTTTTTATCTTGAATGGATTTTATTAAATATGTTTTCTTCTTTAGCCTGTTAATGTGGTGGATTATATTAGTTGATTTTCAAATGTTGAACCAGCTGTGAATACCTGTAATAAATCCTTTTTGGTCATGGTGCATAGGTCTTTTTATACATTATTGGACTCAGTTTATTAATATTTTATTGAGGATTTTTGTCAATAGGCAAATATCTTTGATTTCCTTTCCTATGTGAATGATGTCTTGGCTAAATATTTGATTTTTGAGTGGTAGTCTTTGCCCCTTTGGAGAGTAGGGGTAAGAGATGGCAGGTTGTCAGGCCCCTTTGAAACCACTCAGTTCCCAGTTCTCCTTAGCTGCAAAGTCTAGAGTTCTTCTAAACTTTGAGGTAGGAAGGGTGGGAAAGAAACAGTCCATTTTTACAGGGGTAAATTTCCCCAGCCAAGCTTTCACCATTAGTGCAGAGCTTTGATATTTTTCTTAAGAGCCTCTACTTTTGGTCCTCAGGCTGTGGTCAAAAACAATGCACAAGAGAGTTGAGTAAGGACTTCTCTCTCTCTCATTCTCTCTCCCTCTCTTAGGAGAGCCTAAAGCCTGAATCCTTATTCATACCCTCTAGTCTCCCTCTGCTTGCTAAATCTAACAGCTGCAAAACACAAAACTAAGGAAAATTAATTGACAATTAGCTTCCAGTGAAAGGGAAAGAGAGCAAGACTCATGGTTAGAACAATAACTTCCCAGAATCCCTGTGTCACATTGAAATCTATGTAGCTCCTCTTTTTCCACTTCCCAGCATATAATACATTTCATTTCATGCCTTTTAAATAAAATGGTAAAATGCATCAGACGAGCCGTCATTTTTGGTGTCAGCTATACACAAACTTTACACTTACAAAAGTATTTTACATATGGTAGGGGATTCAATTTAAGCCTGAACTTTACTGACATGGACACTACAGACAGAACTGAAGCAATTTCACGCAGCTTAGTTAGCAGCAGAGGCCTTGGCAGAAGTGCGTGGAAGTGAGCTGTCATTGAAGTGGACAAGTGGAAAAGAAGGAAAATGACAGAGTCAAGTGATGACAGACAGGACGAGTTCAGTATTACAGGTGAGACCACTCTCAATATCTCCAAAATAATTCAAGGTTTTTTACACGGAACTGGAGATCTTATGGGGATGGCGATTCAATAGCAAAGCCAGGGAAATCCAGTCATTACTCTTAATATGACCCCTTTTAAACACCCAAGTGTGGCTTAGGTAACTCAGGTCACACAGTAGAAGAATGTAGAGAGGAATTCACTTAACAACTGTATTTAACCAGGAAGTAGATCTGCTGTATCTTTGGACACAGGTCTTTTGTCTTTATTCTAGTATCTTTTCTGTGTGTGATTTAAAGAGGAAAATTAATTAACACCTTTTAATAAATGTCTCATTATTTTCTTGGAGAATATGACTTTATAAATTATGCAGGATAACTTGATCAAGGGAAAAGAATCTTTAGATGGTCAACAACTGCCCATGTTCATTTATAAGGAGGCACAAGCTTTTTCTCTGTTACTGCTACTGTCTTCCTGACATATCCAGCAGACCTTGACAAGTACAGCACATAAGGCTTATCTCTGTAGTGATAGGAGTAGTGCTCTGCTCCTGACTAAGAAACCTTTATAAGCAAGGCTTCAGTTCCACAAAAAAGAGCTGAGACAATCTTACAGCTTGTTCAAAACGTAACTCAGTGTCCTTGCTTCATTTCACTTGGTTTCTGGAAGCAGCCCTGAGCCACTTGTTGCTCCACGTCATCTCTTCAATTCATCCATCAGTATGGGGTACCATTCTTTTATGGAACACCAGGTTGCTTAGGGACCAAGATAGAAGAATTTGAAATCTGGGTCTTTCATGCTTGGGAAGGAGTTTTTGTGCTTTTCCTACCAATAAACTCTCAACTTATATTCATTTAGAGTGTTTTAGTTTCTTATATACAAAGAATGGATTTTCCACAGTTGATGAGGAAAGTGAAGAGGAGTGTGAATTTTTGCTGAGCTTAGAGCTAACCTGCTTGTGTGACTAGGAGCATCTTAGAAACACACACTGTCAGTTTAAGAATTTGATGTAATCTTCAGGGGAATAGAATATTATTTGGTCCAGGAAAGATGGGATTTGTTTCATTTGATTTGGTAGATGGTATTACATCTGACAGACAGTAGAGTTGGGAAAAATATAGTTTCTTCTCTTCTCTTTTGGCTTGCATAAAGAAAGGATTAAAATAACTATAAAATAATAAATTTTAAATAATATCCTTTTCTTCAGTTATGTAGAAATAGAACTGAGAATGTGAGCTTCATTTGACATTTGACAGCTGAGTTGGAAAATCATTATAACTTTACTAAGATTGATGCAAAGCAGTGTTTCTCAATGTGTTCTGATCAGCATCACCTGGGAAATTGTTAGAAATGCAAATTCTCAGGCTTCACCCCAGGTCTACTCAATCAGAGACTCTGGGGTAGATGCCCAACATTCTGTGTCTTAATAAGTCCTCCAGATGATTATGGTGCATCGCTTACTCCCTCAGCCCCTTGAAGTCTTTGTTCAAATGTCATTTCTCAGCGAGGCTTCCACGTCCACTTTATTATATATTGGAACAGCCCAGCCCCTGCCCTTGGCATTCCCTATTTTTCTTACCTTGTTCTGCCCTTGTTTAAATCCATGCATCTAATCACCTTCTAATATAATATCTAATTTATCTATTATGTTTATTGTTTGTGATCTGTCTTCCCTCATCAGAAGGCAAGCCCCTCGAAAGCAGGGGTTTTGTCTGTTTCCTTCACTGTTTTGTCCCAAACACTTAGAATAGTGCATGGCACGTAAATAGGTGCTCGATAAACGTTTATTGAATGGGTTATTTTGTGAAGTCAGAATTCATAACAAATCCATGTCTTTCCCAAAGCTCTGAAGCATTTCACACCAGGAGAGCTGAGATTCCATAGTGACAAGCTCCGCAAGCACTTCCCCCTGTGCTCTTCTCCTCCCATCTCCCCATCTGCCCCCTGATGCATCCCCACAGCGTCCTAAACCTGAGTCATGCTCAGTCGGGTATGCA
>NW_020175017.1:86449-163043 GCF_003031525.2 Neophocaena asiaeorientalis asiaeorientalis
CTCCTCCACCATATGCTATAGCACCAGCACCCCAACCCCTAAATGGTCACTAGAGACCATAACCCTTTCAGGAAAAAAGGTAGATGGTTCACCCCATCCCACAACCCCCTTTAAATTAGTTCTAGTCTCCATTTCTGGTTCTTAATGCCTTTGCTGCTGATTTATTGCTAGGAGCCTGGAAGAAGGTGTTATCGTTCTATTTCACAACATGATATACTAATCAAATGTGTATTTTAAGGATCAGTTTTAGAGATAACACTGTATCTAATTAATTACTGTTTTAGAGGTAGACCCTAAGTGCTAAAATACTCTGCTTTTCTGGAAGGGTAGATTGGAGTCAAATCTTTTGTGTTGAAAGGGGAAATGTATTCATTTTGTTAATGGAGAACATACATAGTGAATCAAGGTGTAATATTGTAACAGTGGGGATTAGGTTAAACATAGGAGATGTTTTATGCCAGTGTCACATTCTCAGTGAAGCCTAATCCGACCACTGTAGGTGAGGTAGCAAGTTCTTTCTTCCCTGTTCTGTCCATTCTTCCTCCCTATTATCATCTCTGCTTTGTTTCTCTTCCAGAACAAGTAATATAACATTACTTCTGTTATATTATACTTTTCTCATTTATTATTTTTGATATTTATTGTCTCTTCCCCCTCCCCACCAAAGAATGTAAGCTTCTCAAGGGATGGTATATTTTTTACTCTCTTGATCAATGCATTGATATTAGTGATAATGAGATAAGGATAACTAAAACTGTGCCTGACACATAGTAGGTACCCAATAAATAGTTGTGAATGAATAGAATATACAGTGTTCATATTCTTGCCACTATAAGAGTGAAGAGTTGTGGGAATATAACCAAATGGAGAAGATAATTCACTTAAGGTTGATGTGGAGAAGCACTTATGCTGTTTGCCCAAGTTATGGGGTTTCCTTATCATACTAATGATTTTTTTTCTTTTGGCTGCACCTCGTGGCAAGCTCAATCTTAGTTCCCCGACCAGGGATCGAACCCGTGCCCCTGCAGTGGAAGCCCCCTTAACCACTGGACCACCAGGGAAGTCCCACTAATGATGTTATAATGAACCATATTACAGGCAAGTAATGTAATTCTAATTAAGAGCGGAGAAACAAGTGTTCCAGCGGGCTCATACACTGGAGGATAGTTAAAGGGGGAGGTTTAGGAGGATCTTTTTTTTTTTTTTTTTTGCGGTACGCGGGCCTCTCACTGTTGTGGCCTCTCCCATTGCGGAGCACAGGCTCCGGACGCGCAGGCTCAGCGGCCGTGGCTCACGGACCCAGCCGCTCCGCGGCATGTGGGATCTTCCCGGACCGGGGCACGAACCTGCGTCCCCTGCATCGGCAGGTGGACTCTCAACCACTGCGCCACCAGGGAAGCCCCATTTTCTTCTTCTTAAATTCCCATCACCTCTACGTGTACCTGAAAGTTACACTCCTGTCCCATCAGTAACCCTTATAAGGAACACATTTTTTTCCCAAGTTATCATTTCTTTTGCTAAAGAGAGTGCTAATTGTTGAAAGGACACGTTTAACTTCAGTCGTCACATTTGCAGCCTGAGACTAGCTTATGTTCAGGAGATGTTGCTTCAGTAACTAAAGATAACACTGTTAAAGATAGACAGTGTTTAACACTTAAAATTCACCGTGGTAGATTCTGAAAAAATTAAATGAACAGCGAGCCACCATTTTTTGAAACTGTTTTATGTTTTATCTCTGGGCTTTTCCTGATCATAGCCCAGAAACATAACCATTTTCCCTAAGCTGTGGCTGTTCATCTCAGCTGTCATTGTCCCCCACTCTGGTAAACAAGAATGCACATGAAAGGAGCCATGTTGGCTTCTGTTCTTTGTGAGACTCTAGACACAACTTAGCATCTGGCAGATGAAAAAAAAAAATAGTGGGTGTGTGCTTTACTAATTATAGATTTCTAAAACAATAGCTATATCAGGAAAACACGTGTTAAAAAAAAGAACAGCAAAGCATAGCTATCCACAAGTTCCTTCAGAGAATCATTCTCACGTTTTAGCTGTTATACTTGAGTGCTTGCTAAAAAAAATCATTTTTAGCAGAAGCAAAGAAAACTGCATCCATAAACATGTCTGTGTGTGTGCCCATGTGAATGAGTGAGGTGAGAGGGGAAGAGGGAGGAGACAGGGAGGAGGCAGGCAGAGAAGTAGAGGAGAGAGACTTTGATGGATTTCCTTTCCAGGAAGTTTGGTTTAAACTTGTTTTCCTGAAAGCAGAAGCCCACCTAGGGGCAGCAAAGGTTTAGGACTCACAGATCTTCAGTGACAATTTCAAAGTCAGAAGGGGACACTCCAGTTTTCTTTGCTGAAAGAGTAGAAGTGGGAAGCTTGCGCATGGGTTCAACTGTTCGCTTTGGATACCTATTTGCTTTGGATATCTATGTCTCCTAGAACTTAGGAAATGCCTGGATGAGGAATATATATGGAGATGAAAGAGATGTCCAGAATTTTATAGCACTTTTGTAAAATATAAGGGGTTTTCTGTTTCCATATAACATTGAACTTGATCCATATCAATAAGTTGTCTGAATCTTCAAGGAATTAGGGTGTATTTGTACTTGAGGATATAAACAGGGAAATCCATTTCACAGTTGCATATTTTTCTGGTCGAAGCTAACTCAGTGTTAAGTAAAGCAAATTAACAGTGTAAAATATAGCTATTTTCCAGAAATTTATATTTTAAAATGTGATGTCTTTAATGTTATTTATTCTTTTAATTCTTCTGTGGTATAATTTTAGGGCTTGATACATTTCATTAAAATATAACAGCGACCATCAGTGGGCAGTAGCCATTGTATCTAGTTAACGGCTCTGGCAAATTTAACCTTTGGGGGTAAGGGAAAGGAGGTCATTAACAAAATTTGTAACAATTACCGTTATAGACAAAGGCCTCTGAGCACGGGGTGTGCGAGTGTTCTGCTCTAGGGGGCAAACAACAGTGATGTGACTTATCTGTAGAATTTAAAAACAATTATCAAATTAAGTGAAAGTCAGTCTCCTATTTATTATCACCAAAACACTTGGACAACTCTAAATGTCAGTTAATTTAACAGGCCAATTTTCCTAAATAATAGAATCAATCAAGTGGTACATGAGGACTGCATTCATAATCAATATGCCCAATTGCTTTCCTAAAACACTTTGAATGTTAAACTGCATCAACCTCCCCTTTGCCCCACCATACTTTGTTTCTACTAAGCCAGGTAGAAGAAAATCTGATCAGTTCATAAATTAATTTCTTTCAGATAACTCTGTTCTAGAAATTTTTCTATCCTCTGTAAAGCCTTGTAGCAGCACTTGTGAACGGAAATCAAGGTTCAGATTTTCACTCTCAGAAAGAAAAGTCACTCATACATCTTTGATTTTATTAGATCCTTGTCAGATGTGGTCTTGAATCAAAAGCAGGCATTATAAAGAAAATACAATATTCTGCAATTCTTCTCCAGAATTAGGTTGGGTAGTTAGAGATTGTACTGGTCAACCACCAATGAGAAAAAGGAAGTATGTGTATCTTGCACATAAGGGTAAGTATGACCTTATCAAATGTCAAGGACATTTGGGGATATTTAGCATCCTTAGAATTATGATGGTCAGAGATTTTTCCAGTAGACATTTTTCACAGTCCTGACTGTAAGAATAGTGGTAGATATCTAGGAGATATCTAAGTGGAGAGTTTTGAGGACGCGCAAGTGTGTGTGTATGTGTGTGAATGCACGCATGTGTGTAGAGATACACAATTGATTAAGCATGAAATAATGAGAATATATGAGAAGCAAGTTCCATGGAGTATAATAAACTCTGAGTTAGCTTCAGGTCTGTGCTAATAACCTGGGAGCCCAGGCCCAAGGAATAGGATGTGAAAGAAGGGCCCCAGGATTCAGAACAGGGAATGTAGGGTGAAATCCATCCAGAACGCCAGGACCTGGTGGAGTTCCACCTTGACAAAAGGAAGACAGGATTCCTGCTAGTGTGGAAGGGGGCCAGGACTCAGACCACTCTCACAACAATGGTCTCTTCCAGCATAAAAACACAAAACAGTTCAGAGATCAAATACATATGGACATTTTTCACCGTTTTGTTAACTAAATATCTTTTCACTTTCCCATAAATTTCTTTTCCATGCTTTTGAAACATTGGGTCTTATTGCCTTTCCCCTCAGAATAGAAATGTAATTCCTAATTTCTAATGATCATAAAGGCCACAGGTGGGAACTCCAACTTTCTACCAATAAACACAGATTTGGCTTGGTCTGCACTCATTTTTAGATACTTCTTTCTTCCTGTTAGAATAAAATGTATCTAGGAATCTCCTAAAGTAATCTTCCCAGTTTTGCTCTAGATCTCATCTCCTCCCTCCTCAGGGAGATTAATGTACTGATCATTTCCTCTTTCCTGTGTCTTCAATTTCTCCCTACCTCCTTCTTTCCAAAAGAATTTAAACAGCCTGAAGTCTCTTACATCATAGAAACACAACAGAGCTAACTCTGCTTTCCTTACCGCCAAATACTCTTAGCCTGCTGTAATATAGCTTTTGTGTCCACTAAGTTACTAAAATTGTTTTCACCAAGGTCACCAAATACATCTTCATTGTTATTTCTAGTGGATACTTTTCAACTCTTTCTAAACCGAACCACTGTCGTTCACTCTCTCCTTTAAATACTTCTTGTTTCGTCTTCTAGATTATACATTGTCCTGGTTTTTCACAGATTTTTCTGATAGCCACTAAACATCTGCTTTGCAGGGTCTTCTATCAGGAATTCCAGCCCCTCCTCCTTTCTTTGCCTTCTTACCTGCACTCCTCCCTTTATCCTCAACACGCCTACTCTTCTGAAAATCAGTTTTGTTCTTACATACTCCAAGAAGTTTTTCCTGAATTTTGAAATATGCATTCTGTCCAAGTTTATATGTTTTCATAGCACATTTTCCTCAAGTAGTGCTCACCACTGTAGTGTTGTAATCACCCGTATACACACCTGTGTTCCTCATGTTCTTGCTTCTCAAATTATGGCTCACAAACCCTCAGCATCAGCATCGCCTGAGAACTCCTTAGAAATGCAGAATCTTAGGTCCCACCGCAGACCTACTAAATCAGAATCCGCGGTTTAATGACATCCTAGGGTGATTCGTATCCACGTTAAAATTGGGAATCTTGGTGTGGTCATATTAGGCACTTGATAAATATTTGTTCAATGAAATGGAAAAATCCCTGTCTACCCAAGAAATCTGTACAGAAGAAAGCAAATGGGGGGACTTCCCTGGCAGTCCAGTGGTTAAGACTTCGCCTTCCAATGCAGGGAGTGCAGGTTTGATCCCTGGTCGGGCAGCTAAGATCCCACATGCCTCGGGGCCATAAAACCAAAACATAAAACAGAAACAATATTGTAACAAATTCAATAAAGACTTTAAAAATGCTCCACATCAAAAAAAAAAAAAAAAATCAAGAGAAAGTAAATGGGATGGATTGCCTTAAGGCTAGAATGATGTATTTAAGATGCAACTTAACGGTACCGCTGAATTGAGAAGGCTCTTTTGCTCAGGTGTAGAAGACAATTGCACACAGCTGCTCTGTTTCTATTTAATGAAAAGATGCGGGGGTGGGGGTGTGTGAGTGAGTGTGTGCTGGAGAGAGAGACAGAAAGAGACAAAAAGAAACAGAAAGAAGAGAGAAAGTAAATACAGTTTATCTAGAGAGCTTTGGAAATCTCCATCGGTTAAACTTCCATTGATCGCAGAGCCCCGTGGTGCAGCTCATACGTGATTGGGTAACCCCTGTCTCAAGTGAAGCTCATGGAAGAAGCGGAATTCAGAAGCTCCTCCTAAGGCAACACCAGGTCTGCTGATTTTTTTTATTCCATTTAAAAATCATAAGAACAGAGGTTTTGTATTTGGTAAACGTTTGCTGCTACGTACTCTTTTAACTTGCAACATGTTCCACAGCCTAATGATAATTCAAAGGGGTCAAACTAGGCCCCGAGGGGAAAATTCAGCCTGTAACCCATTACTGAATAGCCAAAAAGCTAAGAATGGTTTTCACATTTTAAAAGGTTTTTAAGAAAACAAAGAATATGTAACAGAGATCATAAGTGGCCCTCAAATCCTAAAATATTTACTCTCTCTGTCTTTATAGAAAATATGTACTTGTCCTAACTCAAAAATTTACACCAACATCCATAACAGCGTCAGAAGAACCATTTTAGGGCAAAATCGTGCAATGTGGAAACTGTTCAGTAACAGGAAAAGATTTTAAGTCACCACATGCCATCGCTCTGGTGTGAACGTGTACACACACACACACACACACACACACACACACTCTCTCTCTCTAATTTATTATCTACCAGAAACTCCTGGATGTGCTTTTTGGCACAATCATTATCACAGAAAATAAGGAAAATAGAACTTTCCTTAACAATTCCTTGCTTCTGTTTAATGGATAGTAAAATCTATTTGGTTTGAAAAATAGATTTCACTTAAAGTTTTAGAAAGAAATCATTGTTAAGCCAGAATAAAATAACTTTTCAATAAATAAGTGCAGTCATTTCACAGTCTTGCCATTTTTTTGGTGTATGTTAGTTTAAAACAATGGGTTCTGGCTTCACTTCATCTGGAACAAAGTGGTAGCTGTGCTTAGGAAAATACTTTATTCCTACCAAGAGAGTAGATTCCTATTACGATCTGATAATCTGATGTAAACATAGTGGCAGTTTGAGCAAAAGATCCCAAGATTTGACTTTGAGTACATTCAAATTATAGGGTGGAAAGGCCTCTTTATAACCCTGTTTGGGGTATGTAAAGAACTTTGTTTTAAAAGTTCTCAATAGTTTGATCATGGGGTACGTGCGCATATGTGTGTAATTTTTGACACATGACCTATTTGATTAATGAAGTGAAAAATACTTTTCTCAAAAGATTAGTTATTTTATGCTATTTTTATCTTTCTGTTTAGTCTGGAAACTGTGACCTTATATACATGTAAAATTATCTCTCATCACATTTGGTAGGTAATTTTTTGGAAGCACCTATCGGTATTCATAATTTCTTTGGCCTTCACAAGCTAGATAATTCAACATTAAGTAACAGTGATGTTCAGGGGACTTTCTGGAATAAATCCCTTGTATATGATCATATGCAAATTATGGAGGGAGGGAATACTCATGAACAATTGAAATTATCCCCTAATTTAAATTTCCCAGATATTTTGTCTTTATTTCAACTTCAAAGCTGTGTGCTTATGCATGAAAAAATAACTTTATAAAGTACATGTATCTGTGAATTATTTGAAAAGAGTTTTAATTGCTGGGGTTTCTATGATTAGACTGCAATTGAGTTTATCCCCCTTCTGTTTTATACAACAACATATAATGTGACACAGAGGGTGCTTTTTAAAATTTAAGGAATCATTAATGATGTTAAAAGTTTGATCTTGCCTGTAGGATAGAACAGTCTTGTAAAAAAAAAAATATTTTTAAAAATTAGCCTGTGTAACATTCCAGGCTAATTTATTCCCTATTAGGTAGCATCCCTAAAGTTAAGGTTAGTAAATACTTTTACCATATCAATTTTAGAGAGGAGCATTGACTTCACATCAGGTATTAATGGTTTTTACATAACATACAAAATGGTCCACTACATTTCTTATTTTTTGTACGTTATCAACACTTAAGTTGTAATGACTTAAATTATATAGTATCTGTTGTATGACTAAAATATGCACAATATTGTGCAAAACCTGAAAGGTAAAGAAAACGAGCGGGTCATGTCTTCAAGGTAAATTTCATGAGGCCAGGATAATGTCATATGCGTCTTTATTGAGTCAAATCATAATACACAGTCTATACATAGAGAATACTCATTTGATATTGTACATGTTGAATATGAGTGAATTTGTAATGAGTATAATGGGGAATGGATCTAAGAAAAATGCACAGTTAACCATAATACAATAGAAGCATGAGACTGTAAGTACCTTAGAAAGGTTCAAAATGACGTGAGGGTTTCAAGGAGACAGTAATCATATCAGGTTACAATTGGAGAGGAGAAGAAATCTAGGACGGCTGCATGTCAAAGGAATTTTTGAGATGGCATTGGAGTATAGAATAGTGAGAAATGGGTTAAGGAGCTGTCCAGACAGAGAGAACTCACATGAAAAAGGCACAGATGTGGGAACACATGGCAAGTGTTAGGGGACTGGTAACTGCTTTGGATGGGTTGTAACGTGAGGTACAGATAGGGAGGGCATGGGGAGATTGGGATTTAACATGCTGCTCTGGAATAAGAGAAAAAGGAGTAATTTATATCATCTCTCCTTCTGTAGGATTGCCAAAAGTCTCTGCAATCAAGTATTTAAACAAATCTCCTCAAACAAGTTAACAGTGAAAATTATGTAGCAGCTTTAGGTAAATTGTTCCAGTTTTTAAAAGGCAAGGTTATCAGGTGCTTTAAGTTAAGCCCAAATTTGCTTCAGAGGTAGAAGACATAACTTTGATAATCCTTTTAGCAAACACATTGTAAAATTCTCTCTTGTATAAGTTTTACTTTTTGTGAATGGAATATGCTTAGATATTCTTACATGCTCTTAAAGTTAAAATTATTTTACTAATTGTTTGCTTTCTTCTTAAACCATCAAAATACTGGGCAATAAATTTGGTTCTAAGAAATCATGTATTTAGTATACATTTAAATCTTGGTTCCTCATATTTATTTATTCTTTGTTTTTCATATATCATTTGAAAAATTATTTCCTGACCGTACTTTTATAGGGAGTATTGGAGAATATTTCTTGAACACTTGCATTTCCAATATATGGCAATGCTGTCTTATGGCCATTTGAAATTGTAACACAATCATAATGAAAGGAAGCAGATGTTCATTGCTGAAGAGGAACTCTATGTGATGCTACTTCCAAAATATACATCTTTCATATCAAAAAGATATTTTTCATTTCTGTCTTTCTCTATGTGCATTGGAATTTCCTATGTATATTATTCACTGCAGGAAATATAATGTGAGAGGGAATATCATAATAAGATTTAAGTGTCATACCAACAGAATAGTTTTGGGAAATTAACTCAGGAGATTTGAACAGCTGCTGATTTCCTCTTTTTATTATTTCTAGGAAGTGAAATTTATAAACTAGATTTTCCCAAGATGGTTTACAGGTAGCTATTATACTAGGAAAAAATAATAAGGTGCAGGAATCCAGGGAGAAGAAAATACTTGTGTCTAAAAAATATGTTTAAAAATTACTTCGAGTGAAATATTGCCTTCACATCTAAATGAACTTTATTAAGAGATATTTTGATATAATGTAACTTTATTAAGAGACATTATTTTTCTAAAACTCACTTGAATAGGAATAGTTTCCTAGAAAGTCCATGGCATTTATTTAGAGTCAGTGTCTGGTCTTTTTGATTCTCATTTAATGAGGCAGGGTTGAGGATCTTCTCAGGACCGTCTCCTGGAGGCTTGCATGTGGATTTCTGTGCATCATGATACTTGGGCAAAAAGCTACAATAATGTAGTAATCTTAAAAACATTGATTGTAAGTTAAGATTAAAAATTTTCCTCATATTTGATTCTCCAATCAAAGGTCAGTTGGTCTGACCTTAGCCTAGCAGAGGTAATAATTAAATAATGATAATACCTTAGATTTAGACTAATATTTACAGGTAACATAATTTACATTAATAATATAAGAACAAAAAGTAACAAGTCACAGAATATAAAAATAATTCCTTGATATTACAGATAACAATATTGTAGGTAACAATTATTTTATTTGAATTTGTGAATTAAGAAAAGAGTGATTAAGTCCCTTAATCTCAGTGAGACTCAGTTTTTTCACCTATAAAACAGACTCTAGTAACCATTCTCTCTTGCTTGAGTTTACACAGCTAATGAGTATGAGAGCTAGGACTCTAACCCAGGACTCTTGAATCCCAAATGATAACAGTTTCTCTTTAGTAAAATGTCAGTTATCCTAGGAAATGACCTTATATGATCTATTCAAAGACTGTTGACTCCAAACCTTCACTTTTCTTTTATTTTCTCATATATTTGAGCTAATTGCATGACAGAAAACATTTGAAAGCTAAAACATTCAGTTAGGAATTCAGACGTTTTTGTCTCTGGGATATTCACCACGTGGTAGATGTAGGAACGCAGAATCAAGAAAGTTCTGAACTAACAATTTCGAGAATATATGATCCAATATCCTCATTCTACTGAAGACAACACTGGATTGATGGCTGTCTTTACAAAACACAGCAGGGCTCTCCATGAACCCAACAAAAAATAGAAATGATATTATAGTAATGATATTTTTGGAGGAAATGGTTTTGCTCTTTTGGATTTTTCATTTAAATAGTCCTTTTTATATTTGGAGACCATTTGTGCAAACTGGAAGGGATGTAATTCCAGGGAGTTAACAATCTTGAAGGAAATTACCATTTGAATTTTTGGCTTATTTTTATTACCAGATCGGTTTAAGAAATTTAATAGACATGACAATGCTGATGTTATGGCCCAACAGGAAACAAGAATATGCTATAGAAACCAGACAGTAAAAAAATAATTGACCTTATTCTTTGTAATGTATGAGTTCTCCACGATCTGCTGGGACTAAAGCACCATTGCCTTAGCTCATGGGCTATGCCACAGCCTGAGTCACTGCTCACAAAGAACTAAGAAATGTTGTGAAATGAGATCAACAGAGCCTGGACTCCAGGCCACTAAAAGGATATGGGGGGTTTCATTTTGTCATATTAAAGTTTTTCCCTTTAATTTACTATATTTCATTGAATCTAAGATGCTACAATGATGCATATTACAGTTTAATGGTGTTAGCTGAAATCTAGATTGCATTCTCTCAACTTAAATCTGTATTATTCTGAGCTGAGTGAATTCTCTCCATAATAATAAAATAAAAATAATCTAGGACAGCAAAATTATTTTTCCAGTTTCTGTCAGTTTATCAATCCTCAAAATATAATTGAGCACCTATTGCTGCTTGGGAAAATGCTAGGCATGACAACCTGGAGCCTGCCCTGAGAGAGCTTACAGTTATACGTGCATTTGGAATACAAAGTGATAAGAGCAATAAATAGTCAAATAGAGAAGAAATTACAGCACCTGTAAGAGCATAGGTAGGGCATATGGGCCAATAGCAGGGCTTAGGGAATCAGTAAAGGGACAGTTTCAATAATCAATTTTTTATGACATTTAAACTTGTATAACTAGCAATGCTTCTGTTTCTCTCTTCTTTGAATACATTTTTTTTAAGTTTATAACATTCTCAATATACAATAATTATTAATAATTGCTAATGATAACGATGCAACATATACTCTTGCTATTATATAATGAATAGTTTCCTGCCCCTTTAGTTGGCATCAGCAATGAAGAATCCTCTCTTTAAGAATAATATTTACTAGTATTTCAGGTTGAATAATATGAAATTGTTGTTTCTATAGGTTAAAAACAGCTGAATATTGGCAATTTTATGTGACTCAACCTATTCATCTTGCTAAATGAAAGAAATTTCCAATGTGACTCTTTCATGCTATCATTTTTTGCCTCCTTTTTTGTTGTTGTTGCCTAGATCTTACGAGAAATTAAAAATCAATAATTTTCAGTTTTAATGAATCTACCCCTCTTAACAAATATCAGAATTCATATGCATATTTTATTTACATGTGATTGGGAACCAGAGGAAAGAGATTTTGAACTGAAGTAGTAGAATTCTTTTCTTAACTTAATCGCCTCAAAGACAATTCCTAAATTCCCAAGATGACATAAGATACTACCAGATTCCATAAATTAACAGTAATCTTGCCCAAGTTAAGTAATTGTTCTTGGACAAGAAAAACAGTTGACTTGTTTGGCATACAGTCAAAAGGAAGGTTCATACCCTCTTCTGAAAGTGGCCAGCTCCCATCTTAACACTAAGTTCTTTATTGCCATCTTCTTTTATTGAGTTCCACCTGGTACTGAGACATGCATCAGTAAGGAGCACCTCTACATACTCAGCTAGAATGTTCAGAAACTTTCTTTAAGAGATGGGATAATTGGAAGTACTATACATATGGATCATTAGCGATTTGACTCTTAGAATCACTTCTACTCCAGTTTCTACTGTAAATTGCCCAATCAATAATCAAGCAGTCTTCTGCTACAAAGAAATGAAACAAATGATTATTTTAAAATTTTTTAAAAAGTTTGAATCTTTGAGAGTTGTTTTGCCTTTTGACAGTGGCTTAGAAAACCACTAGGTCTTCTGAAGCTAAAGTAGAATGATGAGTATTTTCTAAAAAATGAAGAAAATAGAAATTTACAAAGTATATATATTTTATTTCTATCAATTTAGCAAAAATTAAAAATGTCATTATAGTCTATGAATTTCCATGTGTGATAAGATTTCTTTCATTTATCCCTGGTAGGAATGTAAATTGCTACCATATTTTACAAAGGGCCATAAGATAATTAGGTATAATATCATGTAAAAAGTCAAGGTATAAAATTATATAGAAAGTCTCAATTATGAAAAAATAGGAAAATAAAAAATTTCAAGAAGGAAATACATCAAAATATAAATAGTGATTATTCTTAGGAAGTAGCATAATGGGTTATTGACTGGAAAAATAAAAAACCTCACAATGTGAGAGCTGCGAGTTTCAGTTTTATTTGGGGACTTACTGAGGACTAGACTATAGTCCAGGAGACAGCCTCTCAGATAGCTTCTGAGGAACTGCTCCAAAGAGGCAGGTGAGGAGCCAGTATGTATATGAATTTTTTTTCTTTTTTGGTCTGGGAAATACATGCAGTCAAACACACATCTTGGTAAAAAGTTACTGTTAGTCATGAGGATCAGATATCTCAGTTAATGATTTCAGTGTTTATCTAAGTATGGGAAGATGCAAGAATCTGGGGCCATTGAAATTCTTCCTTAGATAGGCATTTTAACTATGTAGGGGCTCATATATCCAAAACACAGAATGCTTTATCCTGAACTCCTTTCAGGGTGTACTTGTACATCAGCTATTTCAGTGGCTAATGACTTGATTCTTGTAGAACTGAACGGTGGGCAACCTTCTTTTGTTTACAGGGTGTAGATGAGGAAAAATAATTTTCCCTCTATCCCTCTACGTTCTTGTCTGAGACCTCCTGTAATAAAATGATAGATTAACATGGGAAAAACAAACAGAAGTTTAATAACATGTATACCTCCTGTATATAAAGGAGACACCCAGGAAAACTGAGTAACTCCCGGAAGTGGCCCAAACTACCACCTTAAATATCATCTTCAGGCAAAAGTAAAAGAAAGATGTTGGGGGTAGGGAGAGGCCAGTTATGGGAAATTATCAGAAAAAACAAAGTGAAAAAGAGTATGATTATTATAACAGATTTAAGTGTCTTCTCCACTGATAAGAGTTTCTAGATATTATTCATCCTCCTCCTCCTGGTACAGAGAGGCAGACACCCTTACAAATGGGCATTTCCCTTATAACTATAAATTTCTCTTGTAAAAGGGTAAGCTCCTACTACATTTTCAGAGCTTCTCCTATGTCTGCTATTTCTTAAAAATAACAAGCTAAAGATAATCCTTATGCCAAAGAGGCATGTTTTGGGGTAGTAAATTCTGCTCCCCATTCATGGATAAACTTATACTGTTTCATATTTTCTTTGAATATATATTTAAAATAGGTTTTTTACATTTTCCAAGTGCTAAGCATGCATAAGTTTTATATTTAAAAAAAGTCCAAACGTTTTATTTTTTAAAAATGAAGTAATGGTGATTCCAATAAATGATACTTTTAGGAATAATGACATGAAGGACAGAGACTACAACATAATACTAAATATTCCCTAGAGCTACATATTGGCTCAGGTATGCTAAATTTTAAATAATTTAAAATAAATTCATATTTATGGCTAAATTAAACAAAGTTCAATTTAATTTTTAGAATTCTCAAACAGAACAGGTGTAAAGTTCAGGGAATTGCACTATCCAGTTACTATCTCACTGTGGAAAATCTCCCTTTTCCTTTCCTCTCTCTTCCTGCTCTTTCCTTACCTTACATATTTGGTGAGCACTGACTATGTGGGTGGCATTGTGTTAGGTGCAGAGGATATGAAAAGATTAAACAGCTCCTGTCTTTAAGGAGTTTTCAATTAAGGGTATAAACATTCTTGAAAATTTAACTTCATTTGAAGAAAGTAAACTCAAAGAGATTTAAAAGGAGAAAAGTCTTTGTGACAGCACACATTCAAGTTTAATTATTAAGAATCTCAGAAGCAAGATATACAACTGTATTCTTTGTCTAATGTGCTTAAGAGTGACTTTACAATCTATTAGCTCAACTAGGAAAGCTGTCAAGTTGCTGGAATGAAACAGGTAGCCTTGTTTCTTCCTGAATTATAGAGACAGCAAGTGGGAGTGGAAGACCACAGGGGACAGATCTTTGAAACTGTCTCTGATGTCACATAACAACCACTTTCCTTTTCCTTCTGAAGTGAAAATAAAGCTAAAGGGGTAAAAACGGGGGAAATAATAGAAACATTTTTATAGTTGCTCTATATAGCACAGGTCAATAATTTCAGGAAGATATTTGAAGAATTTCTTTGTCTTGTGGTTATTTATCTTTTCCAAGTCAAAAGAGTTTAGCAACATGACAACATAATGAACAGTTCAAAAACACTCAGGTGACCATTTTGCAATCAAAACATACTTTATAAATCCCTATTATTATTCCCCCTTGCTTCTTTTTTTTTTTTTAAAATTTTCTGTCTTATTCCGTTTAAAGGATTTCCTTACTCAACAACGCATCCTTTCAGTAGCTCATGTCTATAAAATCAACTGCCAATGCTAATTGCAGAGACATTGTACATAGACATTGAGGGGAGACCTTAGGGATAACATCTCTATCTTAAGTTTTATAGAACCTAAGACTGCTTTTATCTTTTAATTCTCTCTGCAGCAGCTGCATTTATCTTTCAGGAACAGATTTGAAATGTGAGGAAAATTCTAACAAATTTGCCATTATGTAACCTTTCCTTTCCAATATCATTAAGGATTAGGATGAGTGACTCATTTCTTATATTATCCATATGCAATTGTGGTCATTACTGACCCCTTAATTATAGCTATTAGATGCCATAAAATTTCAAAACACTTTGCAACCTTCCTATTATTTGCAAGCCAAGTCTTTTATTTCAGGGGTGCCAATATTACTGCTCCAATGTTCAAGCATATTTCCTTAATAGTTAAATTTTGTATCCTTCTACTCATGGAGGAAGATAATATTAATGAGGAATATCTCAAATGATCTCCCCACTGCCATGATCCCCACAAAATATTCATTTTTAAAGAATAATAAATAATGTAAAGAAATGTACATTTAAAAAATAAATGCCTAGAAGTCAAAGTCTGCTTTAGTTAACAGACAAAATCATTGATATGCCTGATTGAAAATTACCATTTTTTAATTCATTTGGATAAGGGTTATGTTGTCAAACTCAAATTCATGTGCCCAATGCACAGTGAGGCCAAACAAACTGAAACGTTGGAGTGTGGAGCAGACAAAGGTTTATTGCAAGGGTCAAGCAAGTAGTATGGGTGGCTCATGCTCAAAAGACCCTGATAAATTTCAGGGAAGGGTTTTTAAAGGCTAGGTGAGGGAGAGAGTCACAGGGTCTGTGATCATCTGGTGCACACTGCTCTGGTTGGTTGATGGTGAGGTAACAGGGTGGTGTCACAAGGGTTAACATCAATTCTCAGGCTCCAGCCAGTCTGAAGGCTATGTGTTCATGGTCATCATGCAGTTAATTTCTACCATTTGGTGGGAGTTTTAGTATCTGCAAAACAACTCAGGAATGTGTATCGGACACTGTTATATATGTCCTTCAGGGAGGAACTAAAGATTCTGTGACTCTGCTATATGGCTGATCTATTGTTTAAATTGTTACCAGTTCTCCTGGCTGAACTGCTATTTTTTGTTACTACATTTCTTCTGTCATTAATTCTTGAGCCAGCTTTTTTGACTCAGGTGAGGCCTGGGAGACTAAAGTTTTTCTACAGTCACGAGGCAGGCAGAGGACATGGGGAGGTAGGGTCTGTCATGGGAAGACCCCATAGGGTCCTGCTCAGTTACAGTCATAATAATAATAATAATGGCAGCTAACATTCAATTTGTACTTACTATGTGACAGCCATTGTGCTGCCTTACTTGGAATATTTCATTCATTCACACAATAATTGTAATATCTACATTTTATAGATGAGGTTAAACACAGGTGGAAACTGACATAACTAGGGTTCGAACCATTGTTTTCTAGAACCTGCTGCTCCCTCCTCCATACTCACATTAATCACTATAGTATAATTTGTTCTTTGTTTACCTTTCTATCCAGGTGCCTCTAAAGAAGAATGTAAACTAATTTATTTGGGATGCTTAGAGCTATATTTTGCATGATACTGATTTTCTTTCTATCCTTCAAATTGCCACTTTATTTTCTATCCATAAGGTCTATGCATTTTTATGTAATTGTTTTTTTTTTCTGAGAACATGGTTGCTTATCTCTGTATTCCCTGTGCATAGCACAGTTAGCTCCTGGCAAACAGAAGACACTTAGTAAATATTTACTGAATGAGTAGATCTGCATATAATTTTTATTTAAAAAATTGATCAATCTATGCATGTAATTTTGCTAAAACTTATTATCCAATAACGGTTTCAGAACACCAATAAGGAACATCATCCTAAGTCAATAAGTCCACTTTTAATGCACTAAGTAACTCTGACTAATTTTTTAAGAAATAGCACTACTAGGTCAAAGGGTTTATACATTTTCAAGTTTTGGTAGACATTGGCAAAATTCCAAAAAGCTACACCAATTTACATTCTCATCAAAGAAGTAGAGGTAGAAAAAAAGCATGTTTAGATAAAACATGACTTGATTTACTGCTACGACAGATTACTACAATATTCTGAGCAAGCCACCTGAACTATGTGTAAGAGTTTCTTGATAAGATCCTGGATGGAGATTTCATTGCCTCTTGTAATTACAATTCAAAAGTAGTCACAAGATGTATAAAAAGCACTCAAAATTCAAAAATAAGAAAAGAAACCACCCAATTCAAAAGTAGACAAAATATTTGAATAGACTTTTTACCACAGAAGATATGAGGATGGCAAACAAGCACATGAAAAGATGCGCAACATAGTATGTCATTAGGGAAACAAAAATTAAAATTACAGTGAGATACCAGTACACATGTTAGAATAGTTAAAACAAGACAAAACAAAACAACAAAAAGCTGACATTAGCCATTCCTGGTGAGGATGTGAAACAGTTGGAATGATTGTTCATTGTTGATGCAAAATGGTACAACTACTTTGGAAAACGATTGAGCAGTTTATTATAAAGTTAAATGTATTTGTGCCATATGATTCAGCAGTCTCACTACTAGGTATTTACCCAAGAGACACAAAAGTTTATGTGAACATCAAAACCTATAGTGCATGTTTATAGCAGCTTTATTTATAATTGCCCAAAACAGAGACAATCAGTATCCTTCACCATGTGAATGGATGAACCAACTATGGTATATCCATACAATGAATCATTAATCAAATGGAATAAACTATTGATACAAACCAATAACATAGATAAATGTCAAATGAATCATGCTAAGTGAAAGAAGTCAGACACAAAAGGCTATTGTATAATTCATTCTCTTTCTTCTCTCTCTCCCTGTATAAAGATATGAGATAAAGTTATTTTTAAGGCAGGATAAGAAAATTTTTGAATATAAAATTCTCTCTGCCCATTTGGGCCACTATCTCTCTTTAGTGTGCATTGTGCATCTCCATTATACATTAACTAGACCTCCTTAGAAGACACAGGAATGCCTGCTCAACTGAAAAGAGCAATTCTCCTGGTGCCAGCAAGGTAACTCCTTAAGAGATAACATTCCTTTCTAAATCCTGTAAGGGGTCACGATGACCCACTACTCGCCTTGTATGTGCAGATCTGGACTATGTAAACTGTCAATTTGTTACTTTGATGTGTGACCCTTTGTTTTGAAAACGCGTATAACTGTGCTTTGACCTCTAACCAGTGGAACAATCCTCAGGGCTTTCTGAAAGACTGTCTGCCAGGTTATAACCCTCAGGTTGGCTCGAATAAAATTTCCTACTTCTTTCTTAGATTGACTCTTAATTAATTTTTCATCGGCAGTATAAACATTCTGGAAAAGGCAAAACTATAAGCACAGAAAAGAAATCAGTAGGTAGCAGGTTCTAGGGATTGGGAGTGTGTGAGATGTTGACCACAAAGGGGCAACACGGGAAAATTTTCTTTGACTGATAGAATTGTTCTGTTTCTCGATTGTGGTGGTTGTTCTAAGACTTTATGCATTCATTAAAACTCATAGACTTCTACACCAAAAAAGAGCAAATTTATTGTATGTAAATTAAAATTAAAAGACATAAAAATTCAAACGAATAAAAAATAGAGGAATTACAGAAGCTCACTTTGACACCTGCAAGGCATTGAGAAGGCATGGTGTAGCCCGGTGTGTGCAGGTGTCTGTGTGTGTGAGTGTGTGTATTTTTTATTGTTGTTATTATTATTATCACTACCATTGCCTTGTAGTACCCAGATTTAGTTAGGCAACAAGAGATGATTAGGCTTATTTTCTTCTCTATCATTTCCAATTTGGACCCAGAGAGAAAATTATTGCTAGATTTGCATTTTGTTGCTGTGAGAGTTTGTCTTGATTTACCCCTCTCATTTTATAAAGAGATGCTCATTTAGATTGATCAAGGGGACGGATATAAAATCATCCAACTTACTTTGGAATCAGAATCTGAAACAGATCTAGCTTATTTGTTTATATTCCTATTTAATCAATTTCCCCATTTTAGCAAGGTTATATACTAATATAACTCTTCATGTATTAATGTTGCTCATAGCTTCAGTCTTTGGAAATCTTGGGTATTTTGTATTGCTGTCATATACTTTTGGAAGTTAAAATTGTCCTTCAGTTAAGTAAAGACAAGATTACCTAACTGCAGCATTAATAAAATTGCAACTAGAAATTCATTTAAATTCCTCTGAAGAAAATACACTTTTAAATTAAGGTCATATAATTACCATTTTACTCGCCTTAAATTAAACTAGATCAATCCATGTACAAAAAACATTAGAAGTAAAACCATGAATCACTCTTTACTTTAGATGTTTCTTACTTAGATTTTGATTTTTGATTTGACTTTATATTTTGAAGTGTTATAATATTACACATTTAGATTGTGGAGTTTTGTCAAAGTTGGCTGAAAGGTATACCAAAATCAGATTTTTTAGAAGGTGAATGTCTGCTCATCATATAAAAGGATTAGAATCCTGTTTTTGTGTTCAAATTGAGAAAACATTCTTGAGATATGGACTCAGTTCAGGTGTTATCACAGCTGGACAATCTACTTCCCTGGACATTTATTAAAAGTAAAATACTGTGGAGAGGGCAAACCTCCATAAAGGAGTAGAAAAATGGGAAGAAGCTTAGTCAGTGTCATTAATGTTTATGATAATACTAAGGTGACAGTGAAGGAAGAGAGGTGAGAATAGCATCACCCAAAGTGATATTTTTTCCCCTTAGAAAATGTTTTCCCTGTAGAAACATTTTAGTAATTATTATTCCATTGCAATTTTGCTTTTTGCCTTTATTTCCAATTAAAAAGATAAAATGTAATCATATAGCTTTTTAAAAAAATGAACAATCTGAACAAGTTTTAAGCTATGGCATTGAGTCAGTTACTAAATCTAAAGCATTATTGAAAAATAAAGGGATTTATCCCTCAAATTATACTTATTGCAATTATAGTTATTCCAACAGCAGAGGTTATTTTACTTAATATTAGTGAGTTTTAACTTTGTTAGACAAAGTAGCTTTAGCTATGCTGAGGGGAAAAAAAAAATCAAACTCTTACCTCAGTGGCTTTAACTTCCTGCTAAGGCTATAGCAAGTTGCAGTTTGAGCTGCTGTCCTGCACAGCTCCTTTCCAGGTAGGGGCTAAGAGACCCAAACCCTTCCATCTTGCAACTTTGTTATCTTGGAGTCTATTCCAACAGCATGGAAGGAGAACACAGAGCACAGAAAAGGCGCACCTGATCTTTACTTCCTCAGGCTACAAGTGATGCAACCCAGCTGCTCACATTCTGTCAGAGAGAATTGTCCATATGATGGTCTCTAGATGCAGGGAGGCTGGGAAGTGAAGCTTAGCTGTGCTTGTGAGAATATGAAATAATTGGGTGAATAAATAGCATTTTCTCTGCCACATATTAAAAAAAATGTTCATGGCATTTTCTAGTTTCTATTAACATAAACATATCCATTTACTTTGAAAAATGAAGTAAATAAAGTGGCCTGATTTTTTTGGATGCCCAACCACCATTTTCTAAGAATAGTTTCAGAACTAAAATTTGGTCAAAGAATTTCAGACACCTTTGTTTTAGATCCAGTACCTTTTTACCACAGATAATTTAGGAGCTGAGTCATGCACTTGATTAGGAAGGAAGAAATGAGTTCTGATTAACAGTATCTCTGAGATAGTTAATTATTAACATATATACCATATATATCTATATATCTATATTATATCTGAAAAGAAAATAAATCCTGAAAAACAATGTGCTTATATGAAAGATATGTGAATGTTGGATTTCTGTGAAGCCATAGGATATCTTTATTTGTATTAAATCTATTTATTATTTTGTTTATTTATCCTTTGATTCATTCATGGACTCAGTAGAAAGTTATTGAGTCTCTAAACATGGGCCAGACACCCTGCAGAGCATAAGGATAAAGATGAAAATAAACATGTTCCCTCCCTTTAAAGAGGTTCTAATCTAGTTGGGGAGAGTTATTTCTCACTACTTAAAAACAAAAACAAAACATAAACTATAGGGTCAAGCAAGCACTTTTGAAATAGAAAGAATTTGTTCTGCAGGGGAGGAAAATTTGCCACCCTAAAATATATCTCTTTAGCATATTAATCGTTTTTAGCTGGTTACATTCTGAGAAGTGGCACTCTGAAAGGCTCTGAACACCAAGTAGGAGTTGCCCCTTTGTAAGAAACGTTTACATTTGTAAGGGAAATTCCCATTTGTAAGATGGGAAGATGACCAAATCTCTCAAAAGTCTTATCAATGGAGAAGGCAAGACTTAAATCTGCATCACAGTCACCCAGTTGCCAATACTGGTAACCTCCCAAAGTTGACTCTCCCCACCCTAGCATCCTCTTTAGGTGAGGAAAGTATTTAAGGTAAGGACTTTGGCCATTTTTGTGATTTACTCAGTTTTCCTGGATTTCTTAGGTATATATGTTATTAAACTTTGTTTGGTTTTCTCCTGTTAATCTGTCCTATGTCAAGTTAATTCTTAGACCAGCCAGAAGAACCTAGAAGAGTAGAGGAAAACTTTTTCCTCCCTGACAGTTCAAAGTGCCACTGGGGACAGAGATGAGGGTGCTACTAACTCTGCTTGGGAAAGAAATCAGATTATATTCTTACTGAGGGATGGGCCTATGTTTAAGATTGTTGTATATTTTCTATAAAAGTTTTGGAAAGCTGTCACTGAATTTGTTTAGAACTGAGTAGGATGATAAGTGGTCTCACAGTATATTTGAATGAATAGTTCACCAACTTCAAAGACCATTTTGGGAATAAACAGATTTTTCTTTCTGGCTTTGGATATATGCTCCTATATTGTAATTAGGCATACATGACTAGGTAAATATAGATTTATATAATCTAATTGGGGTATTATTTATTTTCAAAAAATATTTTATTTAAAAAGTCTTTGAGATAAAACATGGATATATTTCCATTAAGAATAGAGCAATATGACAGCACTTATGTAAAATCTCATATTTTTCAAAGTCAGTATTCCTTCAGAGAATGTGAATCATGAAATGAACATGAACATGCTGTTCTTTTGAATTTAATAGCATCACATAACTTTTCTACAAAAAGTTTGACATTTAAAAATCATGTTAGTAATGGTACTTTTGATGCCAAAAACTCAGCCTCTGTGCACTGGTGCTGAATTGAATATTGAAGACAGAGTTTTGGGTGAAGTAGAAAAGAATAGCTTTATTGTTTTGCCAGGCAAAGGGGGACACAGCAGGCTCCTGCCTCAAAAATTGTGTGTTCCAATGAGGGAGGAGTTTTATGGCAATGGTTCAAGGGTGGGGTTGCTGATAAGATTAGGGTGTGTGTAGGACCTGAACTCCTTTAATCCGGCCTCAGGTGGTCTTCTCTGGAATGAAGAATGCTGACATCATCCATTTGTTGGGGGTTTTAGTTCTGCAAAGAGCTCAAAGATATTGTTATGTGTATCCCTTGAGGTGGAACCAGGACGCTGTCCCAAGCCTGCACTATTGTTTTTTTGGCTACTCCTCCTTTGTCGCTGCATCCCCTCCCTTCCTTGTAGCAACTGTTCAAATCTGCCCTTTGGGACTTAGGGAAGGTCATAGAGGCTGGAGTCTTTTCCCTAAAGATAAGGAACGGGGCACACAGAAAGGCTTCCATGCCCAGGAGCCCCAAAGGGTCCTACTCGGTTTCACTTACAAAGGATAAAAAGTTACGTTAAATTATGTTGTCATTAGTTGAAAAACACTATTTCTGCATTTTTGCCCTTGCTGTTGTCTTCTCGTATACTCTCTTTCTGCCCCCCTAAATTGTATATGTGTTCTTTCTCAGAATTAAAAGTTTTCTTAATATCATTATATTTTATAGATATTATCAAAATTCTTGCAGTCAGGATAGGCATATTTAGGTCAGGTTATGGGGCAAATGGCATAAGACATATTGAGAAAACAGTGGTTCTGGGAAATGACAGACCTAAAGGGTATGACATGTTGTTGGCTTAAACAATAGTCTAGAGTGACGAATACCTATTAATATGTGTTCTGAGGGCATATGAAAAGTGAGGTGACAGAATATGTTATAGTTTGAATTGGACAGGGCAGGTAAGATACAGAGGTCCAGGAGTAATAGAAGTTACCATTATAGCATTAAGCTGAATGAGAATAAAAGGCATTACATGGTGAGAATAGTTAGATTTTGTTCATTTACTTGTGTGTGTGTGTGTGTGTGTGTGTGTGTGTGTATACGTGCATGTATGTGAATGTGTTGAGTGGGTGTGAATTTATTTCCTGACTTTATCAAAAAAGGATTCAAATCAATTATAAAACACACATGCTAAGACCTCTGCTTCTGGTCAAGATGGATTAACAGGGACAGAGTAGGATGCCTGAAACAAATGCAAGACAGGATAAAATGATGTAACCAAAAGCTGGTTCTTTGAGAAGACTAATAATATTGATAAACATCTAACTAGATTAACCAAGAAAAAAGAGAGAAAACACAAATTAGGAATAAAGAGAGATGACATCACTACAGATTCAGTACATATATTTAGGGAATATTATAAATAACTCTATGCCAATATATTTGACTACTGAGAGAAAATAGATTCCTTGAATAACATAAACTATTAAAGGCTCACTCAAGAAAAACTAGATAATCTTAAAAGCCTTATATCTATTAAAGAATTGAATTTGCATTGAATTTGCATTTCTTAACACAAAGAAAACACCAGGAAATTTTACCAGACATTGGGAGAAATAATATTAATTCTACATAAACTCCCCTAGAAAACTGAAGAGGACTGAATACTACCCAATTCATTTGATGACACCAACATTTAAAAACAAACAAAAAATCAAAAAAGAATAAAACAGCTACACAGTATCCTTTAAGAATATAGATGAAAAATGAATCCTTAATAAAATGTTAGCAAACCAAATCCAATAATACATAAGTTGAATGTATCATAAACAAGTGGATTTTATCTGAGAAGGAAAGGTTGTTTGCACATTTGATAACTAACCAACGTTCAGAAAAAAAATACACGATCATCCCAATAGACACACAGAAATGCAATTGACAAAATCCAAACTCCATTGCTGATAAAACTGCCAGCAAACTGGGAATTGAAAGAAACTTACTTAAACTTGATAAAGACATCTACAAAACTCCTGTTGCTATAGTCATTTTCACGATATTGATTCTTCTAATCCAAGAACATGGTATATCTCTCCATCTGTTTGTGTCACTTTTTATTCCTTTCATCAGTATCTTATGGTTTTCTGAGTACAGATCTTTTACCTCCTTATTCCTAGGTATTTTATTCTTTTTTTGCAATGGTAAATGGCATTGTTACCTTACTTTCTCTTTCTG
Source organism: Neophocaena asiaeorientalis asiaeorientalis (assembly GCF_003031525.2). Classification (NCBI taxonomy): domain Eukaryota; kingdom Metazoa; phylum Chordata; class Mammalia; order Artiodactyla; family Phocoenidae; genus Neophocaena; species Neophocaena asiaeorientalis. The sequence continues at coordinate 110,800 of NW_020175017.1, forward strand.
ATCTTCCCTTGTTAGTGTATAGGAATGCAAGCGACTTCTGTGCATTAATTTTGTATCCTGCAACTTTACCAAATTCATAGATTTCTATGTAGTTTTCTGTGGCATCTTTAGGATTTTCTATGTATAGTGTCCTGTCATCTGCTAACAGTGACAGTTTTACTTCTTCTTTTCCAATTTGGATTCCTTTTATTTCTTTTTCTTCTCTGATTGCCATGGTTAGGACTTCCAAGACTATGTCGAATAAGAGGGGCAAGAGTGGACAACCTTTCTTGTTCCTGATCTTACTGGAAATGCTTTCAGTTTTACACCATTGAGAATGATGTTTTCTGTGGGTTTGTCATATATGGCCTTTATTATGTTGAAGTAGGTTCTCTCTGTGCCCACTTTCTGGAGAATTTTTATCATAAATTGGTGTTGAATTTTGTCAAAAGCTTTTTCTGCATCTATTGAGATGATCATATGGTTTTTATCCTTCAGTTTGTTAATATGATGTATCACATTGATTGATTTGCATATAGTGAAGAATCCTTGCATCCCTGGGATGTCCCACTTGATCGTGGTGTATGATCATTTTAATGTGTTGTTGGATTCTGTTTGCTAGTATTTTATTGAAGATTTTTGCATCTATGTTTATCAGTGATATTGGCCTGTCATTTTCTTTTTCTGTGATATCTTTGTCTGGTTTTGATATCAGCGTGATGGTGGCCTTGTAGAATGAACTTGGGAGTGTTCCTTCTGCAGTTTTTTGGAAGAGTTTGAGGAGGATGGGTGTTAGTATTTCTCCAACTGTTTGATAGAATTTGCCTGTGAAGCCATCCAATCCTGGACTTTTGCTTGTTGGAAGATTTTTAATTGCAGTTTCAACTTTATTACTTGTGATTGGTCTGTTCATATTTTCTGTTTCTTCCTGGTTCAGTCTGGGAGGCTGGTACCTTTCTAAGCATTTCTCCATTTCTTCTAGGTTGTCCATTTTATTGTCATATAGTTGCCTGTAGTAGTCTCTTATGGTCCTCTGTATTTCTGCGGTGTCAGTTGTAATTTCTCCTTTTTCATTTCTAATTTTATTGATTTGAATCCTCTCCTTTTTTTTCTTGGTGAGTCTGGCTAAAGGTTTATCAATTTTATTTATCTTCTCAAAGAACCAGCTTTTAGTTTTATTGCTATTGCTTTTTTCATTTCTATTTCATTTATTTCTGCTCTGATTTTTATGATTTCTTTCCTTCTAGTAACTTTGGGTTTTGTTTGTTCTTCTTTCTCTAGTTGCTTTAGGTGTAAAGTTAGGTTGTTTATTTGAGATTTTTCTTGTTTCTTGAGGTAGGATTGAATTGGTATAAACTTCCCTCATAGGACTGCTTTTGCTGCATCCCATAGGTTTTGGGTCATTGTGTTTTTGTTGTCATATATTTCTTTGTATTTTTTGTTTTCCTCTTTGATTTCTTCAGTGATCTCTTGCTTATTTAGTAGCATATTGTTTAGCCTCCCTGTGTATGTGTTTTTTATACAGTTTCTTTTCCTGTTATTTATTTCTAATCTCATAGTGTTGTGGTCAGAAGAGATGCTTGATACTATTGCAGTTTTTTAAAATTTACCAAGGCTTGATTGGTGACCCAAGATGTGATCTATCCTGGAGAATGTTCCATGTGCACTTGAGAAGAAAGTGTATTCTGCTGTTTTCGGGTGGAATGTCCTATAAATATCAATTAAGTCTGTCTGGTCTAGTGTCATTTAAAACTTGTGTTTCCTTATTTATTTTCTGTCTGGATGACCTGTCCATTGGTGTAAGTGGGGTGTTAACATTCCCCACTATTATTGTGTTACTGTCGAGTTCTCCTTTTATGGCTGTTAGCATTTGCCTTATGGATTGAGGTGCTCCTATTTTGGGTGCATAAATATTTACAATTGTTATGTTTTCTTATTGGATTTATCCCTTGATCCTTATGTAATGTCCTTCCTTGTCTCTTGTAACATTCTTGCCATCCCTATCAAATGCCAATGGCATTTTTCACAGAATTAGGACAAAAAAAATTACAATTTATATGGAAACACAAAAGACCCTGAATAGTCAAAGAAATCTTGAGAAAGAAAAACAGAGCTGGAGGAATCAGGCTCCCAGACTTCAGACTATACTACAAAGCTACAGTAATCAAGACAATATGGTCCTGGCACAAAACCAGAAATATAGATTAATGGAACAGGATAGAAAGACAATAGATTATCCCACATACCTATGGTTACCTAATCTATGACAAAGGAGGCAAAAATATACAGGGAGAAAAGACAGCCTCTTCAGTAAGTGTTGCTGGGAAAAATGGACAGTTACATGTAAAACAATGAAATTAGAACACTTCCTATTACCATATACTAAAATAAACTCAAAATGGAATAAAGACCTGAATGTAAGCCTAGACACTATAAAAATCTTAGAGGAAAACATAGGCAGAACAATCTTTGACATAAATCACAGTAAGATCTTTTTTTTGACCCACCTCCTAGAGTAATGAAAATAAAAACAAAAATAAATGGTACCTAATTAAACTTAAAAGCTTTTTCATAGCAAAGGAAAACATAAACAAGATGAAAATACAACTCCCAGAATGGGAGAAAATATTTGCAAATGAAGGAACTGACAAGGGCTTAATCTCTAAAAATATACAAACAGCTCATGCAGATCAATATCCAAAAAACAAACAACCCAATCAAAAAATGGGCAGAAGACCTAAATAGACATTTCTCCAAAGAAGATATACAGATTGCCAACAAACACATGAAAGGATGTTCAACATCACTAATCATTAGAGCAAGGCAAATCAAAACTACAATGAGGTATCACCTCACACCAGTCAGAATAGCCATCATCAAAAAATCTACAAACAATAAATGCTGAAGAAGGTGTGGAGAAAAGGGAACCTCTGGCACTGTTGGTGGGAATGTAAATTAATACAGCCACTTTGTTGAAAAGTATGGCGATTCCTTAAAAAATTGAAAATAGAATTACCTTATGACCCAGCAATCCCTGTACTGGGCATATACCCTGAGAAAACCATAATTCAAAAGGCACATGCATCCCAATGTTCATTGCAGCACTATTTACAATAGCCAGGACATGGAAGCAACCTAAATGTCCACCAACAGAGGAATGGATAAAGAAGATGTGGTTCATATACACAATGGAATATTACTCAGCCATTAAAAGGAATGAAATTGGGTCATTTGTAGAGATGTGGATGGACCTAGAGTCTGTCATACAGAATGAATTAAGTCAGAAAGAGAAAAACAAATATTGTATATTAACGCATATATGTGGAATCTAGAAAAATTGGTACAGATGAACCTATTTGCAGGGCAGGAATAGATACACTGACGTAGAGGATGGACAAGTGGACATGGCAGGGGGTGTGTGTGTGAAGGGGGATGTGGGATGAACTGAGAGATTGACATTGACATATATACACTATATGTTTAAAACAGATAGCTAGTGGGTACCTGCTGTATAGGGCAGGGAGCTCAGCTCAGTGCTCTGTGGTGACCTAGATGGGTGGGATAGGGTGTTGGTCGGGAGTTCCAAGATGGAGGGGATATATGTATACATATAGCTGATTCATCTTTTTGTACAGCAGAAACTAACAGAACATTGTAAAGCAACTATACCCCAATTAAAAAAAAATCCCACTGCTAACATAATACATCATGATTAAAGAAGGAATGCTTTTCCCCTATGATCAGGAGAGAATGCTTTCCCCTATGACAAAAATCAAGGATGTCTTTCACTATGTCTATTCAGCTTTATATTAAAGCTAGTAAATAAGTTTATCAGGCATGTAGAAACAAGATCAATACATAAGAATAATTGTATTTTGAAATTACTAGCAATAAATATTCACACATTGAAATGAAAAACTATGCCACTTATAGGATCAAAGTTATTAAATACTTAGAGGTAAATCTGACAATATGTAAGATATATACATTAAAATTATAAAATGTTACAGAAAGAAATTAAAGAAAGCCTAAATAAATGGAGAGATATACCATACTCATGGTCTGAAAGATCAATACTGTGATCAACAAATTCACAATCAGAATCCTAGCAGGATATTTGTTTTGGTAAAAATTATTAAGTTGACTTTAAAATTCATATAGAAATGCTATGGAATGGTTATCACAAAATTGGGTTTGCCTCTTTGTGGGGGTCAAGCCAAAAGACACAACCAAGTGAAAGATCAAGAGAAGGAAGGAATTATTACTTGCAGCAAGTAAGGAGAGCACCAGGGATCTTTCCCAAAGCAACATCTCTCTGAACGGCAAAGTTGGGGAAGTTTTAAGCTAAGGGTACATGTATATTCACGAAGGGACTCATATTCAGAGTCTAAGCTTTAGTTGATTGAAGTCAGGAGGGTCAGAAAAGGTCAACATCCTCCTCCCTTAATTTCCAGTTGATCTGGTGGTTGAGAACTTCATGCTAATCTTTAACATTGAAATAGAACTGGGAGTCTTTACAACTGATATATTATCTTTACTATTGTTACTGTTGTTGCCTGATAACAGTCCTTTGTTCCTACATTCTTTTGTTCCCTTAATGTTATTAATTGCTGGGACCTGTTCAAGGACAAGCATTGTGACCAGGCTTAGATCACAAAATGTCTTAGGGCCAAAAATATCTTCTCTTATGTCAAGAAAGCTATGCTTGGTTCTCTTTCTCTGGGGACCCTCTACCCTACCTGCATACAGAACTACATGTAGCCCCCAGATTTAAAGATGCTTAACAAAGAAAAAAAAAATGAATGGCTAATACTACTTGATATCGAGGTTTATTATAAAGCTACAATAATCAAGACAGAGTGGTATTGGCATCAAGCTAAACAAATAAAGCAACGGAATAGGAGGAGTCCAGAAATAGACTCATACATATGAAAAACATATTTGACAAAAACACAAAGGCAATTAACTGGAGAAAGGGTCATTGCTTTCAAGAAATAGACTGGGATAATAGGATACCTATATGTCAAAAACAAAACAAAGCAAAGAACATGAACCCTGATCTTTAGCTTGCATTATATAAAATATTAACGCAAAATGGATTATAGACCTAAATATAAAACCTAAAACCATAAAACTTCTAAGAAAATAAGTCAGTTTGGCTGGAGGATTTGGACTTTTTTTTTTTTTTTTCCATTCTGCAACTCAATGTGTTCTTCTGAAGTACCTGCATGTAGGGAAAACACACTCCTTTTAGCTAGAGAAGGTAATAACAAAGAACCTAAAAACACTGGAGACAAACTTGTTCTAAATTATAGTCTTTATTAGGACACTATATTTACATTCAAATGTAATCTCTAAGGGGGAGCATTCATTTTGATAGTGCCTAAGATAGGACCTTGCAAAAAGTAGGCAATTAATGAGTACATTTCTTGGATAAGGTGAAAAATTTTATAAACGGTGTCAAAGAAAAATTGTACTGGACAGAGTTAAGCAGGAAAGAAAGACATTATTCGAGGCTATTGCAACAGGGCAGAGAGATTAAACCGAATTCTGGGGAACAAAAGGCCAGAGGATTTTTAAGCCCTGGGGCAAGCTGATGGAAAAGTACTGGAGGACTTCAGAGGAGGTTGGTCAATGTGTTAGGCCATCTGTGTTTGCTAATTGGAACTTATGGAAGATAGGCTTCTATCCTCCCACAAAGACTGGGAGATAGTGTCCCTATCTTTCTTGATGATTACATTTCAAAGGAATGGCTCCCAGGTCCCTGAGAAAGACATTCTTGAGTTGTAAAATGGACAAAAGGCTAGGAGAAAATTTATATCTCAAAGGGACAGAGAAATAATTTATGATTGAAAGCTTTCTAAAGTACTTGATCTAAGAAAAGGGAGGTCAGAAGTTTATAGTCTTAAAAAAAAAAACCTGTTTACAATTTAGTCAAACTGAGGGGAACTTTAAAGGTCTCAGGCCATCTTGGTCAACAGATTACTGGGAATATCACTCAGAAGTCTAGCCTGCTTAACCTTTGCTGTTTTTGACAATTGTAGATTTAACTACTCAAAAGAGGATGAAACTGATTAACATAAATCCATCATCGTGATGGAAAACAATAACTTAGAGGACGGGTATATGGTATCTTTTTATATTAAAATACATGCAATTTTACTTATTTTAGGGACCTGAAATACTGCAGCATAATACAATGTAATAGTTCTACTTGAGGCTCATTACTGTGATTTATGATGATTTGGGTTTTGTAATAATGATTCTTTTTTCTGACAGCTAAATGGATTCTAATTTTTTATCCTTTTAATATATCTGACTTTATTCAACACAGTTGGCTTTACTATGAATATATTCAAAAATTATAAAATATTTTATTTTGTGGATTTTCTAATGTATAAAATTACAAATTATACGTTAATCTCAAAATTTTATGCCACATTTTGCTAAATTATCATGTTGAAATAATATATTCTGAAAAGAGTAACTTAAAGTTTTGTTCATTATTCTAACATAGGGTAGAAGAATAAAAAGTACATACTGCATGTTACTTTCTTTTTTTTTAATTTATTTTTTTATTTTTATTTATTTATTTATTTATTTTTTTACTTTCTTTTTTAAATTAATTTTTATTGGAGTATAGTTGCTTTACAATGTTGTGTTAGTTTCTACTGTACAGCAAAATGAATCAGCTATGCATAAACATGTATCCCCTCTTTTTTGGGTTTCCTTCCCATTTAGGTCACCACAGTGCATTAAGTAGAGTTCCCTGTGCTATACATTATGTTCTCATTAGTTGTCTAATAGTACTAATAGTGTATATGTGTTAATCCCAATCTCCCAGTTCCTCCAACCCCCCTCCCCTTTCCCCCTTGGTATCCATACATTTGTTCTCTCCATCTGTGTCTCTATTTCTGCTTTGCAAATAAGATCATCTATACCACTTTTCTAGATTCCACATATATGCGTTAATATACAATATTTGTTTTTCTCTTTCTGACTTATTTCACTCTATATGACACTCTCTAGGTACATCCATGTCTCTAAAAATGACCCAGTTTCGTTCCTTTCAGTGGCTGAGTAAAGTGCATGTTACTTTCAAGAAAAACATTCATTTTTGGAAATATTTGCATTAATTAGGTATTGACTGAAAAAAAATGCACAACCTAAAAGTTGAGAATTATGTTTTATTTGGCAGACATACTGAGGACTTAAGCTGGGGAGATAGGCTCTCAGATAGCCCTGAGGGACTATTCTGAAGAGGTAAGGGAGGAGCAAGAATATACAGAAGTTTTTGCCAAAAAACAAACAAACAAACAAAAAAACCAGGTAGTTAGAACATGAAAAGATTACTATTAATTAAAGAAACACCAGAAGTCTCATGTTCATGAATTTAGTGCTTTTCTATGTATGGGAAGATGCAAGAGAGTCTGAGCTCATTGAAATCCTTCCTTTGATAGGCACCTTAATTATCTAGGTCCAGTATTCTGCTTTCTCCAACCTGAATCCCCTCAGGGTGTGGGGCCTGCTGCAGTGGCCAGTGGCTCGATGGCTGCAAAGTCTATTGTTTTTGATATCACAGGCAACATTCTTTGCCCACAGAGGTGAATTTAAGAGATATCATTAATTATAGGAAATACTGATTATGTACAACTTTTGTTGTATTATATACAACTTTGTTGTTACTATGGAGGTTACAGTACTTGTGGTAAAAGTGATTTAGAAGGAAACAGAGTGACCCAAAGCAGTCAAACCCAGGCGATCACCTGAATAAGTGAGAATTATTCCCAAACCCTGTAAAAGACTGGAGAAAAATTTACTAAAGAGGTTGGTGATGGGATCAACATTTATCATTTCCTGAGCTGAAATTTCTGCAAGAGTTCATAGGATCAGTTTGGAATCCTCCACAAGGAAAAAGAAGCTACTATAATGAATTTAAGGATCAAGGCGTAACACAATTATTACTTCTTTCATATTCACTTTGCCACAAATTGAACAGAAACACAGAGCCTGTGAGCAGCGAGGTCCAGGAACAGTTTCAGCCTCCCCACTGCCATTGCTCAGAGCCAGCAGGACTCCTCTCCATCCACCACCATCCACTTCTGGCACAAGCTTCCAGTCACGGATGAAAACATGCTGGTGCAGAGGCCAAACTGAGCAAGGAAGCTGAGTGATATGTTGACATGGCAGCCTGCATGAAGTCTGTAACTGAGCAAGAAGCCAAATTAATTTTCTCTCAGTAGCTTATGAAAATGTTCTGGAGCCCATAGATCATCTTGGAGGGTTGTCTCAAGTACTGAGAAAATGATGGAAGGTTCCAATGGCTTGAGAATACAGAGAGAAAATTGAAAGTGATCCGAGATATCTGAAAATGATTTACTGTCTCTTTTGGAAAAAATTCTTCATCCCCAGTGTTTCACAAACCCAGAGCAAAGTCTTCTACTTGAAAATGAAAGGAGACTACTACTGTTACTTGGTCAGTTTACTGCTGGTGATGACAAGAAAGAATTATGGGTCAGTCACATCAAGCCTACCAAGAAGCTTTCCAAGTCAGAAACAGAAAATGCAACCAAAAACATCCTATCGTATTGGGTCTGGGTTGCAAGTTCTCTGTGTTCTATTGTGCGATTCTAAACTTCCTGGAAGAAGCCTGCTCTCTTGCAAAGAGACCTCTTTTCCCCTCCAGTTTTATTTAAATATAATTCACATATAACACTATATGTGTTAAGGTGTACAACATAAAGCTTTAAAAAATGTATATGTTGTAAAATGATTATCATAGTAAGTTGAGCTAACATCCATCACCTCACATAATTATAATTTTTTTTTCCTTGTGATGAGAACTTTTAAGATTTACTGTCTTAGCAACTTTTAACTATACAGTACTGTTAACTATAGTCATCGTGTTGTACATTATACCCCAGAACTTATTTATCTTACAACTGGAAGTTTATACCATTTGACCATCTTCACCCAATTATGCCCCTGCCCCCAGCAACCACAATTCTGACTCTGTTTCTATTAGTTTATTTTAGATTTCACATATAAGTGAGGTCATAGGATATTTTTCTTTCTCAGTCTGACTTATTTCAGTTAGCATAATGCTCTCAAGGTCCATCCATGTTTTTGCAAATGGTAGAATATCCTTCTTTTTAATGGCTAAATAGTATTCCATTGTATATGTATACCACATTTTCTTTACATATTCATCTGTCAATAGACTTAAGATTGTTAAGTCAGCTTTTGATGAAGCCATTGCTGAACTCGATATGTTAAGTAAAGAATTACACAAAGACAGCATGCTAACAATGCAGTGACTGAGAGGCAGCTCGACATTGTGAACATTGGATGCCCAAGTGGACAAGGCTGAAGCAGGAGAAGGAGGGGAAAATTAACCAGCCTCCCAACTTTTGTCTATCTCATTCTGAAGTTTACATATTTGTTATCCATACTTCCCCACAAATAGATTTTTTTTATGACAAGTATGTTAATTTTATTTGAATTTCTATTTTTTCCCATAAGGTTTTTATGTTTAATGATAGGGGAATAGAGTCAGTTAACATTTAGAAATTTACCTGCTTTTTCCCTTTTCTTTCCTTCTTTTTAATGTAATTTAATTTTATTTTTTTGCTGTACGCGGGACTCTCACCTCTGTGGCCTCTCCCGTTGCGGAGCACAGGCTCCGGACGCGCAGGCTCAGTGGCCATGGCTCACGGGCCCAGCCACTCTGTGGCATGCGGGATCCTCCCAGACCGGGGCACGAACCCGTGTCCCCTGCATTGGCAGGCGGACTCTCAACCACTGTACCACCAGGGAAGCCCTTCTTTTTTTTTAATTTTACATTCAGACTTGCTTTGTTTTTTCATTTATTCAGCTCTTGTTTTAACAAGGTATTTTATCTTGCTGAAATAAATTTTGTTGTTTCTTCATATAGGTTTTGAACTTTTGTTACCTTTTCCTAGCTGTGTTATCATTTGGCTATTGCCAGTTAGATTTTTTTTTAAATTGAGATATAATTGACATATGACATTAGTTTCAAGGTGTAAAATATAGTGATTTGATATGTATATATATTGTAAAATAATTACCACAGTGTCTAGTTGACATTCATCACCACATATAATTTTTTTTCCTGTGATGAGAAGTTTTAAGGTCTACTCTCTCAGTAACTTTGAAATATACAATACAGGCATATCTCAGAGATATTGTGGGTACAGTTCCAGACCACAGCAGTAAAGTGAACATTACAATAAAGTGGGTCACATAAATTTTTTGGTTTCCCAGGGCATATAAAAGTTATGTTTTTTTTTTTTTTTTTTTTTTTGCTGTACGCGGGCCTCTCACTGTTGTGGCCTCTCCCGTTGCGGAGCACAGGCTCCGGACGCGCAGGCTCAGCAGCCATGGCTCACAGGCCCAGCCGCTCCGCGGCATGTGGGATCCTCCCAGACCGGGGCACGAACCCATGTCCCCTGCATCGGCAGGCGGACTCTCAACCACTGCGCCACCAGGGAAGCCCCTAAAAGTTATGTTTATATGATACTGTAGTCTATTAAGTGTGCAATAACATTATGTCTAAAAAAATAATGTACATACCTTAATTAAAACATACTTTATTGCTGAAAATGCTAACCATTATCTGACAATGCAGGATTGCAACAAACCTGCATTTTTGTAAAGAATGTAATATCTGTGAAGTGTAATAAATTCAAGTGCAATAGAACAAGGTATGCTTATACCATATTATTAACTATAGCTGCCATGCTATATATTATATCCCATGACTTATGTATTTTATAACTGGAAGTTTGTACCTTTTGGTGCCCTTCATCCATTTCACCTGTCCCCCACCCCCTGTTTCCCCTTTGGAAACCACCAACCTGTTCTCTGTATTTATGCATTCATTTTTGTTGTTGTTTTTTGTTTTTTAGATTCTACGTATAAGTGAGATTGTATGGTATATCTTTCTCTGACTTATTTCACTTAGCGTAATGCCCTCAGGTTCCATCCAGGTTGTTGCAAATGGCAAGATTTCCTTCTTTTTTAGAGCTAAATAATATTCCATTGTATATATATATATACCAAATTTTCTTTGTCCATTCATCCATTGATGGACACTTAGTTTGCTTCCATGTCTTGACTATTGTAAATAATGCTGCAGTGAACGTGGGGGAGCAGATAACTTTTCAAGTTAGTGTTTTGTTTCCTTTGGATAAATATCCAGAAGTGGAATTTCTAGGTCATATGGTAGTTCTATTTCTAATTTTTTGAGGGAACGCCATACTGTTTTCCCTAATAGCTGCACCAATTTACATTCCCACTAACAGAGCACAGGGATTCCCTTTTCTTTATATCCTCATGAACACTTGTTATTTCTTACATTTTTGATAATTACCATTTTTTTGTGAGTATGTGTGTGTTGGCTGCTTTATTTAAGGGCCGGTGACTGACAGCTATCCCCGACCCAGCCCCTCCCTCTTCTACAAAAGTGGCCAAACATGAAAACAGGCCGCTCTGCCAGGGGGCCTGTGGGGCTGTGGCTTGAATCCCAGGCCACAGGCCTTGGAAGGCAGGGAAGGAGGATGGGCAGTCAGTCCAGTTCAAATGGACAAGTGCTGGCGAGGTGGGGGAAGATGCTGGAGAGTCCTGAGGCAACCTCTGCTGGGCTTGCCCTCACCTAGGATGTCAGGACACAGGTCCCTGGAGGAGCCAAGACCCCAAAGCCAGGGGGCCAGGTGCCAGAGGAGGGAGCAAGTCAAAGGCTTTTGGAGCCAAGGGAGGCAGTTCAGGACCCTGGAGCCCAGCAACTCTTCAACACTACCCCATGCTCACGAGGACACCGCCAGAGTCACACCTGCAGCCACACCCGCACTCACACCCACACCCACATCCATGCCAATTGCACATACACACAGGGCTGCAAAGGCCCTGGACCCACCCTGGACCCTGGAATGTCTCTGGATTGGTACCCAGCGGGTGAGGCTGCCAAGGGGGTGGGTCCTCTGCGTTGCTAGTGTTTGGCTGCCTCGCAGGCCTCTATCCAATCGCTGTACACGTCCAGTGGTTCTGACAGATAAGTGATGGGCGTCTGGAATTATTCTAGACACATGGTACAAGAGATGACTCCAGTATTGTGGGCTTGGTCCATTTTCATGTCACAAGACTTCTCGTGGTTGCAGAAGGGTTAGGTGAACTGGGCATCTAGGGAGACTGTCATTTTCTTCTTGGGGGGTGGCTTCTGTTTTGACTTTCTGCACACCACGTCTGCAGGAGGGCAAACCTGCATTTGCCGACACTTGTTCCAACAGCCTCGTTCACCTGGGAGACAGTGACTTCCAGCTCCCGGCAGAAGCGGATAACAACCATTTTGACAGGTGTGGGGTGATACCTCATTTTGGTTTTAATTTGCATTTCCCTAATGATTAGTGATGTCAATCACAATTTCATGTATCTGTTGGCCATCTGTATGTCTTCTTTCAGAAAATGTCTATTCAGATTCCCTGCCCATTTCTTTTTTTTTTTTTTAAACATCTTTATTGGGGTATAATTGCTTTACAATGGTGTGTTAGTTTCTGCTTTATAACAAAGTGAATCAGTTATACATATACATATGTTCCCATATGTCTTCCCTCTTGCGTCTCCCTCCCTCCCACTCTCCCTATCCCACCCCTCCAGGCTGTCACAAAGCACCGAGCTAATATCCCTGGGCCTTGCGGCTGCTTCCCCCTAGCTATCTACCTTACTACGTTTGTTAGTGTGTATATGTCCATGACTCTCTCTCGCCCTGTCAAAGCTCACCCTTCCCCCTCCCCACATCCTCAAGTCCGTTCTCCAGTAGGTCTGCGTCTTTATTCCTGTCTTACCCCTAGGTTCTTCATGACATTTTCTTTTTCCTTAAATTCCATATATATATGTTAGCATACGGTATTTGTCTTTTTCTTTCTGACTTACTTCACTCTGTATGACAGACTCTAGGTCTATCCATCTCATTACAAATAGCTCAATTTCATTTCTTTTTAAGGCTGAGTAATATTCCACTGTATATATGTGCCACATCTTCTTTATCCATTCATCTGATGATGCCCTGCCCATTTCTTAATCAGATTATTTGTCTTTTTTGCTATTGAGTTGTATGAATTCTTTATATATTTTGGATATTAACCCTTTATTGGATATATGATTTGCAAATATTTTTTTTCCATTCCATTGTTTGCCTTTTCATTTTGTTGGTGTTTTCCTTTTCTATGCAGATGCCTTTTAGTTTGATGTAGTACCACTTGTTTATTCCTGCTTTTGGTATCAAATCCAAAAAATTGTCACCAAGACCTATGTCAAGGAGCTTAAAGCCTGTTTTCTTATAGGAGTTTTATGATTCCAGATCTTATATTCAAGTCTTTAATCCATTTTGAGTTGATTCTTATGTATGGGCTAAAATAGTGGTCCAGTTTCATTCTTTTGCATGTGGCTGTCCAGTTTTCCAAACACCATTTATTGAAGAGACTGTCCTTTCCCTATTACCTATTTTTGGTTCCCTTGCCATAAATTAATTGACTGTATATGTGTTGGTTTATTTCTGAACTTTCTACTCTGTTCCATGGATTTATGTGTCTGTTTTTATGCCAGTACCATACTGTTTTGAGTAATATAGCTTTGTCATGTAGTTTGAAATTGCAGCACATAATGCCTTTAGCTTTGTTCTTTCTCAAGGTTGCTTTGGCTATTTGGGGTCTTTTGTGGTTCCATAAAAATTTTCAGATTGTTTCTTCTATTTTTGTGAAAAATGCTATTGGAATTTTCATAAAGATTGCATTGAATCTGTAAATTGCTTTGTGTAGTATGGGCATTTTAACAATATTAATTCCTATAGTCCATGAGCATTGAATAGCTTTCCATTTTTTTGCGTTGTCCTCAATTTCTTTCATTAATGTCTTATAGTTTTTTGAGTACAAGTCTTTTACCCCCTTGGTTAAATTTACTTCTAGGAATTTTATTCTTTTTGATGCAATTGTAAATGGGATTGTTTTCTTAATTTCTCTTTCTGATAACTTGTTATTAGTGTAGAGAAATGCAACTGATCTTGTATATTGATTTTGCATCCTGCAACTTTACTGAATTTATTTATTAGTTCTCAAGAGTTTTTTTGGTGGAGTCTTTTGGGTTTTCTATATATAATATCATGTCATCTACAAATAGTTACAGGTTTGTTTTTTTTTAAAGAAGATGTTGGGAGTAGGAGTTTATTAATTAATTTATTTTTGCTGTGTTGGGTTTTCGTTTCTGTGTGAGGGCTTTCTCTAGTTGTGGCAAGCGGGGGCCACTCTTCATCGCGGTGCATGGGCCTCTCACTATTGCAGCCTCTCTTGTTGTGGAGCACAGGCGCCAGATGCGCAGGCTCAGTAGTTGTGGCTCATGGACCTGGTTGCTCCGCGGCATGTGGGCTCCTCCCAGACCAGGGCTCGAACCCATGTCCCCTGCATTAGCAGGCAGATTCTCAACCACTGCGCTACCAGGGAAGCCCCAAATAGTTACAGTTTTACTTTTTCCTTTCTAATTTGGATGTCTTATACTTCTTTTTCTTGTTTGAATATTGTGTCTAGGGCTTCCAATACTGTGTTGAATAAGAATAGTGAGAGTGGGCATCTTTGTCTTGTTCCTAATCTTAGAGGAAAAGCTTTGATGTTAGCTGTGGGCTTGTCATATATGGCTTTTATTATGTTGATGTATGTTCCCTCTATAACCACTTTGCTGAGAGTTATTTTCATCTTGAGGTGATCAATATGGAGATGTGAAATTTTTATACATAGTACTTTTGCTATGTTGTGGCTTTGCAAGGACTTGTGTTAAAACTGCTTCTATGTCTAAGGAAAGAAAACTGCCTGCCTATTGGTTTGTCCTGGTGCGGGATAGGAGATAAAATTGGTTCCTATCAAAGATTTGGTTGTTATGATTTAAGATTTGGAGAAATTATAGGACTATAGTAAAAATAGATTCCTAATGGATATTATTACCAAACATGTTTGTTTTGCCTGATGCACATCAAGCCAAAAGGCTGAGACACTGAGGTTTGTAGCAAAGAGAGAGTTAATTGGTAAGGCATCCAAGTGAGGAGATGGGAGAGCAAGCCTCAAATCTGCCTCCCCTAAGGCAAGGCGGTTGTTGTATTTGTGTATAAAGAATAAAGCAGGGTGGTCTGAGTCACGGGGAGTGTGGGGAGCTTGGGGAAATGTGATTGGACAATAATCATTGTTCTGCACAGACGTAACTCAGCTACAGGCCTCTGCACATTCAAAAGGTCACTGAGTGGACACTCCTGCACGTCCAGCTGGAGGGTCAGTGGGCCTATTCAGTCTTAACCAGCTCAGCTGGAACTTGACACAGCTGACTCTCAGCTCAGCTTGTGCTAGACATAGGTGACTGCACATTCCTGGAAAATAACTCAGGCAAACATCTTATTGTTTGGGCTATGTGCAGCTTGGAGGACATGTAAGTCTTAAAATGACCTTAATTGGTAAGGGCAGATGAAATGGATTTAACCCAAGATATCATTACATTTTGAACCACATGTATCTGTGGAGTACAAAATCTCGTCATGCATACCTTTGACTACAGATGCAGAAGTGTTCCTTTAGACAAAGTTGTGATCCAGTTTTGTCTGGAGAAGGGCAGAAATTATTCATATTCCATTGTTTGTAAAGTTACCTGTTGTTTTCTTTCATTAGTTTGGTAACACTCATTTTATTTGCATTTAAATATTTTAAGCAACCTAAGCACAAATGTACAAGTAAAGATGTGTTAAAATGAATTTCTTGATATCCATTATTTCATGGATATCAAGCAGAAAAGTAGAACAAAAACCCCCAAAAAGCAATAAATGATTTTTGCTTTTGTGATTTCTTTGAAACTTATCTAACATGCATGTTCTGTAAAAACAGTGAACAGTGGAATAACTTGATATGGTGGCTAGATTTATTTAATATTTTATGAAATCTTTATGAACAATCCAAGTATAATTGTTCAGAACATGTGTATTAAGTTGATGTAAGTGGAATAAAAGTTTTATGAATGAAAAAAATACTAGAAACATGAACTCCCAATTTTTCTTTTATTCCTCAGTTTAATATTAAGGAAGTACATTTTATGTTTTTTTGTGTCAACATTTATCTTAGAAGATGCTTTCATCGTTTTTCTCATGCTTTCAGGTTGTTCTTTTGAAACATGACTGATTTTAACATATACTTTCCACCACTCTTTGCATTTGTTGTATTTATCGATTTACAATGCTTTATAAATTTTAGTTATTTGTTCTAACAAAAATAACTTTAGTATTGCTCATATAGGATCCAAAAATTGTCTTATTCATTGGTGAGGAAATGAACATGTGAATATCTTAGAATATCTTTTTTGTTTGTTTGTTTTTTTTGCGGTACGCGGGCCTCTCACTGTTGTGGCCTCTCCCATTGCGGAGCACAGGCTCCAGACGCGCAGGCTCAGCGGCCATGGCTCACGGGCCCAGCCGCTCCGCGGCACGTGGGATCTTCCCGGACCGGGGCACGAACCCGTGTCCCCTGCATCGGCAGGCGGACTCTCAACCCCTGCGCCACCAGGGAAGCCCTAGGCATAAGTTTTTTAATTGCACTTTGCTTTATTGTGCTTCACAGATACTGCATTTTTGACAAATTGAAAGTTTGTGTCAATTCTGCATTGTCAGACAATAGTTAGCATTTTTTAGCAATAAAGTATTTTAAAATTAAGGTATGTACACTGCTTTTTAGACAAATTACTATTGCACACTTACTAGACTACAGTATAGTGTAAACATAAGTTTTATATGCACTGGGAAACCAAAAAATTCATGTGACTTGCTTTATTCCAATATTACCTTTATTGTGGTGGTCTGGAACTGAATTTGCAATGTCTCTGAAGTATGCCTGTATTTACTGACTGATTAACAACCTTAGCTTTTTATTTTATGAGATGTTGGGGGAAAATCTCTGAGTTGTATTTGAAGAATTTGATCTACTTTAAGAGAAAATTCATACCTTACAGTACATTTTAGTTGGTAGGTAAGATATAAATAAATATCAGAGGGTTTTAATAAATTAAAGGACAGCTTTTACTATAGATTAATATTTGACCTTATAGTAGAAATAATTTTATAATGAAATACATATATATCTGTGAGAGGCTGAATATACAAATGGAATATGGCCAGGCCATAACTAAAACATAGAACTCTGATCCACATCCTTAGTAGCAACCAGGCAGGGAAGCCAAACCACAACCTCTGTAGCAATCAGCCCCCAAAGGCAAAACTTGATCAATAACTGCCAACTTCCCTAATTTTTGCCCTGCTTCTAACTTCAGACCAACCAGAGGAAATGAAACATGCTTCCCTAGCCAATCACATAGGGTGCCCTTCTTCTAAGTTAGCCTGTCTCCAGATTCCTCATGCTGACAGCTTCCATTCAGGGTATACCTGAAGCCTTTTCTTTTTTCCACTTTAAAGCTTTACACTTCTGTTACTGCCTTTAAATCCCTATGAAATGCAAGTGATGGTAATGGACTCTAGTTCTGAATAAAAAACCTTTGCTTGTTCACATACAGGTGGTCTTCACTTATTTACACAACTGGAAATGTAAATGTATGGAATACTGAGAATTATAAAATCCAAACTATATCATCTAAGATTTTAAAATAACAATTTCAGGGTATAAATTACTTCGAGTTAAATAATCTCATGATGGTAAAAATTTGCTGACTCTCAGCTAGAAATTGACAAGCAGTCAATTCTAATTTACACACTAGCTTTCCAACAATTTCTTGATTTTGAAATATGGATTTTCACATCCACACTTATAAAATTAACTGAGATCATCTGAAAGTTATTTTAATACATAATTTATAGTGGTCCTTTGATTCATTAACCCAGAATAATACCTGGTGATTTAAAGTTTTATCCAGAAAAGAATTTTGACTTTCAGTTAGTTGGTAAGGAATATCCAATATTTAGATAAGAAATTCAATTTTCTTTTCATAGAAGCCAAGATGATTAGAGTCAGAGAGCCAGAGGCACTATGCTGTTTCATTTCAACGTATACCTAAACCAATTCTGTTTTTAAGTATATATTTTACTTCAAGAAATTTCATCTGCCTTGAGATCCATAAACTCACACTATTGCATTCATATTTATTGCTTTTAAAGTAATTATTGTGCTAACTAATACATTAAATTTGTTCTGTTAAATATAAGAAGACTTAACTTTATAAAAATCTCCCTGGAGTTTTCTCCTGGACTATTATTTAGCTATGTTCAAACACAAATTATAATAGCCAATAACGTAAGAATGTTTCTGGAGGGCTTTTAAAGAAGAAAGAAAAATGAAAAAACACCTGGTAATGTGTATTTCAGTTGGGAAATCCAAGGATTCACTAGTGGTTTTCAACCTTTCCTAGCCTTTGTAAAAGTGATAAATACAAACACATATAGTGTTTATTATGTGCCAATTATTGTTCTAAGCACATTATAGGTATGAACTCACTAATCCTTATACCAATTCTAGGAGGTTAGTGTAATAATTCCTTAACACTTCCTTTAGATTTATAATTTTTGTGACCTAAATCAATGGCACTTATATTTTAGATATGAATGTAATTTAAAATTAAAAAGAATGGGAAAGAGTCACAGAGTGTTTTCACCAAGTAAAGTTATAAGAACTACCCACCACCATCAACACAACTACTATCTACTGTCATCACTTTTTCATTGAAAACAAATATTTAACATCAAAACAGTGAGCCTAGGGTGCTTCCCTGGTGGTGCAGCCTGCGCTTCCCTTCCGGAGCCTGTGGTCTGCAATGGGAGAGGCCACAACAGTGAGAGGCCCGCGTACCGCAAAAAACACAAAACAAAACAAAAAAAACAGTGAGCCTAAACTCAGAGTAAAGAGCACTCTTACTGAAAAAAAAAATGCTTTATGGAAAGCTCATTTTATTCCTTATTTTTGTCAGATGTTTACATGGATCAATAAAAGCTTTATTGACAACCAAAGACAGTCTGTGGTTTTACTTGAAAAATATATTAGAAATTTTAAAGGGTCTGACTAGTTGAAGCCAAAAACAGTCAATCCTTTGTGAATGATACTAAAAACAGTCAAATTTCCCAAGTTTTGTGTGAATAAATTATAAATTAATTGGCTGGTTGAATTCTTTTTCCTTTATTTATTTATTTATTTTTGGTCTAATGACTAAGCAGTGTGAACAGTAATAGAAAAAAATAAAGCCACACAAAGAAATGAATGCTCATCCATGCTCATTTGTCTGTAAAATTGTGAAATAAATGTGTTTTGCATATTGAGCAGTCAGTTTATTTTCCTCATGCCTGCCATTAAGTTATATGGTTTCTTGATCTGTGAGTTAGCACTTGGTTTTCCAGGGTCCTCTACTTTGACTTTAATGTCACTACATCCTTGGGAATAGTAAGCATCACATTTGAAGCTCCAGGGATTTGGTGCCTGTCTGTAGAGCATACAAAGCATAACTCAATGTTTTTTTTTTTCAAGGGTTTAGCTTTCAAGCTGTGTTAATTTATTTGGTTGCCACACTGATTTTTTTTCTTTTATTAATTATATCTTCGGCTCTTTGGTTGGTCTATAATAGGGATATATTGATTATTCTTGTGGATGAGTAATTGAAGTATAATAGTTCCAAATTCTATGTCCAGAAATCAGGAAATAGCTAATAACTTGAATTAGTGTCAAACTGTACATTATTGGTTGAATAGAGTTGGATGATAATTCAACTCTGCAAAGGGATAAATGATCACTTGAGAATAACATTAGTGCTGGATTAATGTCTTATTGATTTCTGAGAAAGAATGGAAATGCGGTCATGTTTTCTGCTTTTAAAGAGGATATTTCTTTTGTGGAGGTTATTTTTATCACATTAACACCTTAATCAAAGTAATCAGAAAGTGACATGGTTATGTGGCTATCAACTAGCAAACTGTTACTCAAAAATAACTGAAACAATATTGTGAGTGTGACTATGGAAATACCAATTAGGACAAGTGGATTTGGTTGGTGATTCATATATAGAGTTCATAGAGGAAAACATCCTAGTAAAAGTAGTTTTATACCACATAACAATATGTTTGATCTCAGATATTTCATTTTATTTGAAAAATTAGTTTAAAATAATTTGTAATAAAGCATACTGTAATGGACTGAATTGTGCCCCCCCCAACAAAAAAAAGATATGTCCTAACCCTAATGCCCAGCACCTGTGACTGTGAATTAATTTGGAGAAAGGATCTTCACAGATACAATTAAGTTAAGGGTCCCAAGGTGAGAGCATCCTGAATAACCCAGGTGGACCCTAAGTCCAATGAAACATGTCTTTCTTAGAGACACAGGGGATAAAGCCATGTGAAAATGGAGGCAGAGATTGGAATGATGTGTCCACAAACCAAGAAATGCCAAGGAATCCTGCAGCAACCAGAAGCTAGGAGAAAATCATGGACAGATTCTCCCCCAGAACTTCAAGAGTCAGCCAATCCTACCAGCACTGATTTTGGGCTTCTGGCCTCTAGAACTGTGAGAGGATATTTTTTGTTTTTTTAAGCCATCAAAATTGCTGTAATTGGTTGCAGCAGCTCTAATAAACCAATACATACACTTATGCAGAGACTAAAATGTCAGAAAATTGAAAAACTAAAATAGGAAAGTAGTTATATCATATTGATTCAACAAGAGCTAAGTAGAGAATTAACTCTGAGTCATCCCAACTTTTATCTCATATCTATATTAACAAGCTTAAATAAAATTAATTGAATTTGCAACAACTCATGATTTCATGTTACATTCCAAAATCATTAAAGATAGAGGAGTGATACAAATGAATACAGTGAAGTCCAAATTTATAAGCAGAAACTGATTAAAAATGAAAATTAATTTGGAATCTAACCATTTAAAATATCTAGGGAAAATACTTCCTGAAACAAATATTTAGGGGGAAAGTCATTTGGAAAACCTTTAAATGCTTAAGCAGAACATGAAAAATATTAACCAAATGTGATATTAATTGCTGTGAGGTTAAATAGCTAACAGCAGAACAACGATCTTTATGCACAAAGTCTTTCTAGTTTTCAGTCAATTATTGTTTGTATAATTAGTAAGCAATTTCATCATCTATGTTATAGTTATTTAAAATCAAGTCAAAAATAATTCCATTATAGTTTGGGGAGATGTTCTTATGCCTTAAGTTAGGCTGACTCATAAAAAAATGCTCCAAAATTTATCTATTTAGACTTAACCAAATATGTTTTTAAAAGAACAACTAACTGACATAATTTAGATCATAATCCTCTTAAAAATATTTTAGAAAAGGGTTACGTTGCATTTAAAAAAACTTTATCCAAATTATATAGAATCTGGATGGTTACTGTCATTGCCAAGTATTATCAAAATAATTGTATTCATATAAATGCCCGAATTTTAAATTCTTCATAAGCTTCACAGAACATAGAGTTCTCACTAAACAAACAAAATATGGCATCAAGCCAAGGGAATGAAGAGAATTGAAATCTTACTTTGGATAAATGTGTAGTTAATTACTGTTGACTGATTAATTCAACCCTTTTATTTCTATTCTAAGCTTTCCTTATTTGATATTAGAATATATAACAAATGGAGTTTCAAGAATATATTTTGAAAGACACTGTGTCAAAGTAAAGGTTATCTCCTGATGAGATTTTTAATTAATTAAAGTTCGATAGAAGTTTAATATGAAAAAAAGTTACTGTAAATATGTTTGGTAATGCTACAATTTGTTCTGATGTGCTACTGAGTAAAATAAGTTTGTAAGGCGATATGAAAATATGTTTTAATAACAAGTTTTCTTCATCACCTTGTATTAAGCATATTCTGTAAAAGTTTTTAAGTTTTATAAATTTTTATTGCAGATGAAAGTAGGTATTTAGAAAGGGTATTGGAGAGATATGTTTTAATGGTTTATCAGTTTTAGATTTGATTCCTTGTCCTACAACCTACAATACTGAATAAGATAATCAATGTAATCACATACTAAATGAAGCAGATTAGGTACTCAATAAAGGCTATTTATTATTTATTTTTTAAAATTTATTGAAGTATAGTTGATTTACAATGTATTAGTTTCTGCTATACAGCAAAGTGATTCAGTTTTATGTATATATATATATATATATATATATATATATATATTCTCTTCTACATTCATTTTCATTACAGTTTATTACAGGATACTGAATATAGTTCCCCATGCTATACAGTAGGACCTTGTTGTTTATCCATTCTATATATAATAGCTTGCA
Source organism: Neophocaena asiaeorientalis asiaeorientalis (assembly GCF_003031525.2). Classification (NCBI taxonomy): domain Eukaryota; kingdom Metazoa; phylum Chordata; class Mammalia; order Artiodactyla; family Phocoenidae; genus Neophocaena; species Neophocaena asiaeorientalis. Next base: position 133,124 of record NW_020175017.1, read on the forward strand.
TCTGCTAATCCCAAAATCCCAATCCATCCCTTCCCCACTCCCCCTCCCCTTTGGCAACTGCAAGTCTGTCTTCTATGTTTGTGTATCTGTTTCTGTTTCATAGATAAGTTCACTTGTGTCATATTTTAGATTTCACATATAAATGATATCATATGGTATTTGTCTTTCTCTTTTTGATTCACTTCACTTAGTGTGATAATCTCTAGGTCCATCCATTGCTGCAAATGACATTATTTCATTCTTTTTCAATGGCTTAGTAGTATTCCATTGTATATATGTAGCACATCTTCTTTACCCGTTAATCTGTCAATGGACATTTAGGTTTTTTCCATGTCTTGGCTATTGAGAATAGTGCTGCCATGAGCATAAGGGTGCATGTATCTTTTTGAATTATAGTTTTGTATGATTATATGCCCAGGAGTTGGATTGCAGGATCATATGGAACTCTATTTTTAATTTTTGTGAAGAACCTCTATACTGTTCTCCATAGTGGCTGACCAATTTACATTCCCACCAACACTGTAGGAAGGTTCCCTTTTCTCCACACCCTCTCCAGCATTTATTATTTATAGACTTTTTAATGATGGTCATTCTGACTGGTGTGAAGTGATACCTTATTGAAGTAGGTTTGATTTGAATAAATGCTATTTCATTTTTTCTTTATTCATCTTTCCTAGATGTTCTAAGTTTTTTGGAGTTGTACCCATTCTCTCCTTTTAATGTCTGAAAAAAATTGAAGATATTAGTGGATTTTAATAAACCTATTGATTATTAAAAATATATATCATATCTTTTTAACTTTATTTATTAAGTAGAAAATTGGCATGGATTAGTGTTCATGTGTGCTCTTAAGTAGTAGGATAAATAGCTGGGTATTTCTGATATTTTCCTGACTGATGTCAACATCAGGGTGGAGACATTTATAAATATCTTTGCCTTAACATTCCTGACCTCTTGAACTCCATTAACCTTCACCTTCACGCAATTTCAACAGCCCAGTCCCATGAACACACATTGAATTTTGTTATCTTTTAGAATTGCTATTTTTCAAAATTTTTAGAAACATAGTGTTTTTTTGCCTACCACTTTCACCACTGTTGCCCCACTTAATGGAATCTTTGACCTCATGGAGACTCCTAAGTCCTTAATCACCTGACTACTTATTTATAATTATTTTTACTAATTTTGGGCCTTTCCTGCCTTCACTTTCTTCTCATATTAAAGCATATCATATGCTCAATATGAGCCAACGCTGTTTTTATTACAATCAGTAGAAAAACAGTTAAGTCTTTTTAAGGCAAAAACATTAATAACTACAGGAAAGGCAAGGTTTAGCTGGTGCTCTTGGAGCACTGGAAATGGATGGTTTATTCAATAAATGGTTCTAAAACAATTGGCTAACCAGGTGGGAAAACAAACTAAAATATTAATTTAATTTATATTTTATTTTTTACATGGAAAAACAAATTTATAACTCTAAAAGGAATTACAGAAACATTTTAAAAAATAAAATCAGGGTAGAGAAGAATTTCTTAAAGGACAAAAAGGGAAATATTTCACAACCTTAAATTTTTTTATTTATATATATCTGTACCACAAGAAATATTATAAACTCAGTTCAAAGCAAGCTGTAGATTAAACATTTGTAATGCATACAAGTGATAAAAAGTTGATAACTAGAGTATGAAAATAATTTCTACAAATCAATAAGAGAAAACAAAAAGAATGGAAAATGGGCTAAAGAACATTGTATCAGTCAGGGTTCAATAGGAGTCATATGGTACATTCAAAAGGGGCTTTGACGAGAGTTCAATACAAGGACTGTTTACAAAGGTAAGGGCATGATTTTGTAAACCAACTAGGAATAGACTGATTCTGTAGGGCCAGCAGAAGAAGAAAGAGAAATGAAGGGGGAAAGAGAGAAGTTATCAGAACACAAAAAGAATAAGAGGGTCACCTGACAGGAGCTGCAGCCCTTGGCAAAGGAGCACAACCAACCCACGGCAGTCTGCAGGGAGAATGCCAATGGGACAAATATCCAATATCACTCCCTTCCTAATCTCTGAGATTTTTGCTAATGGCTCCGATGGGCAAAGCCACCTGGAAGCCAGAGGGCATGGAAGCCAGCACCTAACTTGCACAATTAAATCTCCAATTAAGGATGTCAAATCTAAGTTTCCAACAGCCTAAATTTTTGCCCAGATGGGTGATAAGAGGGATTCTGTTACAAATAGGTTTTAAATCAAAGGGACTGATTTGGGTGTATGTCGTTAATAGGGTGTCAGGTTGTTTGCCAATTAAAATATCCGTGGCTGAGGATATTACAGAGTTCCAGAATTTGCCTATAGGCAGGCCCTCCAATTGGACCGGTTACTATGGGCGCTTTGCTCCAGTACTTAGTTTGTTTGGTGATCGGCAAGCCAGCAAGATCTCTGAGTGTTAGAGATTATATTAACTAAACTGAATGAAATAGAGAGAGAGAGAGAGAAGAGAGAATTTACCATAAGCTAGTTAGGTTGAGAAATGAAAGGCTATAGAGTGGTGAAAAAGAAAGACATTTTTTCTCATTGACATAGGACACATTTAAAATGTAATAGAGAATGTGTATCCCATATGTAAGCCTTATGAATTTGGTTCATGACACAGACATTGGCTATTCTGAAAAGCCTTACATTATATTCTATGTTTATAAGCCACATCCAGTCTTGCTGCAAATAATGGTGTCAACCACAGATAAATTAGTGAAACTCTTGGATGCACTGCTGATACCATGTTGCCATAGTATCACCATGATATGTGATCTACGTTATTTTTTCCTACTCATGTACCATGGGATCTATCATATGCATTACACACAGTGGTTTGATGTCTGAGAATGTTTCTGAACTTATGGGACTTTGAATGACCTGGACCACTATCAACCCCTGTGATGAAGACTGAGTCTTGTGTGGAAGCACCCAGTTTCAGTAGGGAACAATAATAAAGTAGTACCTCATTGGCCAGGTAGTAGTAACTGCCTTTGTTTAAAGAAAGCTGCATTATAGTGGAGGTAACCCTACGGCTTCTTAGTTACCTGATTGATAGGCATGCCTGTGAACAGTGCACTTAAAACACTTGGAAGACACTTTAGCATCTTAGTGCAAAATCGTTCCATAAAATATTTTTTAAATTAAATCTTAACATGGTACTCTATAGAGATTTTTCCTGTGGCTGATTAATTATATAATCTGGGGGACAGAGGAGCAGTTTCTTTGAATAGTGGTAAGCATGTAAAAATATTAGCTGTGCCTTAGACTTTTCTTTAATTGCTTAGAGTACTATCAGTTTGTGTGACACAGAGGGAAACAAAGCTAGAGATTTGCTTTAAAACAAACAACAAAAACAAATCTTATTCCTTCATGTAAAAAGCATAATATGAGCCAGAATTAGCATAAAACTTGCCAACTGCCCTAAGAAGAGAACTTCCCCAGACTATAGTAAAATCAGATTGGAGTAAGTCATTCCATCTGCAGGACTTGCTTAAGATATCAGTGGAGATTTCATCTGTTTTGAGAGAGAAAGGGTAGGCTTCTTTCACAGGGTTTCTTATGAGAACCTTATGAGTGTTCTTCAGCCTCTGTTTTAAGTTGGAGGTACAATAAAAGAAGAAAAATTAATAACTATGCTACTTAGTGATATGCTAGTTAGTGTTGACACTAGTTAGTGACGATACTAGGGGGTAATAGTATCCATTAGTAACCCCAATCTCCTCCATGCTATTACAGATATAGAGTGTTTCAATTATTGGACTTGTTACAGAATCTTAAGATTGGAAAGGGCCTTAAATGATCATCTAATCACACCAACAAGTTGGTGTTTGAATAATTTCTATAAAATTCCTGATGGGCACAGCCCAACCTTTGCTAGAATACCTACTGTGAAAGGGCATTTATCTATTACCTTCCAAAATTGCCCACTCTTATCTATGAATATGTTTGATTTTAGATGCTCTCTCTTGTGCGTATGTCTCCTTATGACTTCTATTTAGTGTTCTTGGTTTGATCTATATGAACCATAATAAAAAATGTCAACTCTATCTTCCACAGGAAAGCCTGTCTATATTTAAGGTATCATGATTTTTGAGATTTCTTTTCATCTTGGGCTGAATCTTCTGTACCACATAAGAAGTGAAGCTTATGGGTAGGGCGTGCCTTTAAAAAGTTGTTTATCAGGTAGTATTTGTCTTTAATAACACCTTTCTAGAGCATTTACACTGGTACATCTTCTTCATCCCAATAAGTGCCATGTTCCACTTAAGGTACAGCCTTATTGCCACTTCTCGTCAACATCTCCATCCATCCCAGCATTCACTGAGCAGTGAGATGGTAACATCCTTTTGATACTAATTCTCCTATCATCAATTATTATTATTTATTTTATAGCTGTGCTTGTGTTTCTATTTTACATTGAAAGGTTTTAAGAGTGGGGAAAAGCTGTATTTTTATCTGTATCATCCTCAATAATCATCTTCATCATTGCAATAGCTAACTGCTTACTGTGTGACAGACCATTTTCTAAGCCTTTACATGTATTAACATTTCAATGTAGGTACTAGTGTTACCCACATTTTACATATGAGAAAACTGAGGAATAAGAAGGTCAAGCAATTTTCTCAAGATTACATGCATCATAAGCGTTGGAACCATTATTCGAACCTGTGTGGTCTGGCTTCAGTGTTCAGCATCATAACCACTCTGTTACACTGTCTTCTACAATCTAAAACCTTCATTGGCTCTCAACAGACTTTCCTTGGATGAGTTCATCTGTGCCCCTGTGTTTAACTATCACTTAGATACTGGATCTATTATCTTTTGTGCTTCATATCTTTATTTTGAACTGTAAAGTGTGTGACTCTATATGGAAGCACTATGTCCAACTTGATCTATCCTAAAATGTGTTCATTATTTTGCATTCAAAACCCTGCCTTCTCTTGTGTCCCCTCCTTTCATTAAATGGAATCATCATATATCAGTTTGCCCAAGCTAGAGATTTAGGCTTCCTCATAGATTCCTCCTATTCTCATGCTCTACCACTTCCAATTAATCTCAGAGTCCTGTAAATTCTAGTTCTTTAATATCTGTCTGATCAGCCCTCTCCTCTCAATTTTTACTGTGATTACTTTTGTTCACAATTTTTCACTTGGAGTATTGTAACTTTAGCCTCAGAAGAGTCCTCTACTCAAATGTTGCTCCCTTCTAGTGGATTTACCACAGCACAGCCAGGGAATTTCATAACATAAAGCTGATACTGTCATGTATCTGTTTAAGATGCTTAAATGCCTCCACCTCCCCCTTTCAGGATAAAAGACAGATTCTAGCAAGTCAAAGAAACCCTTCATATTCTGGCTTTGTTCACCTTCCAGTCTTACACGTTGTCATATATTCTTAAGCAACCTGCTATACACTGTTTTCTCTGCCTAGGATGACCTGACCCTCATGGCCTGTCCTGGACCAGTTCCTGTCTATTTTCTGAAGATTAGTTCAAATGTCACCCTCCCTTGGAATTGTTCCCTACAGACATCTCCACTCCAATATCTGATTAATTTCCCTCGTCGCTCTGTTATGTACATCTATGCTTTTTCTATGTGATTTCAGCAGCATAGTAATGGTTGATTTTTACATTTTCATTCCGTTTACCTCATAGCCTGTGAGTTCCTTGAGGGCAAGTATTACATTTGCTGTTGTTGTGGTCCTAGTATTTAGTGCCTGGGAAATAGCAGACCTACAACAAAACTTAGCTGGATGAAGGTCAATAATGCCTCCCAGTCTATTAACAGAAATGAGAGGGCCTACGTCCAGGATGGGAAAAGGTTCATCTGTGTGCTAGTTCTCACTGTTTGAGGAGCTGCCTGGAGCATAGTGCTGACATGGATTCTAAGGCGACGTTTAGGCTCAGTGGAAGTGTATTAGAATTTATTACTGGTATTTATTATGGGGGATACGGAGAAGTGGCATTTGCCTATCTTGATACCGATCTAACAATATTTTTCATTAGGATTTGCCTTCAGATAGGAAATACTCAAAGCCTATGGAGACATTAATATTCCCTGGAGTTAATTTTTAAAAATAATGACATCTTTGGGACTTGTTCCAAGGGCTGGAAACTTGCCTTTGTCCTTCAAATTATACCAATTCTTCCAAAACTAGGAAGCAGCATAGTATGGTATTTAAGTCCCAGGGTTGGGACTTAACTTGAAGCTCTATTTTAAGCTCATTAGATTGAAGCTCTATTTTACTACTTATTACTTGCTTGACCTTGAGCAAGTAGCTTAAACCTTTCCGGCCTCAGTTTCCTCATCTAGAAAATAAGAGTAATAGTGCTAATATCTACTGTTATTATAATTCTACCAAACTCTACCAGAATAGTTCTAAACAAGTGTGTCCTATATAGAGACTTAAACCAAATACAGAGCATTACAGTTTAAATCTAATTACATGTGCCATTGGTAAGTATACTCAAGTTATATAGTGTAGGACTTCACCAGTGCCTTTATGTAATGCAGAGTGTAATTGATTCACAGTAGAGCTAAGTAATTCTAAACAAGTCAGTTTATACTCTGAAATAGGCAAATAATGGTAAGTATCACTACTGAGTTCCTTCTGAATGCTGGGCATTATTTAGGTCCTTTATACATCTGCCGAAATATGTGTAAAAGTCTTAGAAGAGTGTTTGACACATTAATAAATGTGCTACTAATAGTATTATTTATAATCTTCACAAAAACTAAAGAGAGAAGGTGAATTTATTTGATGTTGAGATATATGTTAAACTATTCACTATAGTTAGCAAAGGTAGAGTCAATCCTTGTATTTACTGAGCAATTCATATGTGACAGATACTGATTCTAACTTTAATAATCTCTAGATAATATCTTACCCCATGTAACCATTATGGGACCATGTGATATTTTCAAACATTGGTGAATGACCACAGTAATAGTGCTCGGGTTTAGTTGAATATAATGACATGTTACTAAGAAGAGTTAATAATGCAAATGCTTTTCCAAGGAGGAACTTTGGGGATACAAGCTTACTGTGGAAATCTCATCCTGTGGCCACTATCCTAATACTGGGTTATATAATATTATACTATTACTAATTTCTCACAAAGATCAGGATTTTAAGGGAGTGTGAAATTATTAGAAGGAATGTATTTCTTACCAAATTAGATAAGATGATAATTTCTTGATTTTACCTGGAGAGGGGAAAAAGACAGCTTTAGGAAATCTGAACCTATCCTTTAAAGCCAAATTTCTACATAATTGAAAGTTACCCTTGAAAGGGTTTGGCCTTAAGAAAAGCTGAACATTTGATCATGCAGACACCAAGCCCGTGATGCCTCACAACGCAAGTGTTTAAACCAGGCTTCTCAAAACAATAATGAAGTGTGTTTAACAGCTCTTTCATTTCATTTTGGAGTTGTTAAAAGAATATTAAAGTCAAATCATGGAAATGAGATTCATCTGTATAAGTACATTTAAGTCGGGATTACATAGAGATGAGTTTTCTAAAAGTATCTCCACTTCTAAGCGTTTGAAGGTGGTTCTTAGTCACTTACCCCAAGTTAAACTTCATTACATTGGGATCAGGCTTTTATCCTTTATTTTTAATAACAAAAATCACACCCAGCAGTGTGACAGCTAAGGCAGCCCTGGAAATTAAGCATTTTGCTGAGGAGAAGGAAAACCTTGTAAGTAGCTTGGTTAAGGTTTTTTTTAAGCTTATTTTTTTTGTAGCTTTTCGTGGTTTTAGGACTACTGGGCCGTGCAGCTGAATGTGCCGCAGTGGCTAATTTAAAGTTCTAAGGGAGTTTAAAGCAGCATGCATTTTTCATCACAGATAGGTTAAAAGGTTTTTAAAGTATTCTACTTATTCATAGGCAGCTGGAATCCAGTAGGATTGCATATCTGCTACGACTTCAGCAAATATCATTCCCAATTTGGCCCTTAAAGGACAGCACTAGAAATTCTTTACACTTTTCCTACCTAGAAATAGACGGCAAATTCTGTGGCAACTTTAGCTGTGAACTCTTCATTTCAGGGCCCTACATCTTTATTTTAATATGTATTGCTGTTCTTTATTTGTGTGCCTAAGAAATAATAAATTCATGGTGGCTGTGAATGATATGGATCATTGTAGCTCCCTTTAAACTGGGACTACTTATAGCATGTAAGAACTCGTGACCACAAATTACATTAGTGTAGTTTTCACTACTTTCAGTTCTCCATATAGGCCACAGTAGATTGATTTCTACAAAAAAAAAAAATGTACTTTTGGTGGTCTCGCTGCCATATATGAATATGCATCTGATAAGTGTATTGTCTAGGCAGTGTACTGTATTGATATCAATACTGCCTCTTTATTCAAAATGAGAATGGTTTAACAAATGTAGGCATGTGTAAGAGGGAAAAAAAGATGTCACAACAGAGGGGTCCTTCATATAGCAGAGACGTTGCTGTCCTCTGATGTCTTATATAAATCCTGCAGCCTCAGACCTACTGTAGATATATAATGACATGTTATCAAAACCACACCATTGAGTTAAAATGGTCGATGTCAAACTAATTCTGCCTCACCAGGTATTTCTTCCCATTTATAATACCATTTTTAAAAGAAAAAAGGGCCCAGCAATTCAGATGGGTATATAATAGGGATGATATACAATTGTACTTCAAGCTGACTGCAAGCAACCTGTCAAAAAAACAAAGCTAAATTCTGAGTAATAAAATCCATCACATGATTGATATCTTGCATTAAGTGTAAGTTGAAGAAAGCAATTTTGTTTACGGGTAAAGTCTTGGCTTGGCACGTTTTTCATGTCACATAAAGATGGAAATCTTACCTTATGGTTGTAGATTACAGTTATATTTCAGCTTCTGTCATTGTAAAAGGACACACATCTCTTAAAATAAGAACCATTTTCTTCTGATAAAAATGAGCTCATTTTAATATAGTTCTTTCTTCCAGTACATATCATGTTCTCCTTTGCTTTCATTCCCATGTTAACTCTTTTATGATATTGATTTTACTGTGGTTTAGTAAACGAATGCATCGTCTAAGAATTTTCAGAGTTTCCAATTGCTGTGTGTTTGTGGGCACTTCATGGCAGAAACAATGAGTTACAGATAAAGAATTTACCTAATATTTAAGAATACTGCAAATTGAAGAAAACTGGGTCAATGTGTTCTCATTTTTCTGTGTAGAAGAGAAATGAGTGGTAATATTAAAAATCTTGTATAATTTTGGAAATTTATCAATTTCTGATTTCTTTGTATTAAATACTTAAAAATAAAGCTTTCTAAAAATGCACAGTATTTTATAGTTTACAAAATGCTAACACATATATCATTGATCTTCATCTGTCCTTTGAAATAAGAATTAATATTGTTATGATTTTTATCTTCTTGTTTTATATACCAGAAAACTAAGGCTCTATGAGGTTAAATAATCTGCGCAAAGCTGACCCTCTAGAATTTAGCAAACTCTAGTATTTTGATGTAGTAGAATTCTAAATGATTTAAGCTCACTTGACTTCTGACTAAAATATGGGTACACCAATTCTAGCATTGGTGTTAACCTACTTTGGCTAAATTAGAGCTAATCAAAAAAGTTTTAAATCAAAAGTTTTGTTTTTGTCTTTTTGTTTTTAGAGGTATAAGAGAACGGGAATCGCTATTGAAAGGGATGAGGAAGAGAATTCTTACTTCTGAAGTAGTAAATGTTTGCAATATATAGTTAATTAATGCTTAATAAATATTGAGGAAAATAGAAGTATCAATGCTACATCACACCTGTGTAAAATTTGTGAAAGCTGAGCTGTGTATTCTCTCTTTGGACTATCTTTGTATATCATGCAAAAGTTACTTTGTTAGGAGACGGAGATTAGCTAAATCTGGATTCACACCAGTATTATTCAGGTCTGCATTTCTCTTTCTGATAGTATCACAGCTGCATGTTCTTTTCTGCCTTTCTGATTCCCTATGGGGTAGGCTGGTTCTAACATAATTCCCAATGATCAAATCCAGACTTCTGGTATTCACATTCTTGTGTAATGCCCTCCACTTCTGTGTGGGCTGCTCCTAGGGACTTGCTTCTAATAAATAGAATATGACAAATGACAGATGTCATTTCTGAGATAAGGCTATAAAAGATTGACTTCTGTCTCTCCCTTTCTCTTGGTACTCCTCCCAGTTTGGCTGACTTCGATGAAGCCAGCTGCCATGTGAGCTGCCCAGTGGAGAGAGCCATGTGGCAAAGGACTGAGATCCTCAGTCTACTAACCCACAGAGAACTAAATCCTACTCACAACCACCAAGTAAGCCTGGAAGCAGATTCCACACCAGTCGAACTTTGAGATTACTGCTGCTTTGGTGGACACTTGGCTTGCAGCCTAGTGAGAGACCCTAAATTGGAGGACCCAGCTAATCTGGGTCCAGATTCTTGACCCACAGAATATATGTGTATTGTTTTAAGCAGCTACACTTTGTTGTAATTTATTACCCTCCTAGATATTCTATGTCACATCATCTTATATTATTTCCGTGAAAACTCATCATTATTTGAAATTATCTTTATTTATTTGTTATTTATTCTCTCTCTTCCTCCAATTAAACTATAAATCTTATAAGACTTGGGACTTTGTCTATCTTGTTCATCTTTAGTTCCCCACAGTGTCTAGAAGAGCACCTGGCACATAATTACTGGTACTCTATAATTATAGGTTGAATGAATGAATAAACAAATTTTACTTAGAGTTTTATTTCTAGGCCCTCATTTTTGCCTCCCTCTAAAATAGTGAAATAGCTTAAGACAAGAACATTTGATTTTTCTTTTTATCTGTACCTACAGAAGGATTATTTCTCAAATATTTTTTAACCTGCTGCTAATCTTACTTCTAACAGCTGTCTCACTATTCTCCATGTCCAAAGGTCTTCAAGAACAATATTCTCATCATTTTTACTTTGCATAAAATTAGGTAAAAACAAAAAAATCGATTCTTTGATATACAGTACATTTTCAAATTTGATTTTCTTTGGATTCTGAGCTTGTGTTCACTAGAATTTTGATGGAACAATATATTATCTGCAGTATTAAAATTGTTTCATTTTCCATGTGAAAGGTGTTGGCTTCCTGAGTAAAATTCATAAAAGTGAAAATAATTACCGTCTCTCTCTCTCCGTCTCTCTCTCTGTCTCCTTGTAGCTCTTTCGCTCTTCTTGTTTGTCTTTCCTAGAATATTGTTGGTTTCATAAAATAAATTTCTGGCTTTTGGACCAAATTCGGTCCTTGGCTTCATTTCATCCAGTTCTCAAAGCCATTTTGCTGTTGTCACTGATGTAGAAATTTGTAAAATAAAGGACTTCCTTATTCTTTCATTTATTGTAAAACCTCTTAGGATTTAAAATTACAATAGTAAAATAGTTATAAACAGTAGTTCAAGGTTCAGAAAGTGTTGGTGGTTGTGTTCTAAAGTTGGACCAAACATAAATATCACATGTATTGTTACCTATCTTTTGCGCATGGTTCCAGGAGCATGATAAGGGGTACATAACTAATCCCATGCTCCTCCCTGTTTAACGGTGATTTCTACTGATGATGATTTTAGCCTAAAAAACCAAAGTATTCAGCTGTCAGTGAGGTAAAAGCAATTAAAGTTTACAGTCATCAGTTGCCTAATATTATATTTAACTACTTTGAAATTTAAAGTAATTAAAAATTCCAGTCAATAAATTTAACACATGTAGTCCTGTGTTAGGTCAATGTATGTTTGGCCAGTTAAGGGAGAGTGTAAGAGGGGAAGCAAGTTGGGAGAAGAAGACTGATAGAAATACATAGTCCTAAAAGTCTTTTTAATCATTTTCAATAGACTAATTTCCTAATAGTCTTCTAGTGAGTTAGGAGTTGAAGAATTCACTTTACAGAGGAAAAAGACAAAGTATGGGAGAAAGTGATAAAACTTACAGGGTATCTATGATATGCTGGATACTAGATTAGCCACATCATGTACTTTATCTTATTAAACACTTACAAGAGTCTTACAAGGTACTTTCACCATCCCTAAGTGAATCCAACTCTCTGTCTTCCAACACAGTCAGAGCCGAAGTAAACGATACATGATCTTTCTATAACTTCAACCTCAACCAGGCCCTTAGCCAACTCTGAGTTATTTTACTTTCCTACTTACCCAAATAAGATTTCACACATTCTGTACTTTCTTTAAATCTCTCACTCTACCCTTTCCACAGCACTCTCAGTTAGTGATTTTGTATCTTCAGAGAGGAAATAGAAGCCATCAGACATTGCCTACTTCATTTTCCTATCCCTCTCCCCTGCTACTAATTTACTGTCACCTATTCTCTCCTCCTTCTCCCCTGTTAACATGGGGGAATTATGTTTCTTTCCATGATGTGGATTAGATACTCTCTTGCCTTTTCAGAAACTAAGTTATTAAGTACTCCCTTTCTCTCCTTTATCTTTAATATATTCCTCTCATCTGAACCCTTCTTATTAGCAATTAAATATTCTACATGTGAGTATATTTTCAATTTTAAATGTAATATTTAAATATGTGTTATACAAATATTTATACATTGTATTATATGTTAATTTTATTAAATATGAGTCTATAGAAAAATTAATAACTATTTTCCTCTCTACTGAGGAAAATAATCATTCCCCTACTCATATGAGCATACTGTTATTTTTTTAATCTAAAACCACCTTCTCTTTGCCCATTTCTACATCCAACTGTTACTCTATTTCTGTCCTCCTTCCAGAGTAAAACATTTGGAAAGAGTATTGTATGCACCTGTTTCTAATTTTTTTCTCTTCTTTTCTCTTATCAAGTTTCTTGTATCAAGATCACCAATAGACGTTATTAAATCCAGTAGTCACTTCTCAGTTGTGATAGTTCTTAAAATTTTAGCAACATTTTCCATGGTTGATAATTCTTTTCCTTGAGCCACTTTCATCTTTTGGCTTCCAAGATGTCTGGTTTTCCCACCAATTCTCTGGCTTTTCCTTCTCATTGCTCTTTGCTGAGTCCTTCTCATCTTCTTGACTACTAACATGGGATTGCTCAAGGCTTACTACTTGGACTTCTGCTCTTCTCTATTTAATCTCGCTTCTTTGGAATTCTCATCAAGGTTCAGAACTTTAAATATAAGCTGCCAACTCCCAAATGAATACCGTCAGCACAGATGGCTTCCCTGACTTCCAGCATCACATAGCCACCTGACTACTTGTTCCCTCATCTTAAATATGTAACATGCATCATAAACTGAACATGTCCCAAACTCAGCTCTCACAGTGTTCTCTAATGCAGTAAATGGCAAATTCACTGTTCTAATTTCTCAGGACAAAAATCTTAGAATCATCTTTAATGTCTCTTTTCCTCCTCACACTTGGTATCTTAGGCTCTTATCTAAGACACAAATTCTTATGCCTCCAGTGTCATTCTACCCTGATCAAAATCATAAAGTCTCTTAATTTGTCTCCCAACATCTACCTTCAATCTATGAAGTCAGAGTAAACGTGGTGAAACCCAAGGTGGATCATGCTCAAAATCTTCCAAAAGTTTCCCATTCTAATCTGAATAAAAGTCCAAATCCTCATAGTAATCCACAGGACCCTACATTATTTGTTCTAATTTCAAATTACCTCTTATTTCATCATCTCTAACTTCTCCTTCAACCATAATAGCTCTTTAGCTCTTCAGCTCATCCTTAAACATGTCAGCATATTTGGAACTGAGACTTTTCCACCTGGTATTGCTTCAGCCTGCAATGGTCTTTCCCCAGATATGTTTACCTTACTACTTTGATCTTTTCATTACAGAAGATATGCTTTATTTATTTTGTTTTTGTCTGTCTCCCCCTATAAAATATAAGGCCCATGTATTGGCTAGAGTAACACTAGCTGTTGCAACAAATAAACCCCCCAATTTCAGTAGGCGAACATAATACAGTTTATTTTGGGCTCATATAGGTGTTCAAATATTTTTAAAGTGAGTAATTTGAGAGGGTGCTTTGCCCCACTTAGTCATTCAGTGACCCAGGCTTGCAAAAACCCTGTCATTTCTAATGTCATCATCTAAGGCCATTCTCAGGTCACTCCTGTTTCTTAAAGGCCATAGCACAGAAATGACCAACTTTATTTTCATTCCAGTTTCAATGAAAATACCAAGTAAGATAGCCATATCTGGAGGAAAGCATGTGGGGAATGTAGCCCTTGATTGGGCAGCTACGCTCCTATGGTAACAAAGAGCCTGAATATTTGGTAAATGCCTAGCTGTCTATGCCACATTCCATAAGAGCAGTGATTTTTGATTATTTTATTTACTGCTATATGCCCAACACCTAGAAGAGTTAAATGAATAACTGAAGTATAAGCAAATAAATAAAACAAATAAACAAACCATTTATGGATCTGTAACCCCTGTCCTTTCCCTTCTCAGGCTTATCAAAATGGCAGTCCAGATGTCCTGCTTCACTCTAACTTTCTAGTCACTCATCCTACTCCAATCTGAGTCCCAGCAAACCTGAGCTTCCTCCTTGTAAATAGATTCACTAGAAAATGTGGCAGGATGATATTTTTGAGATATATATATATATATATATATTTTACATAGCAGAAAAGCATACTTGGAAATATGTCTTTTGCATTTTAATCTAAACTATAGAGTAGACACAGTGTGATATGGAAATGGTTTCATTTCACTCTGGAAGGAGGTGACAAATTGTCCCTTTGTTGCAGTGGGAGTATAGTCTGGGGTGGGGGGCATCTCATCTTGGGTTTTCCAAGAACTGAGGCTGTGATAAGGATTTAACATGTATCTTGTTTATTTGGAGAGGTAATCGTCAGGAACAGAAAGAGGAATTGGTGTGAGTGCGATAGAGAAGCTGACAAAGCCAAAGTGTATTATTGAAGTTCTTATTGTGAGCAATAGAGATTTTATTTTGCTGGAACCTCCTGAGAAATCCAGAGACTGCCTTCTAAGACTATCTTTCCAAGGATGGGAGACAGAAGCATTTTATTCATTAGCTCCCATCCCAAACTGGTTAAGATTTACTTCTGAGAGTGTTAACTTTCTTGTTCTTCTGAGCTATATATAACATTCAGGCTATCACAACACTAGAAAATGTCCTGGAGGAGAAAGCGTAAAATGTGGCAGTGTGTCTTAGTAGTGGGATGCCAAAGGCAAAGGGATTTAAAGCCATTATGGAACTTTCTACTCCTGTTATGACTGAAGTGAGATGAGGCCTTAGGGATATGCACTGGACACCAGAGCGTCTCATATAGAGAGATTCTGAGGTGATATGACAGACATTTAAAATTAGTAAAGGACCTTACTAATTTTTGCCCTTCCCAGATTTTTGGACTAGAAGAAACTGGAGTTTGAAGTTGGATGGTCATACTGTACAAATATTGTGCAAGTTAGGCATGGAAGGGACTGTGTATATCAGCAAGTGCATGCCATCCCAAGCAACAAAAATCAGGCAGGACAAGCTATACAATAGCTGGAGGACATTGAAGGTCTGAGGGCTATACAGTTACTAGACCCTTGACATTAGACTGCCCCAAGCATGGATAAAGGAGAGAAGGGCACAGGGTGAGAACTGTGAATTTGACTGAGTACTTGACTAAAATAATGTTTGTAAAAGGGAATTCACTTCATACTTCCAAAGTTTATTCACCACCTCTGAAACAAAAAAGAATCAGGAGAAATAGGAGCTTATGAATAAGCTAAATTCTATTATGGAGAAATAAAGGTGTATTTACATTTTGATCACCTGAGTTATACTTTCAGAACTAAAATCTAGAACTCACTAGAATTCTTTTATCTCCATCAGCATTAAACTAACTTGGCCACTGTTGCTTGCAACCAAGGAAGCCTAACTAATGCAAAAATTGCTTCCATAGAATGAATTAGCTGTCTATACAATTCTCCTGGAAATGGGACTTGGTATTCTGATACTATGAGATTCCACTTCACATTCTGGGAAGGGGAACTAATAGCCCATGAGACAAAAAGGAACCATGAGAGTGAAGCTCTGAGATCCAAGCAGCTATCACCATAGAATAATTTTAAGAAGAGTGTGAATTCCAGAATCACTGTGTATGATGAGTGCTTCTGACAGCACTGGCTAACTTAAAGCAGATGAGAAGCTCAGATCACTAAATTGTCACCTTGTATCATGGAATGAAACCTATGAGCTTTCTGACTCTGCTGAAAGACATTTTTTCTTTTTATAGCAGAAATGCTGAAGTCACTAATGAATTATTGATTCTGAAGATTCAGTTGAATTCATAACCTCATCAGGTCTCTTGTATGAAAGTTAGGGAACTAATCAATAACTGATCAAGATTTGACTATGTGAAAAAAATATCTTCTTAAAGGATCCGGATATGGAGCTTGCCAATTTGGAAGTCATCTGAAACTCCCTAATGACCTGCTATTCACTAGGAAAAAACCCTCCTCTGCTAACTGGAGGAAGTAACAATTCCCTTTATGCCCATGCCGTTACTTATGAGTAGCCCGAATCCAAAATCCTCATTGCCAGGACACTGAAATGCAGAGTCAGAGGAGGGAATGAAAGGTACACAGAGACAATCTTGAAAAATTTGCCAATTTGATGAATCAAAAATCTGAAAAAATTGAGGGAGTTAGTTTAGAGGGTAGATCAACTAAGGCAGGTGTAGCCAAATTGTAATTATGCCTTATTTATTGAGATGGCTACCCTTTTCCCTGTTACCTTATCAATCCTTAGATGCTAGTACGTCTGGGGTCTACTGTGCTCATGGTCATCAAGTAGTTAATTTCTTCTGTTTGGTAGAGGTTTTAGCATCTGTAAAACAACTCAGGAAATATGCATCAGATACTACTATCTAGGTACTTCGGAATGGAACTAAAGCAGAGGATATGGGGGAAGGTTCTGTGATGGGAATGCCACATAGGGTCCTGCTCCCTTAAAAAAGGGCCTGCAATTGAAAGGGGCTCAGATTTTAGCAAGAATGGGGAATCTCACAGTGGCAGAGCCCAGGGTGTAGCAGTAGAGTAACAGAAGAAAAAACAGAATATACCTAAGAATATGACCTAATTCAGAAAAAGGGTATTTGCAGATGTATTTAGTTAAGATGAGGTCATACGGGAGTAGGGTAGACCCCTACTCCAGTATCACTAGTGTCCTCATAAAAAGGGGGAATTTGGACACAGACACGTACACAAAGAGACGTCATGTGAAGATGAAGGCAAAGATTGGGGTGTTGCAGCAGAAGCCAAAAAACACCAATGATTGCCAGCAAACCACCAGAAGCTAGAAAGGAGACATGGAACAGATTCTCCTTCATAGCCCTCAGAGGGAACCAACCCTGCCGAAACCTTGATCCCTTACTTCTAGCCCCCAGAACCATGAGACAATACATTTCTGTTGTTTAAGCCACTCAGTTTGTGGTACTTTCATTTCAGCCTTAGAAAACTAGTACAGTTCTAATACTTGGTGAGAACAAGATCTTCAGCTTTTCCTTCCATTTGTTATCCAATATTCTTTGAATTATTTCCTTTTTTAAGGGGAGGAGGCTTAAGATAAAATCTGTTTTGTCTTCTTTTTATTTTTTTTCAAAGGCAGTAACCCACACACATACATATATCCCATAATGCTATGAATAGGTCACTGTGGACCTATTCAGTATCACTACCCCTTACTCATACTTACAATCCCAGCTAAATCAAAGAAAGGGGAGAAGAGAAATCATCACACACACACTAGCTTAGCACTCTGTTTTTCTTCTCTAGAAATATTTTAATTTTAATGAAAAACAATTATATAAATATATCAATGTATATCTCCCCACTTGACTGAGATCTGTTACAGCAAGCAAGAATTGTGTTTTATGCCTACTTAGTAGTATCTGGAATACAGTAGGCACTCAAATATTTGGGAATGAATTAAATATTGTTTGTCTTATTCTTAAAGTCAATAATAGTCACTAAGTATAATTAACAATGAAAAATCTCTAATAATTAAATTAAAAAGTTTAGTATTTGTGTTAGAGTTCTTAAAATATCTGCCATTATTGCTTTTGTGCTAGAATGTAATAGAATTGTTCAGAATTAATTTAAAAAGGTTATTTCTCCTCTGGTCCTCTATTCCTTTCATGTGTGACTGTGACTATGCAATAATATAGAATATATTTACATATTATCAAGTTGAGTTGTCTGGAATTAAATGGAAGCTCCTTTTAGTGATTTAAAAGTAGAAAATAGCATTAATTATAACTGAGATGAAAAAGCTATAAACCATTTGTTTCCTGATTGGAGATCACTCAAATTTAAATTGATTTATCCATCTGATAACTTACTGTAAAGGAAATTGTCAAGATTACCCTTTCCTTGTCAAAACCATGTCGATGGAGAGTTGAACATAATTGAAGGAATCATTTTCAAATATAATATTAAATGCTAGTAAAAAAATGTTCAAATGCTGGTTTCACACCAAAAGAAAAAAAAAAAACCAGCAACAAACTTATAAAACAACTCTCTTTTATAATGATATTTCTACGTATGTATTTATCCAAGTGTCCACCTGACACCGCCACTTCAATGTGTAATAGGCATTCCAAATTTACATGTCTAAATAGAACTCTTGATTTCCCCTGCCTTTCAAAGGTGTTCTTATCTTTTTTTGTTTGTTTGTTTCATAATTTACCCAGTGTCTCAAGACAAAACTCTAGAAGTCAACCTTGTTACCATGCTTTCCTTGATCTTCACATCCAAACCAATAACAAGTCCTATTGATTTTAGTTTCAAAATGTGTATTTAATATGAATACTACTCTTGATCTCTTTTGCCACAACCTAAGCCTATACTATTATTTTGTCAGGCCACATCAATAGCCCCCTAAGTGGTCTTCTGCTTGTACTCTTTCCCTCTTAAAATCCATTCTTTACACAAGAAATCATCTCACCATTAATGGCTTCCCATTGTATTTAGATTAAAATATAAACCAATTACTACAGTCTTTGTATCAGTTGGGTCCTTGCTGAAATAGTTAAGAATGCTAAGGTTTTGGGGGAGAAACATTTTTGAAAGAAAAAGGGACAGAGCAGGATTTGGTAGAGATAGCAATGAAAGGCAATGCAGATCTAAAATGTCTCTGCATGCCAAACAGCTTTCTGTGGAGCAACAATTGTTCCCTAAATGAGTCCTGCAATGGGTGGACATGGCTATGGCCAGGGCTTGTACTAGATTCTTGCTCAGTCACTGGCTGAGACCACCCCAAGAAAAGAATGCCATTAGCTTAAGAGGTGAAGTGGATCTGAGGGTGCTTGCTGACAGCTTGAAACTGTCAGTTAACCACATTCCTTTGCAACTGGGCAGGGAGTCATCTCTCTATTCTATCTCTCTCTTTTTTTTTTAAAATTTTTATTGGAGTATAGCTGATCTACAATGCTGTGTTAGTTTCAGGTTTACAGCAAGGGGTTAGTTTAGGTTTTAATTTTTATTGGAGTATAGCTGATCTACAATGCTGTGTTAGTTTCAGGTTTCTACAGTTATACATATACATACATCTACTCTTTTTTAGATTCTTTTCCCAAATAAGCCATTTCAGAGTACTGAGTAGAATTCCCTGTGCTATGCAATAGGTTCTTATTAGTTATCTATTTTATATGTAGTAGTGTGTATATGTCAATCCCAATCTTATCCCAAACTTATCCCTCCCCCCCTTTACCCCCTGGTAACCATAAGTTTGTTTTCTACATCTGTGACTCTCTTTGTGTTTTGTAGATAAGTTCATTTGTACCCTTTTTTTAGATTCCACATATAAGCTATATCATAAGATATTTGTCTCCTATAGATGAATTTAGCTAGTGAGTTTCTGTCCCTGCTTTGTCTTAAGGCCCTAGGTGCTTTGGGTCCTCATTCAAATCTTGAAACTCATCTCATGGCACCCTACTTTGCAGTCACTGCCTTCTAATATTCTTGTACACACGAAACCCTTTCCTGCCTCAGAATCTTTGAACATTCCATTTCCTCTGGAGTATTTCTGATATGTATTAAGTTACTTAATTCTAACAACAAGCCTATCAGGTGGGTATGATGATTATTACCATTTTACAGACTAGGAAACCGGCACAAAGAGGCTAGGTAACTTCCCCAGGGTTCCTCACCTAGGATATTATAGAGCAAGGCTTCTAACCCAAGAGTCTGTCTCCAGAAGCCTTGCTGTTAATGATTATACTTCACTGTCTTTACAAATATTACAAATATTCTTATGGCTCAGGTTTCAGCTCAATGATTACTTTCTCAAGGAAGCATCCACTGACAACCCTAACTTTAGTAATACCCACCCCGGTTCCTATTTGTAATTCCTACTATATTTTCCTAGACTTAACACAATATAAAATTATCTTTTTGTTGTTGTCTTTCATATTTAGTTTGTCTCACCATATGAGTATGTACACTCCTTGAGGTCTGGAACCATGTCTGTTTTCAATTCATTGTGTTCTCCCTAGTACCCATAAAAGAGCCCTGACAATCAGAGAAGCTCTTTAATTTTTTTTTTTTTTTAATGAATGAATTACCAAAGCTTTCATTCTCTAGAAAAAGGAATATTAGGCTGTATTCATCTTGGAAATGAATTTAGCCATTATATTGAATAAGTAGATATTGAAATCTATTATATTTCCTTTTTCCTCTTCTCTAAGAAGGGTTTCATGTTAATTCATCTCTGAGAAACATCGTATTAAAAGGGAAACCTAGAAAATATTTGGGCTGTTGAAGGTAATATACGTATCTCTCTGTTTCTTTTTCCAATTATCTATCATCTATCACCTGTCTCTCTCTCTCTCTCTCTCTCTCTCTCTCACTTACCTATTTACAGACACATGCACACACACACACACACACACACACACACACACATCCTACAAAGGAGCTGCTTCACTAAAATAGAAAAATCTTGGTCAGTGAGCATTAACATAACTTGAGGTGCTTTACTGGAGATTCATAACTTCTTATCCATTTCTCAATAAGCCAGTTTGCATTGTAGGAGACTCTGATTGAGAGTGGTGCCAGGTCCATGAGAAAGGGCCATGTACCGTGGTCCAGAGGTATAACATCATTGATATTCCCTCAAGCTTATCCCAAAGGGGCCTGTGGCTTTTAGCCACATTGGAAAAAAGAAAAAACAGACATTTCAGAGATTATTAGATTAGATTAAATTAGATCTGAACTAACACTAATCTTTATTGGAAATAAATTCTGTGTGGTTCACCAGCCAGAATGGTGACCTATAGATCAGATGGTGACCTATAGATCAGACCAAATCCAGCCCACATTGGGTTTAATGCTGTCACAGAACCATCCTCAGAATGTATAATAATAATTGATATACTAAGTAATTGGAAGAACTCCAAAATTAGTTACATGATTCATGGAGTGAAGGCCATTAAGTTAGGAAATGTCAAATAAGCCCTAGGATTTCCCTTCTATTTTTCTCCCACCCCTCAAACCCCAAGATAGTGAATTAATACTGAATCCTTGGGGAAACTGAGAGTTTAAATGCACCAACAAAGACTTGAAAAATGCAGGTTTAACTTTTTTGTTGGGTGAAAAACTAGGTAGGTCTTAGAGAATGATTGTGGATTATTACAGATGGAGATACCAGATACAGCTGTAGTTCCAAATTTGAATTCTTTATTGGAGGAAATAAAACTATTCCCTGCACCTAATATACAGTTATTACAAATCTTTTCCCCCAACCTTATCAGTAAAATAATCAGAAACATGGTAGAGACAGCAGATTATCTTTACTGATTTCCCATAAAGCTATGCCAATTCTCCTGCTCTCTATCATATCTTTTTCCTTTAAACTTTCTAGAGTATTCATACCCATGTTAGTGTCTTAAATAAAATGTGTGTGTTCTTTCCTTACTATAGTTATCTTCAGTAAAACATTGATATTCATCTGAACATCTTTAAATGACGCATGTCTTCTAAAATTTTATATTTCTTAAATAATTAGGAATAGTTATATCTAGTTGAGATGTTACTAATTAAAATATTAATTGTAATTTAAAAACATATAATTCAGATTATTAGGAGTCTTGACAATTTTTTACCATCCCATTAATTGAAGGGCTCAAAAAATTTAGAGAAGATAAATTTTATGGTACAAACTGTAATTATAATATCCTTAGTATTTCTCCCTGTGCAGTTCATGCCCTTTAACCCTAGTACCCTAAGGTAGATCAATTCCTAGGCTGTATGTAAACTCTGTTGTCTCTGGAGATGTAACTCATCAATTCTGGTGCCTCCACCTTTTTCTAGATATCATGGTACAGTTTTCTTTAATTTTTAACTAAATGGGATACTGCACAATGGGGTTGCAAGTGAGGAAGATATTCCGTGTTTGTGTTTTAAAAAAACAAAAATTAAAAAAATATTATACCGAAGAGAATTTTGGGAAAATGTAGTAGCAGTGGCAGCATATGTTTTGGATCTTCCCAAATCTTGTTGCATAAAAACAGAGCAACCAGAAAACAAAACCAAAAATCCATGGATAATATTTTCAACCAAACTACATATCTCTTCAGTTCCCAAAATGAGTTGGAAGAAAGTACCAATAGCTACCAGACATGCCTGTTATCAACATGTGTGCAAGGAAAAGCAGAGGGAGTTACCCTTTTGGTGGGAGAAAGTTGTTTTGTTTTGTCTCTTGTCTTTTCGTGTCTCATTTCATCTTTTCCTAGGCTGGGCTTTCATATGTGTGTGCAATTAGGGAGCAGAGAGCTGAGAGCTGTAATGGAGTAGGAGGTAGTTCAACAACTGCTTGGCCAGTGGTGTGCTTTCAAGTCTGATGGTGGCTGAGGCCCACCCCTTGGGTTTAGGTGGATAGAGCCCAGGGCACCAATACTAGATTAAATTGGGGGCTTTAATTCCTAAAACACAAGCTCTGTTGGCCCAGGGGCATCCAAGACTTAGGGAGCTGCAGGGAAAAATGAAAACAGAAGTGTCCTGGGTCTGGTCTGAGGCTGGCTGCCCCCAGGCATGCATCTGTGTGGTGTGCAGTTCTGGGAGTCTGGTACCTCTGCCCAGAGCAGGAAAACTCCAACATAGTCAACTTGAAAGTGAAGTGGGAAAACATTAGGACAGCAGCTGCAACTGGGGGTGGTTGTTAACACTCTTTAAAGTGAGTGTAAGGTATTTGTGTTCAGATCCATAGGGTATGGAGCAGTATAGTCCCAGGAACTTTCTAAACTGATGTTCTAGGGCTCTGTTTCAAGGTAGGTCTCTACCATGAGGGGAAAATACTGACATCGGGATGTAAATTGACAGAGACAGGAGTAAAAAAGGAAATATAATTAGAGGATAGGGCAAAGGCATCAGAGAATCTCAGAAAACAAGGTGCCATGTTTTTAACACTATACAAAAGCAAGAGAAGAGAGGGCTTTTTTTTTCTTTTTTTTTTGCGGTACGCGGGCCTCTCACTGTTGTGGCCTCTCCCATTGTGGAGCACAGGCTCCGGACGCGTAGGCTCAGCGGCCATGGCTCATGGGCCTAGCCGCTCCGCGGCATGTGGGATCTTCCCAGACCTGGGCACGAACCTGTGTCCCCTGCCTCGGCGGGCGGACTATCAACCACTGCACCACCAGGGAAGCCTGAGAGGGCTTTTTGACATTAGAAAATACCTGAATAAAAGTCTACTAAGAGTGAAGAAAAATGAAATTTACACAAAAATGAAATACATAAAAATGATCAAATCTCAGATACAGTTGCCATAGGAAAAATGAGTATAAGGAGAAAAGAATATTTCTACAGAGATTAAAGTCTGTCAGTAAGGTTTGTTCAAACTGCAGATCAAAACTGTAATATATTATCTTAAAATAAGCCAAAAGACATTAAGAAAATGATTAAAAACTTTAAAGAACAACATAAATCTGAATTAGAAAGCCTCAGAAAGGGAAAAAGAATTCAAGTAAAATTAGAAACAAAAGAAAAAACGTTTTAGAAATGAAGACTAAACTAGAAGAAATATAAAAAGAAACAAATATTGAAGACAGGCATGGTAGGTGAATAGTGTCCTTGCTTCTCTCCCCTCATTGCCCCCCTCCCCCAAAGGTATCAGGTCTTAATCCCTGGAACCTATAAATGTTACCTTATATGGAAACAGGGTCTTTGCAAATGTGATTAAGTTAAGGGTCTTGAGAAATCAGGAGATTATCCAGGATTATCAGGGTAAATCCTAAATTCAACCACATGTCTCCTAAGAGGGATAGAAGGGAAGATTTGATGATACATAAAAAAGAAGGCAATGTGGTAAAGATGAAGGTAGAGATTAGAGTGATGTGGACACAAGCCAAGGAATGCTGGCAGCCATTAGAAGTTGAAAGGGTCAAGGAAAGGATTCTCCCACAGAGCTTCTAGAGGGATGGTGGGTGGCCCTGCTAATACCTTGATTTTGATCCAGTGATACAGATTTTGGACTTCTGGTCTTCAAAATTGTGAGAGAATAAATTTCTGCTGTTTTAAGGTACTAAGTTTGTGGTAATATGTTACAGCAGCCATATGAAACTAATGTAACATACAACTAACACCACATGTGGAAAATAGGAGTCTAAAAAAGAAACTTAAAGCAAGGAGAATATAGCAAATACTAAAAACTATAATTCAAGAGAAACTTACTGAAATAAAAAAAAAATGAAAGTACATATTGAAAGTATTAAAAGAACACACCATATATCTGATAGTATTAACCTAAAATGACTAACACAAAGATATATTTCAGTAAATTTACTGGACTTTTAAGAAAAGGAAAAGAAATCATTTGGGCATCCACCCACAAAAGGTACATGTAACTCAGAAGAAAAATAAAATGGAATCATCATCAGTCTTTCTGATAAAAATTTTTTGTGCCAAAGAAAATATAGTAATATATTTAGGGAAAGCATATGTGAGCCAAGGATTTTTAGCCAGAAAAGCTGCCCTTCAGATAAAAAGGAAACACACACATTGTTATCATTATTCAAGAAATCATGGAGTATTATTTCCATAAGTTATTTCTAAGGAATCTACTACAAAATTAATTTCAGAGTATCAAAATTAATTGAGATATTGATATAAGACTGGAGATAATCATGTATGTTTTTTGGTAAAACTAAGATTAAATGAGAATATGAAGAGAAGGATATTATAATATGCAATATATAGTGGATATATGATTCAACAATATAAACATAATATAATCATAAAAATGAAGAAAGTGTGGAGATGATATATGCCAAAAAAGTAACTGCCTCTATTATTTTATAATCAGTGGTTGTCCTGTTAATATTCTTATTTCTGAAACATTTGTATTTTTAATATGGGATAAAAAAATATTTATGAGATAACCTAATTTCATCATCTGTGTTCTTGAGAACCATAATCCTCAGTATGGAAGAAAGGAGATAGAGTAATGTAGATGAATTTAGGCAAGAACCCTGTAATACTGTCTTTGAATTGGAAATATTATTAGCTCATAAGGTATTTTATCTATCAATATCTATCTATATTTATCTATATCCCATTCTGTCCACTGAAAAGGAAACAATGACCAAATCATCAGGAATGAGCATGCTTTGTACAGATTGCCAAACTGAAATATTACTTCTCATTAAAAGGAGCCAGGGCTTCTTGGATAGATGGCTGATTTTAGAGTAAGAATTGTAACAGATGAACCTGGAACATGTTGACATATAACTATCAAACATACTATGGTCATATCAAAAAGACTTAGGAGCTGTTTTAAAGAATCTTTCACTAGGTGTAGATTTCACAATTTGAGGTTAAAAAAAGATAAGCATTAAGACTGGATTTAAACTCATAAACTTTTTCATCCATGAGTTTATAATATTTTTTAAAAACCCTAATTTTTTTACATTTTAAAAACTAGAGAGAACCAATTCTTTATCTTGAAAACAGGTTAAATAAAAGTAAGAACTGAGCATTTACATAAGAACCATTCCACTATATAACCACATAGAAGTGTCTTATTATAAAATTATTGCAGATAATACATGAAAAAAATGATAGAATTAGAATATCACCTTTTTACAACCTCACTGAATTGATGGATCCAGTCCTGAGCATCGACCTATGCTAGCATCAGAAAGGAAGTGACCTGATATAATATGCATCCTGATGACAGAACCCATTTCCTTGTCAAAGGGATCGAATCTGAGTTTGGTCAAGCATCTTAATCCAGATGCCAATTTGCAGGAAATTCAGAGAATAGGTCGAACTGCACTGTGGGTATACAATTAGCAAAACAAATACTGTGGAAAATCTACCTGTCAGATGGCCCAGGTTCTTCAACATATGAACAAAATAATGAAATAGAGGAGAGACAATTGTTGCCTTAGGCTTTCCTTTCACACCATCATCCCATCTCTTTACTGTCATATTTGATTAAATGTTTAACTGGATATAAAATCCTAGGCTGACAATAATTTTCCTTCAGTATTTTGAAGATATTGATCCATTGTCTTTTATCTTGCCATGTGACTATTGAAAAGTCAGAAGCCATTCTGATTCCTGTTCATTTGCTTTTGAGTCTTTTAACTTCTCTCTCTGAAAGTCTTTTGGATATTTACTTTGTTTTCAATATTCTTAAATTTCACAGTGATGAATTTCAGTGTGACTTACTTATTCCTTATGTTGGAAATTCTGTGGAATTTTTAACTTGAAAAATCATATCCTTCAGTTCCATAAAACATTTAAATATAATATTTGATGTTTTCTTCTGAGAAAATCCTATTACTTTAATGTGGAAGTTCCTGGATCAATCAAGACATTAGCAAGTTAAGTCCAGTGATATATAAAACAAATGTATCATGACTAGATGGGGTTTATTCTAGGAAGGCATGTTGGTGTAAATTTGATTAATTTGCCACATTAACAATGCAAGAAGAAAGCCATGAGATGGTCTAAATAGATACAGGAAAGGCATTTAATAATTTCAATATCCATGCATGATAAAAATCTTTCAGCAAACTAGAAAAACAAGGCAATTCCACAAACTAATATATCCCCAAACTTGCTGGTGACCTCAGACCCCTAGTTCCTCTGCATCCACAGATTCAACCAACCAAAGACTGTGTAGTACAGTAGTATTTAATATTGAAAAACGTTTGCATATAAGTTGACTGGTATAGTTCAAACCCACACTTTTCTGAGTCAAATGTATAATACATTGAATACTTTAGAGTTTTGTAAAAAGACAAGTTATGTAGACCCACTCCATTCCCAATTCTTGTTCCTTTCTCATATTCTAGACACAGATTAGCTTTCTCCTAAGATTTATCCAATTTGGGAGAAATTTCTCCAATTCTCTTAGGAAGCCTAAGAGTCTGCTTCCTCACATGGGTTCAAACTTCCAAAAGTTTCTGTTTCTCATCAATTATTTTCTTTTTTCCTGTGTTGGTTTTATTTATCCTTATAGTTTTTTTCCCTCCCTGTACTTAAAAATAATCTTTTTTTCTGTTGTTGTAATGGGGTTTCAGGTGAGGCTCCAATGTGCCATGATTAGTGGAAAATCCAATAAGCAGTCTTCTAACTTTGTTTATGGCATCTTTTGTAGTAGATAAGTTTAAAATTTTTGAGGTTTAAAATGTCAGTCTTTTCATACAGATCATTGAAGTTTTTGTGTTTGCTTAGAAAGTTCATTTCCAACTCAATATAATTAAAATATTTGGAGTCTAATGCTTTACTAATTACTTTAATGTTTAACCCTTTAATCAATTTGATGTGTGTATGTGTATGTGTGTGTGTGTGTGTGTGTGTGTGTAGGGATAAATAGAATGGGTCAGGGGTCTGATATGATTTTTGCATGGATAGCAGATTGCCCAGTGTAATTTCTTAAATGATCTATTCTTTCCTCACTAGTGTCAATGCCACTTTTATTTAGACTAAAGTTCTATACATGTGATTTTATATGACACCTATATTGTGCTCCCTTTATATCTTCATCAATTCCAGTGCCAGTTCATACTGTTTCATTTACGATTTTTTAAAACATTTTTATTGGAGTATAATTACTTTACAGTGGTGTGTTAGTTTCTGCTTTATAACAAAGTGAATCAGCTATACATATACGTATATCCCCATATTTCCTCCCTCTTGCGTCTCCCTCCCGTCCTCCCTATCCCACCCCTCTAGGTGGTCACAAAGCACTGAGCTGATCTCCCTGTGCTATGTGCCTGCTTCCCACTAGCTATCTATTTTACATTTGGTAGTGTATATATGTCCATGCCACGCTCTCACTTAGTCCCAGTTTACCCTTTCCCTTCCCCGTGTTCTCAAGTCCATTCTCTACCTCTGCATCTTTATTCCTGTCTTGCCCCTAGGTTCTTCAGAAACATTATTTTTTTTAGATTCTATATATATTTGTTAGCATTTGGTGTTTGTTTTTCTCTTTCTGACTTACTTCACTCAGTATGACAGACTCTAGGTCCATTCACCTCATTACAAATAACTCAATTTCGTTTCTTTTTATGGCTGAGTAATATTCCATTGTATATATGTGCCACATCTTCTTTATCCATTCATCTGTCGATGCGCATTTAGGTTGCTTCCATGTCCTGGCTATTGTAGATGGAGCTGCAATGAACATTGTGGTACATGACTTTTTTTGAATTATGGTTTTCTCAAAGTATATGCCCAGTAGTGGGATTGCTGGGTTGTATGGTACTTCTATTTTTAGTTTTTTAAGGAACCTTCATGCTGTTCCCCATAGCGGCTGTACCAATTTACATTCCCACCAACAGTGGAAGAAGGTTCCCTTTTCTCCACCCCCTCTCCAGCATTTATTGTTTGTAGATTTTTTGATGATGGCCATTCTGACTAGTGTGAAGTGATACCTCATTGTAGTTTTGATTTGCATTTGTCTAATGATTAGTGATGTTGAGCATCCTTTCATGTGTTTGTTGGTGATCTGTATATCTTCTTTGGAGAAATATCTACTTAGGTCTTCTGCCCTTTCTTGGATTGGGTTGTTTCTGTTTTTGATATTGAGCTGCATGTGTTGCTTGTAAATTTTGGAGATTAATCCTTTGTCAATTTCTTCATTTGCAAATATTTTCTCCCATTCTGAGGGTTGTCTTTTCATCTTGTTTCTGTTTTCCTTTGCTGTACAAAAGCTTTTTAAGTTTAATTAGGTCCTATTTGTTTATTTTTGTTTTTATCTTCATTCCTGTAGGAGGTAGGTGAAAAAGGATCTTGCTGTGATTAATGTCATAGAGTGTTCTGCCTATGTTTTCCTCTAAGAGTTTTATAGATGTCTGATCTTACATTAAGGTCGTTAATCCATTTTAAGTTTATTTTTGTGTATGGTGTTGGGGAGTGTTCTAATTTCATTCTTTTACATTTAGCTGTCTGGCTTTCACAGCACCATTTATTGAAGAGGCTATCTTTTCTCCATTGTATATTGTATCCTCCTTTATCAAAAATAAGGTGACCATGGGCTTCCCTGGTGGCGCAGTGGTTGAGAGTCCGCCTGCCGATGCAGGGGACACAGGTTCGTTCCCTGGTCTGGGAAGATCCCACATGCCGCGGAGCGGCTGGGCCCGTGAGCCATGGCCACTGAGCCTGCGCGTCAAAAAAAAAACAGCTTTACTACTTCTTTTCCAATTTGGATTCCTTTTATTTCTTTTTCTTTTCTGATTGCTGTGGCTAAAACTTCCAAAACTATGTTGACTAATAGTGATGAGAGTGGACAGCCTTTTCTTGTTCCTGATCTTAGAGAAGATGGTTTCAGTTTTTCACCATTGAGAACGATGTTGGCTGTGGGTTTGTCATATATGGCCTTTATTATGTTGAGGTAAGTTCCCTCTATGTCTACTTT
>NW_020175017.1:163182-183611 GCF_003031525.2 Neophocaena asiaeorientalis asiaeorientalis
TCACCAGTGATATTGACCTGTAGTTTTCTTTTCTTGTGACATCTTTGTCTGGTTTTGGTATCACGGTGATGGTGGCCTCGTAGAATGAGTATGGGAGTATGCCTCCCTCTGCTATATTTTGAAAGAGTTTGAGAAGGATTGGTGTTAGCTCTTCTCTAAATGTTTGATAAAATTCACCTCTGAAGCCATCTGGCCCTGGGCTTTTGTTTGTTGGAAGATTTTTAATTGCAGTTTCAAATTCTATTGATTTGCATCTTCTCCCTTTTTTTCTTGATGAATCTGGCTAATGGTTTATCACTTTTGTTTTTCTTCTCAGAGAACAAGCTTTTAGTTTTATTGATCTTTGCTATTGTTTCCTTCATTTGTTTTTCATTTATTATTGCTCTGATCTTTATGATTTCTTTCCTTCTGCTAACTTCGGGGTTTTTTTGTTCTTCTTTCTCTACTTGCTTTAGGTGTAAGTTTTGGTTGTTTATTTGAGATGTTTGTTGTTTCTTGAGGTAGGATTGTATTGCTATAAACTTCCCTCTTAGAACTGCTTTTGATGCATCCCATAGG
The DNA here is from genome assembly GCF_003031525.2 of Neophocaena asiaeorientalis asiaeorientalis. NCBI lineage: Eukaryota > Metazoa > Chordata > Mammalia > Artiodactyla > Phocoenidae > Neophocaena > Neophocaena asiaeorientalis. The sequence continues at coordinate 163,741 of NW_020175017.1, forward strand.
TTTTGGGTCATCGTGTTTTCATTGTCTTTTGTTTGTATATATTTTTGGATTTCCTCTTTGATTTCTTCAGTGATCTCTTGGTTATTTAGTGCCGTATAGTTTAGCTTCCATGTGTTTGTATTTTTTACAGTTTTTTTTTCCTGTAATTTATATCTAGTATCATAGCGTTGTGGTCAGAAAGGATACTTGATATGATTTCAGTTTTCCTAAATTTACCAAGACTTGATTTGTCACCCAGGATACGATCTATACTGGAAAGTATTCCATGCGCTTTTGAGGAAAAAGTGTATTCTGTTGTTTTTGGATAGAATGTCTTATAAATATCAGTTAAATCCATCTTGTTTAATGTCTCATTTAAAGGGTGTGTTTACCTGTTTATTTTCATTTTGGATGATCTGCCCATTAACAAAAGTGAGGTGTTAAAGTTCTGTACTATTATTGTGTTACTGTCGATTTCTCCTTTTATGACTGTTAGCATTTGCCTTATGTTTTGTGGTGCTCCTATGTTGGTTGCATAAATATTTACAATTGTTATATCTTCTTGGATTGATCCCTTGATCATTATCTAGTGTCCTTCTTCGTCTCTTGTAATAGTCTTTAAAGTCTGTTTTTTCTGATATGAAAATTACTACTACAGCTTTCTTTTGATTTCTATTTGCTTGGAATATCTTTTTCCATTCCCTCACTTTCAGTCTGTATATGCCACTAATTCTGAACTGGGTCTCCTGTAGACAGCATATATACGGGTCTTGTTTATGTATCCATTGAGCCAGTCTATGTCTTTTTGGAGCATTTAATCCATGTAGTTATTGATATGTATTTTCCTATTACCATTTTCTAAATTGTTTTGGGTTTGTTATTGTAGGTCTTTTCCTTCTCTTGTGTTTCCTGCCTAGAGAAGCTCCTTTAGCATTTGTTGTAAAGCTGGTTTGGTGGTGCTGAATTCTCTTAGTTTTTGCTTGTCTGTAAAGGTTTTGATTTCTGCATCGAATCTGAATGAGACCCTTGGTGGGTAAAGTAATCTTCGTTGTAGGTTTTCCCCTTTCATCACTTTTGAATTTGTCCTGCCACTCCCTTCTGGCTTGCAGAGTTTCTGCTGAAAGATCAGCTGTTAATGTTATGGGGATTCCCTTGTATGTTATTTGTTGCTTTTCCCTTGCTGCTTTTAATATTTTTTCTCTGTATTTAATTTTTGATAGTTTGATTAATGTGGGTCTTGGCATGTTTCCTTATGGATTTATCCTGTATGGGACTCTCTGTGCTGCCTGGACTTTATTGACTATTTCCTTTCCCATATTAGATAAGTTTTCAACTATAATCACTTCAAATGTTTTCTCAGTTCCTTTTTCTCTTCTTCTTCTGAGACTTCTATAATTCAAATGTTGGTGAATTTATTGTGGACCCAGAGGTCTCTGAGACTGTCCTCAATTCTTTTCATTCTTTTTTCTTTATTCTGCTCTGCTGGAGTTATTTCCACTATTTTATCTTCCAGGTCACTTATCCGTTCTTCTGCCTCAGTTATTCTGCTATTGATCCCATCTAGAGTATTTTTAATTTCATTTATTGTGTTGTTCATCATTGCTTGTTTCATCTTTAGATCTTCTAGGTCCTTGTTAAATGTTTCTTGCATTTTCTCCATTCTATTTCCAAGATTTTGGATCATCTTTACTATCATTACACTGAATTCTTTTTCAGGTACACTGCCTATTTCCTCTTCATTTGTTTGTTCTGTTGGGTTTTTACCTTGCTCCTTTATCTGCTGTGTGTTTCTTTGTCTTCTCATTTTGCTTAACTTACTGTGTTTGGGGTCTCCTTTCTGCAGGCTGCAGGTTCTTGGTTTCCATTGTTTTTGGTGTCTTCCCACAGTGAGTAAGGTTGGTTCAGTGTGTTGTGTAGGCTTCCCGTGGAGGGGACTGGTGCCTGTGTTCTGGTAAATGAGACTGAATCTTGTCTTTCTGGTGGCAGGGCCATGTCTGGTGGTGTGTCTGTGACCTTATTATGATTTTAGGCAGCCTCTCTGCTAATGGGTGGGGTTTTGTTCCTGTCTTGCTAGTTGTTTGGCATAGGGTGTCCTGCACTGTAGTTTCCTGGTCATTGAATGGAACTGGGTCTTAGCGTTGAGATGGAGATCTTTGGGAGAGCTTTCACCATTCGATATTATGTGGAGCCAGGAGGTCTCTGGTGGACCAGTGTCCTGAACTTGGCTCTCCCACCTCAGAAGCACAGGCTTGACACCCTGACAGAGTACCAAGACCCTGTCAGCCACACAGCCCAGAAGAAAAGGTAAAAAAAAAAAAAGAAAGAAAGAAAATAACATAAAGTTATTAAAGTGAAAAATTGTAAGATTATTAAAAATAAAAAAAAAATGAAAAGTAATTTAAAAAAAAAGAAAGAAGAGAGTAACCAAACCGAAAAAAAAAAAAAAAATCCACCAATGATAACAAGCACTTAAAAACTATACTAAGAAAAAAAAAGAACAAAAAAATAACCAGACAGACAGAACCCTAGGACAAATGGTAAAACAAAGCTGTACAGAGAAAATCACACAAAGTCCATCACCTCAATTTTGTGATGATTCATTGTCTATTCAGGTATCCCAGAGATGCAGGGTACATCAAGTTGATTGTGGAGTTTTAAACCACTGCTCCTGTGGCTGCTGGGAGAAATTTCCCTTTCTCTTCTTTGTTCACACAGCTCCTGGGGTTTAGCTTTGGATTTGGCCCCGCCTCTGCATGTAGGTCGCCTGAGGGCATCTGTTCTTTGCTCAGACAGGATGGGGTTAATGTAGCAACAAATTAGGGGCTCTGGTTCACTCAGGCGGGGGGAGGGAGGGGTACAGAATGCAGGGCGAGCCTGTGGTGGCAGAGGCCGGCTTGACGTTGCAACAGTCTGAGGGCGCCGTGTGTTCTCCTGATGAAGTTGTCCCTGGGTCACAGGACCCTGGCAGTAGTGGGCTGCACAGCCTCCCAGGAGGGGAGGTGTGGACAGTGACCTGTGTTTGCACACAGGCTTCTTGGTGGCTGCAGAAGCAGCCTTAGCGTTTCATGCTTGTTTTTGGGGTCCGTGCTGATAGCCGCGGCTCGTGCCCTTCTCTGGAGTTTGTTTAGGCAGTGCTCTGAATCCCCTCTCCTCGCGCACCCTGAAACAGTGGTCTCTCGCCTCTTAGGTACTTCCAGACTGCTTTCCCAGACTCCCTCCCGGCTTGCTGTGCTGCACTAGTCCCCTTCAGGCTGTGTTCATGCAGCCAGCCCCGGTCCTCTCCCTGGGATCTGAACTCTGAAGCTGAAGCCTCAGCTCCCAGCCCCCACCCGCCCCAGCAGATGAGCAGACAAGCTTCTCAGGCTGGTGAGTGCTGGTCGGCACTGATCCTCTGTGCGGAAATCTCTCCGCTGTGCCCTCTGCACCCTGTTGCTGCACTTCCTCCGTGGCTCCGAAGCTCCCCACCCCCCCACCGTCTCTGCCAGTGAAGGGGCTTCCTAGTGACCAGTAGGTGTTCTTTACGAGTTGTTCCACATGTAGATGTATTTCTGATGTCTTTGTGGGGAGGAAGGTGATCTCCACGTCTTACACCTCCACCATCTTGAAGGTCTCTCTCATTTACAATTACTACATATTTTATTTTAATAGCTGATGAGACAACGTTTTATTGACTGTATTTGCTAATTTTTTTCCCATATGCACTTTACAATTAGATTTTAATGTTCCATAAGTATTCTGTTGAGATCTTATTTGAGAATACTTTGAATTTCTAGATGTATTGTGAGATAGTTAATTTTCATTCTCAGTCCGGTCAGTTTAAGACCATCAGCTTTCTGAAGGTTGTGATCATGTGTGTTTGGTTCATGACTTAATCCTCATTGCCTAACCTGGTGTAGGGACCCAATAGTATATTTATATGTAATACACTATGTGTAATAAATAAATTTTAAAAATGTGTAACCTTTCTTTACAACTGATATACTATTCACTGCAATAAAAATGAGATATCGTTAGCTAGCACCAGGCCCACTGAGGCAAAAATATCTCCCATCATTAAAGCATTATCTCACTGAATTCAGAAAATCTCAGGTAAGCAAGAAAAAATAACTTGCTTTATGTATGTTTATGAACATACATTTATGGTGATTGTGTACAACATAATAAAAAAGCACGTTTGGTTTTATTTAAGAATTACTGCTAATTACACGGTTTGGACTAATGCCAGTAATAGTAATAAAAGTATTTAAAATGTTAGCTGTATGCTGCTTTGTGACTTTAAAATTTAAGTAATCAGGCTTTAAAAAGAATCTGTTATAAATTTGACTTTGTTAACTTTGTTAAGGCCAATATCTGTCATATATTTCATATTATTACTTAGGTAGGGTTGTGTGTTTGTTTAAAAATTTTAGCCTTGGCTCTTAAAATGAATATTCCTTTATTTCACCCAAAACACTAGAGGATACTTTTTCTTTCTCCTCATTTCACTTTGTTGACAGATTGCTGTATGTACTCCAATCTTACTATAGATTTTTCTGTATTCTCTGTACATCTATCTCTCTAAGAGTTGGGAACACAGAACTACCTGGCTTTGGCATTGTGCCTCTGGCTGCTGACTATAAAAACAAAAGTACCTCATGTGGTACTTTTGACAGGGCCCTGATTTAACAAATGGAGGATTCCAAGTTTACAATTCATTCAGACTCTCATTATGTAAGACAGGGACCCGAAAGCTGCAAAGATAATAAAATAAAAAAATTAGAAACCTTTAGGGACAGATGAATTGCCTTCCTTATGTTATCTGAATTGCTGTCTGTTAATCTTTGGGAGACGTTTATTAACTTCATATATTTTCGAAGTGAAAGGGATGTTGGTACATTTCCCTTTTCTGATCTAGATGTTGCACATGAAGTAAATGCTTTGATAAAAAGCCATGAGGGAGAGTATGTTTTACTATAGTGTCAATTCTCTGATGTAAATATTATTTGAATTTATTGATATGTTAAGCTCCTAGCTCTTGGGTTCATATCAGATCAATGCAGGGAGGTATTGAGAGGCTTACCTATGTAAATTTCTTTCTGTTGTATTGTTTGACAGCATGCCAACTTAAATCTTTTCCACTATTTATTTTAAATTTTTAAAATATTTTTGTTCATGTACTTTAGGCTACAAAAGAACTTAAACAGTACTTTGCTCTTTAGCAGCTATTTGCACACACATTAAGGACAATGAAATAAAAGTAAGACAAAATCCTTTCCAACTGATTAAGAAACAATTTAATAGAGCTGTTTCAAATATATGTTACATTAGGTTTTTAAATATATTATGAGTTTCTTTAAACTAACTTGAGATTATTATGTTTTTTTAATGAATTTTTTTCACTAGTCATAATTGTTAAAATTTACTAGTTTACTAAGTCTTCTTAGAAAATGTAAGCCCTTGTTTAGAGCTGCATAATATTTCATATTGTGATTGTACAGTGGTTTATTTAGTCATTCTCTTATGGACTGAATTGTATCCTCCCATAATTCTTATGTTAAAGCCCTAACGCCCAATGTGACTGTGTTTTGAGATAGAGCCTTTAAGGAGGGATTTAAGGTTAAATGAGGTTATAAGGGTGGAAGTCCTAATTCAGTAGGACTGGCAAGCTTATAAGACAAGCAAGAGTTGCCAGAGCTCATTCTCTCTCTCTCTCCACAGAGGAAAGACCATGTGAGGACCCAAAAATGGAGGCACCATGAAGGGTAAGGAGAGAAGCCTCACCGAAAATCAACCCTGGTAGTGCCTTGATCTCAGACTTTCAGCTTCCAGAACCATGAGTATAAAATTTCTGTTGTTTTAGTCACCCAGTGTGATATTTTGATATGTGATATTTTGTTATGTGATATTTTGTTATCACACCCAGTGTGATATTTTGATAGTGTGATATTTTGTTATGGCAGCACAAGCAGAATAATATATCCTGTTAGTGAACATTTACTATTATATTTTGTTTTGTTTGTTTTATATGTTTTACTATTTTGCTATTATATATTACTATTATATTTTACTTTACTAATATATTTACTATTATATTTTATAATATAGTGACTAAATAGTAATTTTATATTTTTTACTGCAATGTTTTACTATTATATTGATGCAATGGGAATTCTTGTCATAAATATTTATGTATATCTAGTAAAATTCAATGTGTGGCAATGCTGAGCCAAAAGCTATATATTTTGGGTCAAAGCTAGGGGAAATTTTTATCAAAAATTTTTGTACAAATGTGTTTTATACAAGTTTATATGGCCATCAGTTGCATATGAGAGCTCCTTTCATCACAGGCTTGCCCAAACTGCATTTTAACAAAAAAAATGTTTCCTGAAGTAAAATGTAAAGAGCTTTTTTTCTCCTTTGAATATATATTTCTTTGATTATTTTTGAATTTGATATTCTTTACATATTTATGGGTTAATTTTTATTTCTTCTATACTGGATTGCCATTCATGTTCTTTGCCCATTTTTCTGGGTGAGTATCCTTTGGATACTAATGATAAAACTGGTGAAGCTATGCTCAAAAAAGAGGTCTCCCGTTTTCATTTCTTAGTACAGAATTGATGTACGGCATAAGGAAAAAAATAACTACCTATGTTGCATCTCCAATAGACATTTAAAATATTCATTTATTCACCTATCATTTGATGAATATTGAATGTCTTCTATGTGCCTGGCAATTCTCTATGCCCTAGTGTTAGAGAACTGAGAAAAATACTGTCTTTACTTTCTGAAATTTATGTTCTCATGAAGAAGTGACAGGAAGAAAGCAATGTGTTGGATGGTGTTAAGAGCATAGAACAGAGTAAAGGGTATAAGAAGGGCTGGGAGTGGGGAGGGTAGTTGCTATTTTACAAAGGTGTGTCAGGGATGGTCTCTAACAAAGTGATTTTTAAGATCTGAAGAAATTTTGAGAGTGAGCCAAGTAGCTGTCTGGAGGAAAAGCTTTCCCTGAAGTGGGAATTGCAAATGCAGAGGTCTTGAAGCCAATGTGTCCTTGTATGATATCAGTTTTTAAAAATTGTATATTGTTGTTAATGTTGGAGAGGGTAAATTTCCTGCTCTTGAGTTCTTGTGGCTGGACTGATAATAACATTGACATAAGGCAGATTAATAGGAGAAAAAGAAAAAAAAAATTTGTGCACATGGAAGTCTCATAGGAATGGGACCTAAGAAGTGGCCAAAGCTGGTACCTTTTATACTTTTCCACAAAGACAATGAATTTGTGAGGAATTGACAGGACAAAGAAACTTAGGTTTGGGTGCTTAAGTAGTACAGAATCTAAACAGAATTTGGACTTGGAGTACTAAATTAAAGAAGTAACAAAATTTGTTTATATAGTCTTCTCAGTCCAAATTCCCTAACTCTGGTGATAAGGGTGTCCTTCCACTCCAAATACAGAGAGTGCACCTTTCACATGACAGGTGCCTGCTTTCAGGGAGACAGAGAGGAGGATCAAAGTGTCCCTCTTGCATTAGCTGGCTCTTAAGTAAGTTTAATTCAAAATAATCAATATGCCACTGAGGGAGAAAAGAAAGTCTTTTCGGCAAAGTGGTGTTGGGAAAGCTGGACAGTGCATGTAAGTCAATGAAGTTAGAACACACGTTCACACCAAACACAAAAATAAACTCAAAATGGTTTAAGGACTTAAGTATAAGACATGACACCATAAAACTCCTAGAAGAGAACATAGGCAAAACATTCTCTGACGTAAATTGTACCAATGTTTTCTTAGGTCTCCTAAGGCAATAGAAATAAAACAAAAAATAAACAAATGAGACCTAATCAAGCTTATAAGCTTTTGCACAACAAAGGAAACTATAAATAAAATGAAAAGACAACCTACAGACTGGGAGAAAATATTTGCAAATGATGAGACTGACAGGGCTTAACTTCCAAAATATACAAACAGCTCATACAACTCAATAACAAAAAAACAAACAACCCAATCAAAAAATGGGCAAAAGACCTAAATAGACATTTCTTCAAAGAAGACATACATATGGCCAGCAGACACATGTAAAGATGCTCAAAATCGCTAGTTATTAGAGAAATGCAAATAAAAACTACAGTGTGGTACCACCTCACACTGGTTCAAATGGCCATCATTTAAAAAGTCTCCAGATAACAAATGCTGGAGAGGGTGTGGAGAAAAGGGAACCCTTCTACACTGTTTGTGGGAATGTAAATTTGTGCAGCTACTATGGAGAACATTATGGGAGTTCCTTAAAAAACTAAAAATAGAGTTACCATATGATCCAGTGATCTCACTCCTGGGCATATATCTGGAGAAAATGATAATTCAAAAAGATACATGCACCCCAATGTTCATAAGAGTACTATTTACAATAGCCAAGACATGGAAGCAACCTAAGTGTCCATTGACAGATGAATGGATAAAGAAGATATGGTATATATATATACAGTGGAATATTACTCAGTCATAAAAAAGAATGAAATAATGCCATTTGAAGCAACATGGATGGACCTAGAGATTATCATACTAAATGAAGTAAGTCAGAGAAAGACAAATACCATACAATATCACTTACACGTGGAAACTAAAATATGACACAAATAGACTTATTTACAATACAGAAACAGAGTATTTTCATAGGCATAGAAAATAAACTTATGGTTACCAAAGGGGAAAGTGGGTGTGAGAGGGATAAATTAGGAGTTTGGGATTAGCAGACACAAACTACTATATATAAAATAAACAACAAGGTCCTATTATGTAGCACAAGAAACTATCTTCAGTATGCTGTGATAAACCATAATGGAAAAGAATATGAAAAAGAATATATAACTGAATCATTTTGCTGTACACCAGAAACTAACACAACATTGTAAATCAACTATGCTTCAATTTAAAAAAATGCCATTGAGGCATATTTTAGGGTGGCCTGCCCTTGGCCCCAACACTCTTATTGTATTTTTAAGAGCCTTCATTCTCTATGAATTTAGTATTAAATAGATGATTCCTCATTTAAGTACTAAAGATGGTTAGGATTAGACTTACTAGTATGTATTCTCTCTGGTTAATTTTTCAACCATTATTTTTGAACTGGGCCATTTCTCAGGTACTTGGGCACATAACTGAACTAACAGATACAACATTCAATACTTTTTGATTAGGACTGTATGTTATTGCTGTGTTGAAATGATGGTGGAAACTATTGCTTGAATTCATATAATACTTGAGATATATATGGCAGCAGTTCTAAGCATGGGTTCCATGGAATGCTATTTGAGAAATTTTAATATCTTTCTAAGAAAATATTCTTTGTCAAATAGATTTTAGAAATGCTACATAACCTTCCCTTTTCTGAAGAGCTTTCCACTAATGAATTGCAAATGCAAGGGTCTTGAAGACTCTGTGCTTGTATTAGCTTACTAACAGCTGTGTAAAATCCAAAAGAACCACATGTTTCTGATGAATATTTATTGACATGATATGGGAAAACATCTTGTGAAACACTAGCTTTAATTATTAGACAAGTACATTGAACTTCATTTTTTTCCTCCTGGAAACCAGACAAGTATTATATCAGAAGATAAACTACCTTCCCAAACCATAGTTTATTATTATAAAATTATCTTTCTTTTAGTAGTTCTGAATTAAACCCAGTTATAAAATAATTTGGAGTAATATAACATCAAGACCCTGTATTTAAGAAGATACTTTATTAGACTGTCTTTCGTGACCCAAAATCTCTGACTTCCATCTGAAGATAAGCCACCAATGGAAAATCCTTACTTTGTGTAGGCAGATACACCCTCTTGAGTGGCTTCACTTCTTGGTAAGTGTCCTTTTTCTTCCAGTGCCTTGTAAAGCTTTTCAATTTACTCTAAAACAAGGAATCACATACTTCACCTTTTAGTGAGCTAATTGATATTTGTTTCACATTGAATTTTCACTCAGTGGATTATAAAACTAGAGATATTTCAGTCTGAGATTTCTAACAGCCTAGCTCATTGGAAAGGGGAGGAGAAAAAGGTGATACCTCTTTCCTGGACCAGGAGGTTAGATGTCCTTTCTGATGGAAAATATTCAGAAGGCCCAATCTGGTCTGTCTTATTGCAGAAGTTAATAACTTGGAACTAAAGCATTCACATACTAAAGCCTTGACCACCTATCGTCTTGTGCATATGATTGTTATTTCACTAGATACCTAGTAATAACCTCATATTTTAAAAGGCAACTCAATATGAAGGTGTCATTATTCAATGCAACAATATATTTATCAAATATTTTTACTATTCATAAAATATTTTGATTAGTTTTGGTTTAGTTAGATACATCTATGATATTTTTTTTTTCAGAAGGTATATGTAAGGAGTATACTTTCTATAATTCCACAAGTACTTATGTGCCTGAGAGTTTCATTCATTTACTTTCAAATGAGAATAGTAGCTTGGATGGGTTGATTTTTGAATTGAAAGGTTTTCTCTTTGAAGCTCAAATTTAGGATTTTCCCTTATTTTTGAAATTAGAATAAAAAAGGGATATATTTAGTATGCTTCCTTTTCATTAATAATGCTTGGTACCAGGAAATGTCTTTTCTTTTTTTTTTTTTTTTTCCGATACGCGGGCCTCTCACTGTTGTGGCCTCTCCCGTTGTGGAGCACAGGCTCCGGACGTACAGGCTCAGTGGCCATGGCTCACAGGCCCACCTGCTCCGCGGCATGTGGGGTCTTCCCAGACCGGGGCACGAACCCGTGTCCCCTGCATCGGCAGGTGGACTCTCAACCACTGCGCCACCAGGGAAACCCAGGAAGTCTTTTCATCTGAAAAACTGAAGTTCTTCAGGTCATTAAAAATTTATTATATTATTTCTTTATTTTTTGCATATTTTCACCTCATTTTAAAAAATCCCTTTTTAGTATTGGTATAACTATATCTTTTGGATACAGTTTTCTGTATCAGTTATCTATTAAATTATAGCAAACCACTTCAAAACTTATTTTTATGAGTTAATTTTATTAAGATACCACAAAAAGGTTTTAATTTTGTTAGTATGTTCATTCAGTTTAGCTAAACACAGCTGAATTCATTGTTAAAAAAGAAAACGTGATTTGCCATTATAAATACTTTTTTGTTATGCCATACAGTTTAATTTGTTGTCTTTTTTATCTATCTTTAGAATCAACCTTAACTTGGCTAGCATTTTCACCTTTTGTTGTTGTTGTACATAAGCTAAGTTAGCTCTCAGGAATCGCCCTAGGATTGTCATCAATATTCCCTGGTCACGTCTTGATTCTTGCTGCATTGGTGACCAGTTGTGTGGACACTGACATTGCCTTCCAGTGGGCTTGTGTTTATCAACACTGTGATTATATGGTTTGTCCTGCTACCTATGAAACTATTTTCAAACTAGGGCGAAGTATAAAGAACTTGAATAGAAAAAGCTACCAGTAGCTTACTTACATAGTGAGCTTCAATGAAACCTGTTGCTTTTCTTTCAGAGTTACTTAAATAAAAGTAACCATTATGAGACATTGTATATGGTAGGAGCTCAATAGATATTTCCTTCCCTCTCCACTTCCTCCTTGTGTTTTTCCTAATCCACTCTTTTGCTAGACTGTGCAGATCATCTCATCATTAAGGGGTACGTTTACTGAGTGAGTATAAGAATGGTCCTCATATAAAGAAAAGAGTGTCTTTTTCACATATATGTAGGAGAGTTGAAGGAAATAGGACTAGACTGAATACCCAAAGCCATTTCTTTTAGATATATACGTATATTTACTGTGTGTGGATATTTACAAACCTTTTACACTGCATATATTTATAGTTTGTAGAGCAAGGCTGATATTACAAATAGATGAATAGTTGATTACTACTCAGTGTGATTTGGGGGCAGTGATTTCTTTCAAGTATCTTTACTACCTTGTACTATAAGGAGTATAGCCTTGAACTGTCTTCTCTTGTATTTTTCATGCTGAACTTGGCTGACTCTTCATTGAGTTTAGTCTTAGGGGGTCTTCATATTTCCCCCCAAATGATCTTTTTAAAATTTTGTTGATAATCTTAAAAATTATATAAACATATTCTGAATCACCTGAGGCAGAAAGAGTCAGATCAAATATGTGACTTAAAGTTGTTTATCATTCTGTTCTGAAAAATAAGTTTTTGATATAGAATGCTATTTTATCAGTAGGTAAAAAATTTTGACTTAAACCAGACATTATGATATATAATAATTCAATCAATCATGTATTTATTCAGTCATTCAACACTAACCAGTGAGTGCTCAGGAGTAATAAAGGCAAGCATTTCTCTTATAGTCTAGTAGGCAGACATTAAACAAATGATTATTACATATTTAATTATATCTGCCCTAGTGTATTTATAGAAATTCAAGCTCATTGAAATTCACTAACAGATATTAATATTTCAGAAGACAGTTACATGATAAATGCTCATTATACAATTGTAATTAAGAACTGAATTAATACATTTATCTGTATTTCCTTCTGGGGTATTCATACTTTGCCTTAAAATGATAAAACAAGTTGCACGTTTACTTTTGTTTGGTTGAGTATAAGTTTTGCTTATACTCAGCTGCAATTGTACTAAACTTTTGAGGCTGTAAGCTTCTGAATAGGTGTGCATGCTACTTCACAGCTGTATATAGTAATTAGTAATGTAAGGCAAGACCTTAGATGAAAGTGATAATGGTAATGTTTTATTTCTCTAAAGAAATGTGAATGCTAAGGGATGTAATCAATTTAGAAGATGATGTTTTAGTTGGAAAATTGATGACTACACTATAATAAATTGTTAAAAGGAGATATGAATAATCTTGCCATAATGGAAGCATAGATAAAAATATTCCTTTTTTATGGATAAAAATAATTTTACCCCATAATATATATTTTTAAATCTCCACAGGAAATGAACCATTTAAATAGAAGATAGGAGAAACTTAGATAATGGTGTTTTCCAGTTGTAAGCATGTATATCAGTGGGCAAAATGGGTTGCTTCAATAAAAATATTTATATCATGTCATCACCATTCATAGTCAATGTGTATGTGACTTCAAAAATTACAAAAAAACCCTTTATATATATATATTTTTTTTTGCCAGAATGATGTCAGATTATCAGCTTGACATTTTAAATAACTAAATCAATAGGGTTTTTGAATGGATCCAGTAAACTGCTCTTACAGATTCAGATATATACAAACCAGGTTTAAGATGATATTTCTAAGAAGGGTGGGATGGGGAGGGTGGAGGAAAGATGCAAGAGGGAGGGGATATGGAGATATAAGTATACGTATAGCTGATTCACTTTGTTACACAGCAGAAACTAACGCAACAATGTAAAGCAATTATACTCCAATAAAGATGTTAAAAAATATTTAAACCCCACCCCCAAAAATGATATCTTTAGGGATTAGTGAATGTCTCTCTCCCACCCTAGCAGTTTTAATATAGAAAATTATCCCAAAGAGTGGGTCTAATTCTACCTCCTGCATGTGTCTGGAGGCTAGCAGTACATCCTTCAGGAACTGCAGGAAACCTACTTGCTTTCTTCTGAAATGATTCCCTTGACACACATTCAAATAGGACTTGAGAAAATAATCTCCAACATTAGTGGAGGTCAATTATTTAACCACTGCTAAGACAATTACATCATATTCTTCAAGAAAGTTGCAAGAAGCTGCAGTTGAAAGAAGTGTGTGTGTTTGTATGTGTGTGAGAGAGAGAGACAGAGACAGAGAAACAGAGAGAGAGATTCTGCTGCTGCTGGTATTTTGCTGTTTATCTTTGGTAATAAAAAGAGTAAATCTTATTGCTGAGCTGCTTGCCACGTGGTGTCTACTTTAGGTTCTCCCTTCCGTACTCCTTGCCATGACCCTTCTCCAATTATGGGTCAGGAAAAAGAACTGCTTCCTGTCATTGTTTAAAATGGATTCAGCCACAGAAATTCTGTCTGAAAGTTTACTCTATTCCCTCATTGGGAAAGCAGTTTTTAAAGCACAAGATTTTTTTAAATGGAGTTTTTAATGTTAAAACAAAGGGAAACACAACTTTGGAAATGTTGTGTTCCTAATGAATTATTATTCCTTAAGGGGGAAAGGTTTTCAAAATGAGTTTTATATTTTTAAGAGGAAATTATGTTTTTTCCTCTAGTGTATTTATAAAATAAATGAATAAACCCAAAGGGTTTCATTTTGATTGTTGTTCTTCTATTAATATTGCAGCTTTTGCTGTACATTTTTAGCAAGTTTCATTAAAAAAATTTTTGGAAGATTTGGTTATTTATGTAAGGCTTAACATATCACGCTTTTCTAACAGATAGAATATTTAACTTTTTGCCAAATGCACACTTCACAAATTACTAATTTGTCTTGGGTTAAGTACAAGTAATAAGTTTGGGGTAGCATATCTGTTACATAGCTTCTAGAGCTAGAGACAAGTTCAACTGTTAATGTATGTCTCTCTTTCCTTCATTTCACAGTATAATTGCCTTCCATGGTGGATTCTTTTCTATAGAAACCTGTCAAAAGAATTGTTTCCCTTTTCTCCCATGCCACAATGTTTTTTCTTGGCAATGAATTTTTAACTTATTTTCGTTTTTTATTGTGAGGTATTTATTACATATGAAAGTAATACTATATACTAAAACAAATAATAAAGTGATTACTGCTGTAAACTATTCAGGTTATGAAACCAAACATCACTATACCATTAAAGCTACTCCTCCTCATTCTGTAATCTCATTACTCCCCACCAGAGGTAAGTGTTTCATGAAACACTCTGTCACTTGGCTTAGGGCCTTTTCACTTGATTTTGTCTTACCCTTTCTTTTTCTAAATCTTTGCTGGTTTCTTCTCCATTTCCAGCTGTTGTATCTTTACTGGCATAAACAAGCATAGCCACTCGTACCTTATATGAAACTGTTTCTCTAGCAAATACTTATTCATCCATCTATATCGTTAAAGAAAATCAAAATCATTTTACTCTCATATGACAGTGACAAAAGTATATATTTCTTGACTCAGGGCCCCATCAACTCTGTTGCTTTCTATCATAATATAATCTGGGAATAACTTGATAGTGATGACATCCCAGAGAATATCTGATGATGTTATGCTAATTAGACCTTTCTTTGGTTATCCTCTTACTGCATAACAAATTACCCATTACGTAGCAGCTTAAAACAATCATTTTAATTTTGTTCACAGCTTTGGAGATAAGGAATTTGGGAAGGACTAGAACACATGATGGTTGCATTCATATTTTGGTTGGGGATTTAGTCATTTGAAAGCCTGTCTAGGCTGGACATCCAAGATGGTTCATTCACATGGCTGGCCTTGATATTGGCTATCAGCTGGGAACTCAGCTGGAGCTATAGACCAAACACCTCACATGACTTTTTCATGTGACCTGGACTTCTTACAGCATGGCTTCTGGGTTTTGAGAGGGAGTGTCCAAGAGGCAGTGACAAAGAATGAACATTTCAAAGGTTCAAGGTGGTGAGTCTCCAAGTCTTTTGACTTAGCCCTGCAAGTCCTGTGGCATTACGTCTATTGCCAGTCAGTCACTAAGGCCAGCCAGATTCAAGGGGAAGGGAATTCAATTTTACATATCGAGGAATGTCAAAGCATTTGTAGTTGTCTTTATCCCACTACAGACCTGGTGAGTTTAAAGAACTAAGGACCCTATTTGCCTTAATAAGAAACATGAATTCTAGAGGGTAGATTTTATATCTTTTTTTTTTATTATTATTTTAAAATTTATTTATTTTTGGCTGTGTTGGGTCTTCGTTTCTGTGCGAGGGCTTTCTCTATTTGCGGCAAGCGGGGGCCGCTCTTCATCGCGGTGCGCGGGCCTCTCACTATCGCGGCCTCTGTTGTTGCTGAGCATGGGCTCCAGACGTGCGGGCTCAGTAGTTGTGCCTCACGGGCCTAGTTGCTCTGTGGCATGTGGGATCTTCCCAGACCAGGGCTCAAACCCGTGTCCCCTGCATTGGCAGGCAGATTCTCACCACTGTGCCACCAGGGAAGCTCTTAGATTTTATATCTTATTAAAGCTCAGGGGCCTGTCACATGGATGAAATTTCTAATGTTCATTTATTTGGGTCATGTTAAGACATCCCTTCTAAAGTGAGAAAAAATTGTTGCACTTTACCTTGCCTGCTCTAAAGAGAGACACGGTAGTAAGTAGGTCTCATAAGATCTGGAAGACAACATGTAACAACTCGTGGTGAGCTGCACTGACCCAAGTTCTAGATCTACCATACAGCTCCTAGCCTAAAGTGAGAATAGAGCAAGATCACCTGTAGCACAAGTCCCCCTTCTATTTGGGTCTAGGACCTAGTATTGGGAGGATCTATGGCAGACAGAGATGTATCTGTCAAGTGACTTAGAGAAAGCACAATACAACCTCTAAGGTTTTTAGAGAAAGGCCATGCCCTTCTTTACTGGCAAGTATTCTCCATGGGCCATGGAAGACAACTCAACAGCTGACCGTGGTACTCTAAGCCTGGATTGCCTGAACTGGTTATTATGTGATTTAATGAAATATGTAATTGGAGGGACACAATAGAATTAGATTGTGAAATGGAAATAATATGTATAAGGCTGAGGCTAAGTAGATATTAATAAACACAAGGCATTAGTAAACAATATAAGCTGGTGGCTCAGAATCCAATCATAACTGCTTCTAAAACCTCTCCCTCGACTCCTGTTTCTTTTTTTCCTTTCTACCTACCTGCCTGTTGTTACTATATATAAAAAAATAACTTTTACTTTATAACAAACTAACTTTTTAAAAATAATATTAAAATAAATTCAATCTTATTAATTCTAATCATTTCTCTCAACAGTTATGCAGACATATACATAATAATGACAGTTTCTTAAAGTACTTTTCAAAACCATATTATTTGTTTCTTTTACTTTCTTATGGTACTAATAGTTAAGTTAGATTTAACCAAAGTGGTATTAGTAAGTATGTAATATAATCTATTTCTTCTGATATCAATAGAGCTATGCAAGTTTCCATGTTTTCCTTTTGTGTCTAATTTGTATTGTACATCTTTAAAAATCCTTTTTTTCTTATAATACAATTTTCGGATGCAAAGTTCTATGTGTGTTCATTAAGTCAAAGTTATTAATGATAATGTTTTAGTATTCTATATCTTTACTCATTTTTATCTGCTTGATATTGCTGATAAAATATTTATTTGAAAATTTATAAAATTTTATACTATAAAATTTGAATGTACATGCCCTGTTTTATCAAATTCTCTTGAACATGGACAGGACCAGTGAATATGATGGGCTAATATTCCTGTGATTAAGTTACTAATCAGTTAACTTTGAATTAATCAAAGAGGAGATTGTTCTGTGTGGGCCTGATTTAATCAGATGAGCCCTTTAAAAGAAGTCAAAGCATCAGAGAGATGCTATTCTGATGGTCTTGAAGATACAGTTTATGACTTCTACAACTGCAGGGAAATGACTCCTGCCAATAACCACATTAGTTTGGAAGAGCCTCTCATCTGAGCCTCAGATGAGACCCTTCCTCCAGCTGTCACATAGATTTCAGTCTTATGAGACCTGGAGCAGATAATCCACTTGAGCCCTGTCTGTACTTCTGACATACAGGAACTGTGAAGTAATGAATTTGAATTATTTTAAATTGCTAAGTTTGTGGTAATATTTTATGTAGCAATAGAAATGTAAAACAGCCCCTCATTTTTTAAAACATATTTATGAAGTCTCATATCTTTATCTCTTATCATGTTGTCTACTCTACCACTAGCCTAAAAAGGTAATCATTCTAATATATTTATTTTCTATCCTTTTATTATATGTGTATTCTTGAAAAATACATGCTATTTTTATAGGTATGTATTTTTACTTTATAAGCTGTTATGTTATAGGTCTCATTTTTATCTTATAATTTTTACACAGCCATGCTTCTAGGAACTATTTAAATTACATTTACATTTAGCCTATTGCTTCTTATAGCCTTCCAGTATTCCATGGTTTGCATCCACCATGTTTTTATGTCCATTCCCCAGGAATGGTCCTCCAAATTGCCTCCAGTTTCCCACCATGATAAGCAATGCTGTAGTAGTCTTCCCTTTTGGACCTGGGGGCAATTTCTCTAGGATATATGCTCAGGAAAAGGAATGCTACTTCTTAAAGTATTTATATATGTAATCTGACTGAGTACTGTCAGATTGCTCTCCATAATAGTTGCACATTCTAAATTACCATCTGTACAACATGAACATTCCCATATTCCCATGATCTATCCAACAATTTATGCTACCTAGCATTTTAATACTTGTTAATATTATGGGTATGAAGTTATATCACATTGTTTTAATTTGGTTTTCTTTTTTAAAAATGAGTTTAAGCATTTCTTCATATCTTTATTAGTTATTCATGTTATTTCTTCTGTGATTGTAATTTTAATTTTTGAAGTTAATCAATATTTATGTTTTCTCCTTCACAGAAGAGTTATTTATCATGCATTCACATCATGTTGGTGTTTATCTTACTCTTCCAGCATGCTGATATTATCTGTAACTTTGGGACTGGGTGGTTGTGAATGCTTTTACTTTTTACATTATTATTTTTTTAAGTATGCCTGTGAGAATTAATCATGAATATGTTGACATTTACAAGAAAAGCATACGTCTCTTTTTAGTGCTGGACTTATTTATTATACTCATAGAACCTCCAATTTCCACACAGATTTTTGCTCACCCAGGTATCCAAAGTTCATTTTATTTTTTAAATTCACTGTGAATAGTTAGTGCAATGAATTAATGGCCTTATGAAATACCAGGAAGAATACTCCCATGTCAGAACAGAGTTTACCAAACATGGGAGGACAGGTTTTTTTGTGTGTGTAGGAATATAGGATATTACATGAAGAGATACCAAAAGGGGAAATGTAATAGACTGAAAATATCACTGATTCCTGTATGTCATTGACCTTAGAATAATACTAATAAGAAAATGTTAAATGTTCTTACAAATATAAAAATTTCACTTGCTTTTTATGTATCATTATACACTGTTTACCACCCAGTGCCAATTTAACAAAAAGGCAAAAAGAAATAATAATATTCATAGCTAACCTTTATGTATTTTTGCTCCTTTACTTTATTCAGTGCTTTACTTGCAATATCTCATATAATCCTCAGAAAATTCCTGAGATTTATACTCCTTTTATCACTGTTTTATGTATGAGAATCTGGAGGCTTATTGTAATCAAGGGGTCAAAAGCTTAAGTGTTTTACTGTGTAAGTTCTATTATGCTAAGCTGCCTCATCTTAAATTAATGTTCTTGTCATAATTTAAAATATGTAGGGCTGGTTCGAATCTGAGTATGGCTTATTAGAGAGTATGTGTGTGAATGATGCTGATATCTTAGCACTGTTGCTGACACTAGTTCTTTGCTAAGCAGGCTCAAAGTTGGAGTGGCAGTACATGTAGAACTCAATAATATCCAATCAAAATGCATTTTTAAGATTTAGTGGTTCTTTGTCTTTTCAGTATTGGTAGCTCTTATTTCCTTCAACCCTTTGACTTTTGGGCAGAGCTATACTTAATATTATAAGGAAAATAGCACTAA
Source organism: Neophocaena asiaeorientalis asiaeorientalis (assembly GCF_003031525.2). Taxonomy (NCBI): domain Eukaryota; kingdom Metazoa; phylum Chordata; class Mammalia; order Artiodactyla; family Phocoenidae; genus Neophocaena; species Neophocaena asiaeorientalis. The sequence continues at coordinate 183,370 of NW_020175017.1, forward strand.
AAAAACAAGTATGCTGCACTATTTTTAGTTACTGGAGAAACAAAATGCTGACATGGTAAAAAAAAAGGCTATATACACACTATTGCTGTTATAACACAGTTTCAAGATTACCAGATGAGAGTGGTCATTAAGGCATTGCTTAGAGATTTCTGCTTATGTGACATTAAACATTTGTGTTTTAAGTAATGTGGTGGTTCTGAGTACAAAGAAACCTGAATACTGGAAAGTGTATGGTTATATAT
>NW_020175017.1:184657-187974 GCF_003031525.2 Neophocaena asiaeorientalis asiaeorientalis
CTATTTATAAGTACTTAAACTTGGGATCCTCTATTTGACTCTTCATTTGGATATGGTTTTCTACCCTAAGGAAAAAAAAAGAAGCTTAAGTTGTATCATGTTATAGGTCAGACAGTCAATATGATAGACAAAGAAGTTGAGTCAGTAATATCCAAATCCTTCTCCTTCTGACTGAGTTTTGAGAGCAAAAATAAATGAGAAATATGCTCCCACATTCAAAAGGGGGAGCATTAGGAAGAGAGGAGAGACACTATTAAAGTCCAAAGCCCAGAGCATGGACTAGTGCTGCTAGAGATACAATTACATTCATCTTGCCTGGTATTCACACTTTAGTTTTAATTGAGACAGCAAAAGAGGGATGCATGAAGCTGCAGTATGTCCAGAGGAGCCATGGAAAACATGTAAGTGCATTGATTCTGAGTGGGAGACCTGTGTAAATCTTCCAGTCAGGGGGAGGCATGAAATATTGGGAAGTTTTTGATACTTAACATTACTTCTACTTTCCCCTTTTGTTCATGTGCTCTCTAAATAGGCTTATTTTCCTTTCAAGTGCCTGCTGTTAAGAAGTGCTTATTTGGTTTGAACTATGTGGGAGGGCTGGGACAAAGTGGACCAGATTGAAAGAAAATTATTGAAGTTAACCCAGAGAAACCATTCTGAGGCGGTTGGAAAAATTTCAGTTGCTCGCCATATGATATACTCCTTTTTACTTTTAATCCAGATGTTTTGGATACTTGTTGACCTAGGATGCATTTATAAACATTCTGCTTTTACTCAGTGGACCTCTTACCACAAATAATTATGTATACTTAGTATTTGAAATTAGCTTTAGGCAGTTTTGTCACAATGTAGCAGCAGTCATCTATTTTCTCTGCCAAAAATTTATACACAGCTGGCCTTCCCTATCAGATTGCCAACTTTCAATGCTTAGATAATAGTATAAATAAATGGCCATGGCAAACAAAATATGGATGCCTTCTAGATGAATGTTAAAATAATCATTGTGGTTGGATGATTCTTTTGTTTAAGAAAGTGGCCACCATCACACTGATACCAAAACCAGACAAAGATATGACAAAAAAGGAAAATTACAGACCGATATCACTGATGAACAGATGCAAAAATCCTCAACACAATACTAGCAGACTGACTCTAGCAATGCATTAAAAGGATCTTACACCATGATCAAGTGGGATTTATTCCAGGAATGCAAGAATTTTTCACTATCTGTAAATCAATCAGTGTGATACACCACATTAACAAACTGAAGAATAAAACCCATATGATCACCTCAATAGATGTAGAAAAATCTTTTGATAAAATTCAACAATGATCTATGATAAAAACTGTCCAGAAAGTGGGCATAGGGGGAACATACCTCAACATAATAAAGGCTATATATGACAAATCCACAGCCAACTCAATGGTGAAAAGCTGAAGGCATTTCTTCTAAGATCAGGAACAAGACACGGATGCCCACTCTTGTCAATTTTATTCAACATAGTTTTGGAAGTCCTAGTCACAGCAATCAGAGAAGAAAAAGAAATAAAAGGAATCAAAACTGGAAAAGAAGTAAAACTGTCACTGTTTGCATAATGCTATGCAAACATAATGCTATACATAGAAAATACTAAAGACCCTATCAGAAAACTACTAGAGCTCATCATGAATTTGGTAAAGTTGCTGGATACAAAATTAATATATAGAAATCTGTTGCATTTCTAGACACTAACAACAAAATATCAGAAAGAGAAATTAAGAAAACAATCCCAATTACCATTGCATCAAATACTTAGGAATAAACCTACCTAAGGAGGCAAAAGACTTATACCTGTACTCTGAAAACTATAAGACATTGATGAAAGAAATTGAAGATGAAACAAACAGATGGAAAGACATACCATGTTCTTGGACTGGAAGAACCAATATTGTTAAAATGAACATACTATCCAAGGCAAGCTACAGATTCAACGCAATCCCTATCAAATTACCAATGGCATTTTTTACAAAAAAAATTACAATTTGTATGGAAACACAAAAGACTCTGAATAGCCAAAGCAATCTTTAGAAAGAAGAATGAAGCTGGAACAATCAGGCTCCCTGACTTCAGACTATACTACAAAGCTACAGTAATCAAGACAGTATGGTACTGGCACAAAAACAGAAATATAGATCAATGGAACAGGATAGAAAGCCCAGAGATAAACCCATCCACTTACAGTCAGTTAATCTATGACAAAGGAGGCAAGAATATACAATGGAGAAAAGACAGTCTCTTCAATAAGTGGTACTGGGAAAACTAAACAGCTACATGTAAAAGATTGAAATTAGAACATTCTCTAACACCATATACAAAAATAAACTCAAAATGGATTAAAGACCTAAATGTAACACCAGATACTATAAAACTGCTAGAGGAAAACATAGGCAGAACACTCTTTGACATAAATCACAGCAATATTCTTTGAATCTGTCTCCTGGTGTAATGGAAATAAAAACAAAAATAAACTAATGGGACCTAATTAAACTCAAAAGCTTTTGCACAGCAAAGGAAACCATAAACAAAATGCAAAGGCAACCTACAGACTGGGAGAAAATATTTGCAAGTGTTGCAACTGACAAGGGATTAATTTCCAAAATATACAAACAGCTCATATATCTTAAAATCGAAAAGAAAAACAACCCAATAAAAAATGGGCAGAATATCTAAATAGACATTTCTCCAAAGAAGACATACAAATGGCCAATAGGCACATGAAAAGATGTTCAATATCGTTACTAATTAGAGAAATGCAAATCAAACTACAATGAGGTATCACCTCACACTGTGAAACATTGTGAAACATTTGAAAAAACATGTGAAACATTTCAAAAACATTTCAAATGTGAAACATTTGAAAAAACATGTGAAACATTTCACATTTCATCTGAAATGTCTACCATTAATGAATGCTGGAGAGAGTGCGGAAGAAAGGAACCCTTCTACGCTATTGGTGGCAATATAACTTGGTGCAGCCGCTACGGAGAACAGTATGGAAGTTCCTTAAAAAAATAAAAATAGAGTTACCATATGATCCAGTGATCTCACTCCTGGGCATATATCTGGGGAAAACTATAATTGAAAAAGATACATGCACCTCAATGTTCATAACAGCATTATTTACAATAGCCAAGACATGGAAGCAACTTAATTGTCCAACAACAGATGAATGGATACAGAAAATGTGGTATATATATATATATATATATATATATATATATATATATATATATATATATATACAATTATATTTTTCTCACAAAAAAAAAAAAAAAAA
>NW_020175017.1:188712-203740 GCF_003031525.2 Neophocaena asiaeorientalis asiaeorientalis
AAGTGAAGTAAGTCAGATAGAGAAAGACAAATATCATGTGACATCAATTACATGTGAAATCTAAAAGAAAAAAATGATTCACATGAACTTATTTATAATACAGACCCACAGACATAGAAAAACTTATGGATACCAAACAGGATAGTGAGGAGGTGGGGGATGGAGAGATAAATTAGGAGTTTGGGATTAACATATACACACTACTATATATAAACTAGATAAACAGCAAGGACCTACTCTATAGCACAGGGAACTATATTCACTATCTTGTAATAACCTGTAATGGAAAAGAATCTGAATGTGTATATATTTATATATATACACATATATATGTATATATATATATATATATATATATATACATACATATATATATATACATGTATATATATGTGTATGTGTGTAACTGAATCACTTTGCTGTACAACTGATACTTACACAACATTGTAAATTAACTACACTTCAATAAGAAAAAGTTTTAAAAAAAAGAAGCACTTTGATGGATTTTTTTCCCACCTCAACCACAGCTCCTAGTCCAGATAAAAGAGGGTAGGTAAATCAAAGGTTGACCACAATTGTTTTGCATAATCAAGAAAGAAGAATTTGAGTTTCTACCTAGAGGGATATGATGATGACGAGAAATGTAGGGATGGAAGAAAGAGGAAAATAAAAGACCTAGTAAGGAGGTAATATTAGGCTGGTAGGATATGTCAGTTGATAAATTTCTTGGTAGTGAAAGTCTGGTATGGAAAACATTCTTTGCTTAGTGGGTTTTTCTTTGGAAACAAAAGAAGAAAATAGTGTTTATTGTGTGACAAAAAGTTGTAGAAACAGGATGTCATCAAAGGAATCAAGACCAACAATAGAGCGAGGTGAAAACAAAGAAACATAGAACACATACATAAGTCTAAGATGAGAGGTGTTTGAGAGTTGAAGAGGGCTTTAAAATTCCAAAATCTACCTACATTTTTATGTACGTATGCATGTATCTTTTAGTGAGCTTGTGACTCCAGGGATCAGGAGATTATGTAAACCTTCAGACTGATGACATCCTGAAACTGTTAGATAAAAGATTAATTTCCTTATTTTTATAGAAAGAATCATTTTATGGACCTTGAAAACTTGCTTTGCCTACTCATCACTGCCTTAAGATGAGAAACCAAAATGAGAAAGATGGGTCCTATTTCCAAGTGGTTTTAACAAAAGAGCTAATGGTAGACAAGGTTATAGCTGAAATGAGCTCATTAGATGAATTCTTTTTAGTAATACACTTTGCATACCAATTAATAAAAAATAATTAACCTTTCAATATATCAGGATATTTTCCAGATTTTAAAATATGGACTCCATTTGTTTTTATCCTTGTGTATTTTAAGACCCATGGTAATAGAAAAGAGTCATGCCGAGACCTCCAAGACTAAAGATGGATATTAGGACTGGGTTTAAATAGATTTCTGTGGTTCCTTAGGTCTTTTTTTAAACTCTTCCCCTTGCCCTTTCAAAAGAACTTCACCACAGATTGAACAATTTTAGACTGAAATTGGGGAAACATTATGTTCATGGAGGTGGAAAACTCATGTTATTTCAAAAGAATAGAAGATGATAGAAGGTTACTTTGAACCTCAAAATTTCTCTTCTTGGCAAATGGGCTATAAAATGACTTTCTCAAAATGAGCCCAATATAGCACAGTCCTAAGTTTCAATGACTTCTTCTAGATTTTTGAGGTTAAGAAGAATCGAAAAGTGGGTTCTCTGTGATTATCTCCTATAGAGATTCCATGCCTGTGATCCAAAAATAATATGAGGATGTCAGCATGTTTGCTTTTAATCTTGGCAGTGTGCCAAGAAAAATATGTGTGATAAAATCAGTTACAGCAAACATACTAAGTTGCTTTTTATTTTGTTTCTGGTCCGTTATTCACTTTTTCATCACAGTTAGAATTGAAACAAGCTAATCTATTTCTCATCAGGAAAACTTATACTGTGTTTGGAAGAAATGAAAATCAATAGTAATAGTTTTAAAAGCACTCTAGTTGGTTTGGAATTCTTTTTTAGTAAGTTTTTAAAATTGACGTGAGCTTAGTTGATTTTACACAATAGCTGAGTAAGGAGCTGCCTGGAGTGACATAGAGGGGGAGCTTCTGAATGGATCTCATATACTACCCTACATAAAAGTTGGAAATCTCAGTAGGAACTCAGTTCTTTAAATTAAGCTATTTTTGTCTATTTAAATGTCCTATAGCCACAATTTCTTATAACCCACTTTTGTTTAATTACTTCAACTACATTCTTCACTGAACTCAGAGGATGCCCATTCCTTGTTATATTTTCTTTTTATCTATTATTAGCATCTTTATTCCTCACTTTCTCCCTCAGTTTTAAATACCATTTTCATCACTTTAATAGTTTTCTCACTGATATCCTCTGAGATCTTGTATCATGATTCCATTGCACTAGCTTAGAAAACACCAACCCTAGATGGATTTTAGTTTTTCTGGGTAGTTCTTAGACATCTAAACACTCTGCAGAAGTGTGGCAGATTTTTAAATCATTGTCTCCAAATTCATTTGGTCTCTCAATGTGTCCAGAAAGTTTTCTATGTATTATCTAAGCACATCTCTATTTTTTTTTTTTTTTACTATCTTAGTACTTCTCAACTTTCCTCAAACTGGGATCTCTTCCCATCTTGCCTTTTCACAGCCCCAGCTATCCTCATCTCTTCACTGAAAAAAAAATCCCTCAACTCCTGTTTCCCTGCTGTGAAATGATAGAAAAAATATGTGTTAATCTCTGCTTCCAAGTTCCTGGCACAGAGCTCCTAAAATCCTTGTAATTTCCTAAGTGATGAGAGCACTAAGAATATCTTTTGTTCTAATATTTGGTCTTTGACCCTGGTTGCTGACACAAAGCTCCTAAATCCCTTGAAATTTCCTGGGGGTATAGGAATATCTTTTGTTCTAAAGACATGACTCTTTATGGGCTCCTAGGTAGCTTCAGGATGGGGGCTAATCACCAGAAAGAACAAACCATGATTAGAACTTTTAGCCCCACTCTGCATCCTCTGGGAAGGGAAGAGGGGCTGAAGATTGTGTTCATGATTGATCATGCCTGTGATGAAACCTCCATAAACATCCCAGAAGTGTGGGGTTTGGAGAATTTCCAGGTTGGTGAGCACATATATGTGTTGGGAGGGTGGCACACCCTAACTCCACAGAAGCTTCTTTGCCTAGGACCTTTCCAGACCTCATCCCATGTATGTCTTCATCTGGATGTTCACCTGTATCCTTTATCATGTAATCAATTAGCACGTGTTTTCCTGAGTTCTGTGACATGTTCTAGCAAATGATTGAATTCAAGGAGAGGGTCTTAGCAACCTCTGATTTGTATCCAAGTTGGATAGAAGTTTTGGGTAACCTGGGACCTACTAATTGCGGTGGATGTCTAGAGATGGGGGCAGGCTTGTGGGACTGAACCTTTAACCTGTATGGTCTGCACTAACTCTAGGCAGATAGTGTCAGGATTTCTTGGTATGGAAAACCCGTAGGTCTGGTGTTGTGAGTGTGGTAGTGTTGTGAGTGTGGTAGTAGTGTAATAGTTAAGGTAAACAGTGAGTTTTAATTTTTAACCCACTTATTTACTTACCTGCACCTGTACCCAATGTTTCCTCTTGACCATCAATTATAAAGAAAAATGTGTTCCTTTACACTGAAAGAGAACTCTTCCATCTCTACTCTGAACTCCATCTCATCTCAATTTTTTAGGGACCTCATTCTCTGGATTATTCCTTCTGTGTGTTCAATATGCTCTGCTTAACAGGACTTTCACATTAGATTAGTATTTTAATATACTCAGTTCTCTACTCTCTCAAAACAATAATTTTCTTCTCTCCCAAATTTCCTTAAAGTTGACAGTTTCTTTTTACCCTCAGGATTCTTTAAAGGGTACTCATTGTCTTTATTTCTTTCTCTGTCATTCCCTCTTTGCCTTCATTCCTTTCTAATTTTATTAGTCAGCTTTGCTGCAGTAAAAAATTACCCCCAAATCTCAGTAGATTATAAAAATAAACACTTATTTTTACAAGTCAGCTACTGGTGGTTTGCTGTTTTGGCTCTTCTCCCTGTGTCTTATTCTGGGACCCATTCTGAAGGAGAAGCCCTTTGGCAGTTGCTATTTTCATGGCAGAAAGCAAAAAGTAAGAGCTGGTGAAAACATTTGATGCCCCTTTAGCTGTTATTTGGAGCTGGTTAAGCTCTAATCCACAAACTTTTATGATATTTGGATACATTCACCTTTTGTATAATTGGTATAAACTAAGAGATGCAAAAAACCATTTCCTTGGAGCATAAGTCAAGTTAGTAACGAGAACAAAAATTTAGGGGTACAGTTTGTGTTGTCAGTGCTGAGCAACAGATCCCAAGAGATGGAAGTGTGCTTTAACACATTTATTTTTTGTGTGTTCCTGATATGTGAAGCCCAGAGTGGGACTCTTTCGTCTGAGCCTAAAGGTGGTTTTCACTTGGATGTTCCATATTAACATTTAATGAATGAATTTTTGGTTTCAGATCAGATCCTTCTCTTGCGGTATGAGGGCAGAGATCATGTTCTTTTTATTCAGCATTAATCCTAATGCTCCAATTTGCCTCATACTGTTACTGATCCTCTTTCTAAACCAGAAATGAGGAGATAGGCCTCAGTTCAAAGCTCAGAATCTTCCCACTCTCACAATATAAAAATCCCAAAATCCTGTTTAGCCACAGCTTGTGCTCCTTTCTCCTTCTATCCCCTATGCTATCCATTTTGGCAGTTTGAACTAGTAAAATGTGTACTCTTGCCTCTGCTGTTTTTTCCAACATGTGTCTATCACTAACTTATTTACACGTCAGCCTCCTATTCATCAACTAGGTCTCCACTTAGACATTACCTTCTCTATTGAACCTATGTGATTGCCACACACAGAATTTTGTATGCCTTTCTTTGTGTTTCTACTGCAATCCTATTACATAATTATGACAATGAATACATTTAATTATGCTGTCTTATATAATTTGTGGCACATGGCCTGAGTAATATATATATACATAAGGGTAATATATGTGTATTACATATATTGCATATTATACATTGTATACAGTTATTATCCATTTATTATACAATTGTATACATTGTATACAATTATATATATTACGTATATGGATCTATATCCATATATATGTATATGTATATAACATATGTTTCATATGTTATCTATATATGGAAAATAGGGGAGCAATACACATTTACTAAATAAATAAAATGTTCTTGTCAAACACATTTTTCCTAAACATTAAGAGATAATCTTTGTTAACTTTGAAATTTTTCTGAAGTAGCCAATCATGGTCCAAAATAAGGAATTCTGCCTTTTTAATGTATCTTTCCTGGCAAAGTAATTAGTTTCAAGTGGGAAAACTGATATATAAAGCATACACATGCCTGAAAATTTCAGATTCTTCTCCAACTATTCAAAGTTACTAGAGATATATTCCTAGGCTATGTCTGACTCTGCCATTTATTTCTATGTGAATTACCTGAACTGCTGAACAATTTAGGAGGATTGGTGAGTCTTAGCAAAACGTTTATAATATGTTGCTTTTATTCATTTATAGTACTTTGGTTTCCCAACAAGTTTTATCTGAAACATTGCATTTATCTCTTAAACTGTTTCCTTACCTCCAATCTCCCCACTTTCCCAAATACAGTCTTCAGGATGATATTTTAAAAATACAAATCTAGTCCTTTTACTCTTTAGTTAAAAACAATCAATAATTTTCTATTTCTTATATTCATTATAGACACCTCCATATCCTTCATTCTTTATGCCCATTCAATCATCAAGTTTTATAGATTCAGCGTCTGTATCATCTATCATACCTAGCCTTTCTTTTCTATCCCTAGAGCTACTGATAATTAAAGCATCTATCATATTGTACGTGAATTACTAGAATAGTTTCAAAAGTAGTCTCTCTTCTTTGGGTTTTGTATTTCTCTTAACAGATTCTCTGCTGCCAGATTGATTTTTTTGGAAATTAAAATCAGATCATATTAGACACAGGCTAAACTTCATCATAATATTAGCACACAAAAGCTCTGCTTTTATCTTCTGATTTTTCTTTTTTTGTGCTAATAACGTTGGTCTTTCCATATGGAAAACTCTTTTGTACTATCCTTCTGTAAAACAATTTCAACACTGAGTTCGATCAACCTTGTCTGTAAAGTCTTTGCTGTACATTTTACTACCTCCCTAGCAGAGAACCCACCATTCCATTCCATTCTTGGTGCCCCTTTGTTATTTTGTTAATAAATATCTTTCTTTCATTTCTTTCTTTTTTTTTTTTTTTTTTTTTTTTTTTTTTTTTGCCAATCTGATATTTGTGATATGCCCTCAAATTGGTAAAAATATAATTTGCATTTTTAGGATGATTAATGGGGTTGAACAATTATCTTTATATTTATGTAATTTGTATTGTCATTTCTACCAATATTTTTATTGTTATGTCTTCATTTTTCTTTTAGGTTGTTTGCTTTTCTCTTATTTATTAAAAAAATTTTCATATATTCTAGCTACAAATATTTACTTCGATAGTATATATGGCAAGTATCTTCTCCAAGTTGCTGTTTTGTCCTTTCACTGTCTTTATATAATTTTTAATTGACAGCAGTAATTTTTAACCCAGTAAAAATCTTCTCTGCTCTCATTATACTTTAAATTTGTTCAAGTATTATGATTTTAAGATCATAAAGATATTGTTATATATTGTCTTCTAAAAGTTTTGTATTTTTGTTTTTCACATTTAATTCTTTAATTCACTTGGGCCTGGTTTTTGAGCTTGGTGTGATATAAGGAAATCCTTTTTTTCTCTTAAGGATAGTAAATATCCTCACTCTTTTAATGAAAAGTCAATCTTTTCTCCATTAATCTACAATGGAATAAATCAAGTGTCCAGCTATGTATGGATCTATTTCTGCACTCTCTATTTGATTCCATAATAAATCTTGATATCTAGTAGTACAGTTTCTTATTATTTTCTCCTTTAAAAATATGTTTTGGCTATTATTGCAATTTTACAGTTAATTGTGAATTTTAAAATCAGCTTCACAATTGCACAATAAAATGCTTTTGTGTGAAATTGATTAAATTATAGATCAACTTGACATCTTTACAAAACTGAGTCCTCTATTCTACAGGAATGGAAAGTTCCATTTATTCATGCCAGCTGTAATGTATTTCAGCATACTTTTATGGTTTTTCCACAGAATATTTACACTTTTTACATTTAAGTACTTTTTCTTTTTTTGTGTGGTATGCAGGCCTCTCACTGTTGTGGCCTCTTCCGTTGCAGAGCACAGGCTCTGGACGCGCAGGCTCAGCGGCCATGGCTCACGGGCCCAGCCGCTCCGCGGCATGTGGGATCCTGCCGGACCAGGGCACAAACCCGTGTCCCCTGCGTCGGCAGGCGGACTCTCAACCACTGCGCCACCAGGGAAGCCCAGATTTAAGTACTTTTAAATTTGATTATATATGTTGATATGTGTAGAGAGAAATACTTTGATTATATAAAAAATCTTTTATTTTTATTGTGAAAAATGCCATACAACCAAAATTATGAAAGTATAAGTCTCTTAAAAAATAATTTGAAATGAAGTATTCCTACTGTAACCACCACAATAAGAAAGAGAATGTGGCCTGTCCCTTAAAAAACTCCCTTTGTTTCCCTTCCTGATCATAGGCTTTCTCTCCCTCCAGAGATAATCACTATTCTGAACTATATGATAATTATTCTCTTGCTTTTCCTTATAGTTCATTATCTATGTAAGTATCTCTAAACTACGTAAAATAATTTGGAAATTACATAAAGGGTCATACTACATGTATAATTCTTTGACTTTCTTCTTTCACTATAAGTTACGCTATTGAGATTTATCCATGTCAAACCAGATTATTCTATTGCAGGAAAATACCATAATTTATATGACAGTTCTACTGTTAAGAGACATTTGGACTGTTTCCAGTTTTTGACTATTGTTAACAATTGTGTTATATACATTCCTGTGAATGCTTCATGATTTAGCCATGTACTGAGTATCTCTGGATCCAAGGACTAGAATACTGTGTTGCAAGATATGTAAAGAATTACTGTACCAGATAATACCAAACCATTTTTTAAAAATAGATCATTACTGGAGTATAATTGCTTCACAATACTGTGTTAGTCTCTGTTGTACACCAGAGTGAATCAGCCATATGTATACATATGTCCTCATATCCCCTCCCTCTTGAGCCTCCCTCCCACCTTCCCTATCCCACCCCTCTAGGTCATCACAAAGCACTGAGCCGATCTCCCTGTGCTATGCTGCTGCTTCCCACTAGCTAACTATTTTACATTTTACAACATATATACATAGTATATATGTTGATGCTATTCTCACTTCGCCCCAGCTTCCACATCCCATCCCATGTCCTCAAGTCCTTTCTCTATGTCTACATCTTTATTCCTGCCCTGCAATTAGGTTCATCAGTACCATTTTTTTTTTTTTTTTAGATTCCATATATATGCATTAGCATATGGTATTTGTTTTTCTCTTTCTGACTTACTTCACTCTGTATGACAGACTCTAGGTCCATCCACCTCACTACAAATAACTCAATTTCATTTCTTTTTATGGCTGAGTAATATTCCATTGTACATATGTGCCACATCTTCTTTATCCATTCCTCTGTCAATGGACATTTAGGTTACTTCCATGTCCTGGCTATTGTAAATAGTGCTGCAATGAACATTGTGGTATATGTCTCTTCTTGAATTATGTTTTTTTCAGAGTATATGCCCAGTAGTGGTATTGCTGAGTCATATGGTAGTTCTATTTTTAGTTTTTTAAGGAGCCTCCATACTGTTTTCCATAGTGGTTGTATCAATTTACATTCCTACCAACAGTGCAGGAGGGTTCCCTTTTGACTACACCCTTTCCAGCATTTATTGTTTCTAGATTTTTTTTTTTTGCGTTATGCAGGCCTCTCACTGTTGTGGGCTCTCCCGTTGTGGAGCACAGGCTCCGGACGCGCAGGCTCAGCGGCCATGGCCCACGGACCCAGCTGCTCCGCGGCATGTGGGATCTTCCTGGACCGGGGCACGAACCCGCATCCCCTGCATTGGCAGGCGGACTCTCAACCACTGTGCCATCAGGGAAGCCCTGTTTCTAGATTTTTTGATAATGCCATTCTGACCGGCGTGAGGTGATACCTCATTGTAGTTTTGATTTACATTTCTCTAATAATTAGTGATGTTGAGCATCTTTTGTGTGCCTCTTGGCCATCTGTATGTCTTCTCTGGAGAAATGCCTATTTAGGTCTTCACCCCAATTTTTAATTGGATTGTTTGTTTTTTTGATATTGAACTCCATGAGCTGTTTGTATATTTTGGAGATTAATCCTTTGTCTGTTGTTTCATTTGCATATATTTTCTCCCATTCTGAGGGTTGTCTTTTCAACAAGGAAAATTTTTTTTTGTCTTAATCAAAGTAAGGAAATAAATTAGGGACATAGTTAATTGGCTTCTTCCATTTTGAATCTTGGGGAATCTTTCTCTTCTTTCATAAGCTGGAGACATTCTGCTCTCTTTCTGTATCTCTCTGTCTCTGTTTCTGTCTCTATCCCTCTCTCCTAAGTCCCATTTTCCAGTTTATTTTGTTTCTTACTTTTTCTCCTTCTATTCCTTCTCCTCTCTCTTCTTTCTCCTTTTTCCTTCCTTGATTTCTTTCCTTTCCTCCTCATCTTTTCCCCTCTTCCATTATTCACACATTCAACTCTTCTTTGTGGTATTCAGATTTATGTTTTTAATATCATTTCATGAGCATGCCATTATTCCTTAATTTTTCCCTCAGGATTTTTTTCATTATCTCCAGTTTGCTGTCCTGCTTTTTGTCTCTCATCCTTTAGTCAGTGCTGGCATTTGCTTAATGGGCAAAGGACTTGAGTAGACATTTCTTCAAAGAAAACATACAAATGGCCACCAGATATACAAAAAATGCTCAATATCACTAAGCATCAGGGAAATACAAATGAAAATCACAATGAGATATCACCTCACACTTGTTAGGATGGCTTTTATCAAAAACCAAAATAATGAAAGATAACAAGTGTTCGTGAGGATATGGAGAAATTGGAATCCTTGTATATTATTGGCACGAATGCCAAATGGTATAGACACTATTGAAAACAGTATGAAAATTCCTCAAAAATTTAAAACTAGAACTATCATATGATCCACTTCTCGGTATATATCCAAAATAATTGAAATCAGATTTTGAAGACATATCTGCACTTCCATGTTCATTGCAGCATTATTCACAATAGTGAAGAGGTGGAAACAACCTAAATGTCTATTGATAGATGAATAGATAAAGAAAATATAGTAAGTACATACAATGGAATATTATACAACTTTAAAATAGAAGGAAATCCTGCCATGTGCAACAACATGGATGAACCTGTAGTGTATTATGCTAAGAGTAAGAAGTCAGTCACAGAAGGACAAAAACTATGTGATTCCACTTATATGAGGTATCTAAAATAGTCACACTCATAGAAACAGAGAGTAGAATAATGGTTGCCAGAGTCTGGGGCAAATTGCTGTTTAATGGGAGCGCAGTTTCATGTATGCAAGATGAATAAGTTTTAGAGATCTTCTGTACTACATTACGTCTATAGTTAACAAAACTGTATTGTACACTTAATGATGTATTAATAGGATAGGTCTCATGTTAGGTATTCTTACCACAACAAAACAAAACAAAACAAAACAAAACAACACAAAGGAACAGGAGGAAATTTTGGGAAGTGAAAGATATATTTACTACCTTGATTGACATGGATATATACATGTCAATACTCATCAAATTATACTTATATGTACATTTTTTGTGTACATACACATGTATGTATATTTATGCAATGCCTTATATATCACTTATACTTCAATAAAGCTGTTAAAAAACTAGCATGGGTAGTTTTATCTTGGGTCCTATTCCATTTATCCAAATTATTTCCTTAGTACTTAGGAGGGACATCTGGATAGTAAATATTTATATTAAACTAATGTCCATCAAGAGTTCTGAGGGAAGAAACTGAGATTCTGGGCAGTCCTAGATTTGGAACTTGATCCCTGCTTAGTTTTTCTTTGTATTCCCTGATACCCTGGTAACCCGTATTCTTTAGCCACAGTTCTTCTCATTCATATCTCTACTCCAGGTACATAGTGTGCTTCTATTCGATGCTTATTTACAGCTCTGTCCTCTCCAGTTCTGGAGGTGTATGCTCTGTCACACCTCTTGAAAGTTCTCTCTTACTTCTGAGTGAAATGAAAAGAAGAGCACTGCCTTCTTTGGGTTTTTGTTTGGAAAGGTCACTTGAATTTTCCTATTAGCAGAGCCTTCTCTGCCTTTTTTAGTTCTTAGTAAGAAAAATAGCTATAGGTACACTGGGTCCATCTTTCTCAGGGCCTATTAAAGTTCCAGAATTCAACTCTACTTTATCATCCACAATAGAGTAATTCTCTACCTCACTTATTTGTGGATCCCCATTCTTTTAAAGAAACAGTGCTAGAGCAAACCACTCAGAGTGGTTTCAAGTTTCCATCTAAAGATCTGGTACGTGAAAAAGTGTATTAAATGTGAATGACTGTCATTCTTTCCTTGGCTTGCTGTAGTTTCTAGATTTCACTTCCCTAAATAAGGGAGTATATAATAGAGATGGCCAGAATTCCTTCTACCTAGATTTCCAGTGAATTTTTGGATTGTCTTTGATTTATAACTGTGTATTCTATACCTGGACGAAGTCTCTCAATATTTGTGATATGAGGTAATAACATTACCTAGGGTTCAGCTTTGGGTTTCCATATTCTTTTTCCACCTGTTCATTCTCTTCTCTGTTCACTCAGGGTTGATTTTAGAGGCCTAAAACATGTTTAGAGGCCTAAAACATGTTTAGAGGTCTAAAACATGATTTTAGACTTATTAGAGGCATGCATTTAAAACTGCTGCCTTTACCAGAATTCCTGTCAATATACTTAAAAAAAATCACTATTATTTTTTGGAATAACTAAACGTTATTTATAAATATTTAAAAATTCCAGAAACAAGGAAAACATTGAGGCCATTCATAAATTTATCCTATTACTTATCCTTTATTTCTAACATTTCTAGCTAAGTCACTCTTTATGCGTTGATTACTATCACTATGAATATGTTCACTGAAATTGGTTCCCTGATGTGAAATTCAGTATAATTCTATTGATGGTTCTACCTGTGGTAAGAACAGAAGATAATGTATTCATTTTCCAATTGTTAGTGCCTGTTTCAGATTTTCCTATGGTAAACATTATTCGTTTTCAGCATGCCCTTTTCCCCACATCCAGAAAAGGGCCAGCTCAACTCTGATGGCTACTTTCCACATTTTTCTGTGTACTTCCTTAGCATATTCAGAGAAAAATCAAAGTCACTATCTCAAATATCCTTTTATTCAGCAGTAAAGTTACTCTCTAAAACTCAGGTATATGTTCAGAGAACAATCTATAACTTCTGTAAGCCATCTGGGATCCATCTAAAACATTCTATAGCAGCAAGTAAGGTATAAATATTACTGTTGTTCTGTAGTGTCGATTGTGGATTTGTAAATGTAAGAGAAAATTCAGATCTGTATGAGGGTATTGACTATAACTGTGGATCCTTATGTAAGGAAGGGAAAATTCCATTGATTTACTTGTATAATAAAAGTTGGGAAGTATAAGAATTATATTTTCAAATCTCCAACATGATTCAATTTTATATGTCCTTTCATGACATTATGATGCTACTGTAAGCTTAATGTATGTGTTTCTAGTCTCCACAGGATAGTTTCATACACATATTTTATTTCTTTAAAATCATTCAATTGCACTGAAAGTAGTGCACAGTGTTTTCTGAAATGGCTATTATATGTGTGTACATAAGGCTTAGCTATATGGTAATAAACTAAATTTTAAAATCTTTATACATAATTTTTTTAATTGTAGAAGAGGTAGGAAAGATGTAAAAAGATGCTATTTAGCTAAAAAAATTTTGAAACCCAATCATTCAGCAATCTGATGTATTTACTTTCACATACTTTTGCATTTATACATTTAAGCTGTATTACATTATTTGCAATATTTTTTTGGCCTACTTACTTAGTTTTATAATATATTATAAAAATTCTGTATATATTTTATATGTATATATGTATACTATAATTGCTGCAAGTTCAAATATTTGATTATAGTATTATTTACCTAATAATCAGCCATTGTTAAACACATTTTTTCCCTTTTTTCTTATCACAATCTACACAGTGGTTAAATTCAGCGTTATAGTTATTTTACATCTGTTGAGTGCCTACTACTTCTAGGGCATTAGATGAGGTATCACAGGTAATGATCAGATATTATTTTGGCCCTCAAATCACTTATAATCTAGTGGGGAAGCAGCCATCAATCAAATGATCACCCAAACAAATGTTAATTGGTGAATATCTCAAGTGTTTATAAAGAAAAAAATACCCAGGGCTTTAGGATCTCATAATTAGGGCATTTAACTAGGGAGGTTAGGGAAAGGTTGTCAAGGATGAACTAAAATATGGAGGGGTCAGTTAGGTGAGTAAGGAATGGTAAATGCCCAGACTCTGTGGGAAGTAAGTGTGTGGGAGATAGAAAGACCTGAGAAGGTCAGTGTGGAAGTAGTAGTGAGAGCAAAGAGGGTTTCATGTCACCAGGTTGGAGGGAGATTGGAAGGGCAATAACTGCAGGGCCTTGTTGGCCACATTAATAGTTTTAATTTTTTCTAAGGCTAATAGGATAGAAGGATATGAAATGGCCAGACTCCTATTATGAAAGAGATTGTGCTCCTTCAACATGGATGCATATTTCACCAGTTGTGTGGTTAATGCTGAGGTACAAGAGAACACTGAAGTAACTAGGCATTGGTGGTAAAAATGGGAGAAAAATGAGAGATTTAAAATATACTTGGGGGATAAAATCTTTACTGTTTAGCTCGGGGGATATCAAGGATGATTATAAAATATTTACACAACTGAATGGATGATGGCACCCCAATAGTTCAACATGAGTAAACAGTAATTATATAAGAGAGGAGGGAGAAGTCAAACAGTATCATACATTTGTCTCTGGGTATCATTCATTCAAAAGAATAGTGTTGGGAGACAATTACCCATAGGTCTCTCACATTTCTTCATGTTTGTCAAATGAGACACTGGCTACACTTTGTTTCAGTCTATCTTTTCAAGGATATTTGTACAGTAAAGATCTTTGAAAAACATGGGTAGCTCTGAAGCAAAGTACAGGTTTTTTTACAGCTTTGTAAAATAGTGATAGTGTCCCCTTCCAGGGAAAGGGCAAGCCTACATACTGACCACTATAAAATATTCAGGTTCCTGAAGCTCAGGGATCCTTTCCTGTAATGCAATCCATAATGTGTGCAGGTGTCATTTGGCCTCTTTATGTCACATTGTGGGAGATGGGATACAGGGAAATAGCATAAGAATGTTGACATTCTGTCTACTATTATTGCTATGATAATAAATCATTCTTCATCTCTGATTCCAGAGTGTTCCCTCAGCATCAGTAAACCTGTGACAGGCTAACTTGTATGGTAAAATATCAGACCCTTCACAGTCCATGACATTAGGTTCCATTTGACACATAAAAGCAAAGAGTTATATATTAATTTCAACTATAGTACAATTGCTTACCATTAAAAACAAATCAACTCTTCTTTTAGATTTGAGAATTTTAAACTATACATTTTGGTTCTTTCCTTCAGGCATTGATATGCTTATTAATGTAAATGTTCTTCAAATCTGTCTTCACATCATCCTATTCTAAGTTGTTCATAGCACAGACTATTCTTTTTTTTTTTTTTTTTTTTTTTTTTTTTTTTTTTTTTTTTTTTTGTTTTGTGTTTGTTT
>NW_020175017.1:203776-301562 GCF_003031525.2 Neophocaena asiaeorientalis asiaeorientalis
TTTTTTTTTTTTTGTGGTACGCGGGCCTCTTACTGTTGTGGGCTCTCCCGTTGCGGAGCACAGGCTCCGGACGCGCAGGCTCAGCGGCCATGGCTCACGGGCCCAGCCGCTCCGCGGCATGTGGTATCTTCCCGGACCGGGGCACGAACCTGTGTTCCCTGCATCGGCAGACGGACTCTCAACCACTGCGCCACCAGGGAAGCCCCATAGACTATTCTTAATATTTATAGTCTTAACATTTTTTGATAAATTTAAAACACACATGTATGTGTACATATATATAATTATAATAATTATTATTTAGAAACATTTTCCAGTTGATTGTTCTCTTTGGGAAATGTACATCATAAACTTTTTATATTTCCCTTTTGTTCATTGTTATACCATTATAATATTCATATCCACATCTGCATATTTTGGAGGCATATATATTATGAAACAAAATCTTGCTTTCTTGTTTTTCTTTGTTAGTCTCAACCAGTGAGAAGATGCACCAAGCAGTCAGATTTAGAGGCATAAGTGCTGGTTCCTAATTTTTATTCTAATATGACTGATTATATGTATGGCATCTTTGATTAGATTTTAAAATTATAAAATTGAATATTCTGAACTTTAAAACTAGTCTTCCTTTTGATCTTGACCAGGTGTTTTAAATATTGTATGCTATTTTTTAAAAGTTCAGAAATGTTATTTTGGAAGCTGCTTCCTGGTTGATCTGTGCCAGGCACTTGTTAATAGGATTTTCATTTTACTGCTTTAAAAAGCTAGTCTTAAGCTTAGCAAATATACTTATTTTTCCATCACAAATTATAGTGGCATCTTATGTTGCCAACCAGAAAGGTGATCTTGTTCGTGTTATTTGCTAGAATTATCAATATTCTTTTTAGTTCATTGCTTTGAATATTTTTCAGTCTTATATTTACAATGTTTAACAGTATTCCAATCTAATCAATCAAAACATGCAATTTTATTAATGGTGTTTTGCTTAGGTAAACCATTAATATATTGAAAAATATATTTTTCAGAATATATTATTTTCAGAATATATATATTTTTAGGATCTGTCAGTACAAAGATTTTTCTAATCATTTTAATCAAACCAGAATTTTTAAGTAAAGATAGATTTTTTTCATCTTAATTTACAGAGAGGTTTATTCTAGTTACCTTTCAGGTACTCCAAATGCTGCATGGAGAAATGTTTAAAAGTCTTTTTTTAGTACAGAAGGAACTCAGTTCTGGTTTTCCCTTATCTTTGTGAGAGGAAAGAATGACATTTAATCTTTCTGTTTTTATTTCTTGGTTGTTACTGAACTTTAGTGAATGACTAGAGCTTTCATGAATTTGTAACAGGAATAAGAAAGAAGGTTTACATATAAAATTTATTGCAATGTATTGTTTGTTCTTGCATGAGAAGTGATGTGAGAATACCAAGTGATATAACTATAATTCAAAATTTATTCTCTCAAAAGTGTAAAAGAGATATTTGGAAATACAATTTATGATGAGTGAAAATGCATTACTTATGTCCTTAGCAACATATATGAATGAACACCAGTCTTAAACCTGCAAACTTACTTTTAAGCATCAACTTATATATTAGGTTACTTGATGACTCCATCAAAAATAATAAAAGATTCAGACTCCGTCTACACTCATGACTTTCTTCAGACATATTGCTAACTCTCTATCCCATCTGTTGGCACATTGGAAAATTAATTTTCATCTCCTCTAATCATTTGAATAGAGATAGAAAAAAAGGTCTAAGTATTTTTTTCAGTGGAGCAAAGACACTGAGGAGAAAAATAGAACACAACATTAATTTGGGCCAGGACAAGTGGTAAAAGAGAATGGCATTTCAGGCACCTGCGTTCACAAGTTTTTCTGGTTTTAAAATACGT
Source organism: Neophocaena asiaeorientalis asiaeorientalis (assembly GCF_003031525.2). Classification (NCBI taxonomy): domain Eukaryota; kingdom Metazoa; phylum Chordata; class Mammalia; order Artiodactyla; family Phocoenidae; genus Neophocaena; species Neophocaena asiaeorientalis. Next base: position 205,675 of record NW_020175017.1, read on the forward strand.
TCATATACTTCAATGTAGGAGGCAGATGGGAACATTCTGTTAGTGTTTAGGTGTGGTGTGAAAGAGACTGCGCCTTGACCCCAGCATCTATCTTTTGTAAGAGAAAACTGGGCAATATGACCAGCTAGAAGAAAGTATTTCTAGTTTTCTTTGCTGGTAGGTATGTGCATATCTCTGACTTCTCACCTACATGATGAAAGGTTTAACATTAGGTGGGACTTCAGGGAAGCCTCCATAAATGGAAGGGGCTCAAACCCATTTTTCCTCTTACTTCCTCCTATTGCCTGCCAGAAGCAAGGGTGTAATCACTAGAGATTTAGTAGATATCTTTTACAACGAGGTGACTTTGAAGATAGAAGCTAGGCTCTTAAGGATAGAACTGTGGAAAAGTAGGAGGCTGCATCCCCGATGACCCTGTAAAACTGTATTTAAGCTCTAAACGGCTTTTTTACTGGTGGGAGAATTACCTTTCATCTTTTTTAAGCCACTGACTCTTAACTTGGCTGCAAATTGGAAATACTTGGAGAGTTTTAAATACTTGAGATGTTTGGATTCTATTCCAAGAGATACTGATTTAATTTATGTAGGATGCAGCCTGGGTACTGGGAATTTTCAAAGCTCCCCAAATGATTCTAACATGCAGCAAAGATTGATAACTACGAGTTTAAAATAGTTCTTTTTTTTCTTTGTGTGATAGAGGAGGCATTCTGTTTCAGCTGAAGACAATTATTAACTGATGCATCTGTGGTACACAGTTGGATTTAGGTATTATTCTTTTGGTTTACCATAATCTATTTGGTAAGTTTGAATGAACCCACAGAGTGCAAAATACTATGTCAAATTTGCTAAAGCTAAGTTAGTTTCTGTCTACTACTACAGTTAGGAATCTTTGCATAGTTTAGCCTGTTACTTATAAATACAAAAATAACTATAAATGTATTTAAAGATTTATGAATATTGTATTAATATATCTGGCAAAATATTTCTGTGGTAAAAGTGGGTAGCAAATAAAATCAAAGTATTTTTGGTGTTTGTTATAAGAAAGATTATTGGTAATAAATAATAGGGAGTTTAAATTTAATAATTTGATTATTTTAACTGAATTTAAATAATGGGGAATTTAAATAAGAATTATGATCTTTTGAAAATATTAGCATTTTTAAAAATCATTAGGACAGAAACTCTCATAATAAAACCAAGTGCTTGTATTTTATGTTAATACTAGAACACTGCTTCATCATTGCCCCAATTTCCTTTTTCTGTAAAATTTTCATTTTGTTTTTGAAATTGTTAAGAATATGAGAGGATAGACTAGGTTTTCTGTATGAGACAGAGTCAAACAACTTTATAAAAGCTGAGTATGGACTAGTGGGCCATTTCAGAATCCTGAAAACTCCAGACAGGAGAGAGCCTGAAACTATTTACTTGTTAGCTTTTTCCTACTGATCTCTGCCAGACACTCAAAAGAGACTGACAACAAAACAAGGAGACATGGAAAGGCACAAGTGAGCAAGACCTGCCAATGTTCAAGGTTTGAGCAGCAGTAGTCAGAGAAGCTCATCCACCTATCCCCCTCTGGACCCTGCATGAACACAAAGAGCTGATTGACCACCTTTGGGGGACATGCCCAAAACCCATCTATATCCCAGATGCTTCTCTGAAGTGAAACAAATGTAATCTGTCATTGACAGGAGGGTGATGGTGGTGGCAAACAACTTGCTGGTGGCCTAGACCAGACTCTGACACAAGGCAAAAGCCTTGCACCAAAGAATAAGAAAGAGAAATCTACTGGCTGCGGAGGAGCAGTAATGTTGCATAGGCAGGCCAGGGCTACTTAAAGCTTATGGTGAGCAGGTATACTGAGAAAAATTTTTTGGAGCTACAGGCCTCCCACAAAACAAAAGGTAGTAGCAGTCCACTGAGGAGGAATGAAGCCTCTGACGCACCTAAATTAATTCTTGCAACAATGAAACACAAACTCCACTCAATTCCTGACTAAAATGACGCACCTGCCATCCTCTCCACCTGTCTCCCAGGATTCATCTCACAAATGTAGTGTTTCTATACATAATATTATTTACATCAGACTCTACTGTTATTTTATGACCAATGTTTGGTGCCTAATGAAAAATGATGAGAAACAACAAATTATTATCCAGAGAAAAATGCAGACCTGGAGCTGGCCTAGAATGAGATCCAGAAATGGCCCAGAATTTTTTTAAAAAATTAGTAAATTTAGTTATTTACTTGACTTTCTAATAAGAAAGTCTCAAGTTTTTTATTTATAATGATTATATTTACAGGATTGTGATAGGTACTGAGATGTAAACGCAGAGTCCCATTGGCCCCAGGGAAATTAGGAAATTACTTGGTGTGAAACTTCTGTGCATTAAACAGTGATTAAGTGAAAGTTAGCACAGAAAATGCAGAGACCTACCTTCTCCACTTACCTCCTCAAGTTCCTTTCCTAATTTGGCTCAACAACTACATCCTCCAGGCAGAAAATCAGAAGATGCCACTCTTTTGTTTTCTGCATACTTCTTCCTTTAAGAGTATCCTATTATTTCATGCATGCTTGATCTCTTTTTTCCTCTATGATTATATCAGTTTTAAATATATATATAATTGTATATAATATTATATAACATATGAATATAACATATGTACATATAAAGTTTTCATTGATTCCTTTTATTGTCTTTGTTTTTCTAGTTTCCTTTTTCCCCTTTGCTCTGATTTCTAATTTCCATGATAACATCATGTGGAATAATTTGATTTTTTATTTATATTTAACGATTAAGCAATACTGGCTGTTTAAAAAGAAATCTGAGACTTTTCAGCTGATGGACTATTTTCATTGGGGGACATGATGCCAGTTATTTCTCCACTTTTGGGGGGGTATTATTTTATTTTAAGTGAGTTTTATGCAAGTACCTTGAATGTGTGTGTGAGTGGGTGTATATCAAGGTGGAGAATCCCCAGTCTTAGAGAACCTGCCTTAAAATAGGAGGTTTAACTCATTCTCATTTTTACTGATTATTATGCTTTTGGATTTATTTCTGCAATCTCATTTTATGTTTTTCAATTGATTATTTTTTCTTTTTCTTTTGTTAGTATTTCCTTCCTACTATTGGACTGTTTGAGATATTTTATTTCTTTTTTTTCCCTCTAGCTGTATGCAGTTGCACATTCTATTACTGTGTTTATGTAGGTTACACTTAAAATTTTAAAAGATATATTTTAGCTTTTCTATTTCTATCATTGTTCGGAGTTATTTTATATTTATATCCTGCTGTAATAATACAAAATCCTTCTTGCATTCCGCATCTTTCCCTTTAAAATTATCTCTGATTTTTCTTCCAGAGTTTTGTATATTTTTATGTTATAAATCAATAATTATGTTGAACCTAACTTCAATTGATGTATTTCTCAATGTTGTTTCTTATATTTTATATTTCTATTTATCTTTTTAAAATTTTCTAATTTATTTGACTATGTATACTATACTGAAGATGGTAACATGTCTGAGGATATCACTTTCTAAATTTCTAATTTTTTCCTTATATTTGAATGCTAATGGGGGCAGAAACTATAAGTAAATAAGTATAGTAACTTGTTCATCAACCCAAGGTCCCATTCTGCATATCTCCCTTTTCAGATATCCTTTCTCAGAGAAATCAGACCTTTAGCTTGTCAGCAAATCATGAATCATGGTATCAGCAACTCCTAATTTTTTTCCCTTCCTTCCTCTCCCTCTACCTTTCCTTCTTCCTTTCTTCCTTCTTCCCAATTATTTTCTTTATGCTGGTTTGTGGAGAAGCAGTTATTTTAGGCTCTAGTCTGATTCTCTAGCCTCAAACTGATTCTTAAAATCTTTTCCAGAGAAATCTTTCAATTTTTCAGAACAGTAGTTCTCAATTGTCAGATCATAATACTTACCTGGAACAATAATTAAAATACATATTACAAGGAAGAAACTCCAGAAAAGGAACTTGAAAATGTGAAGTTGTAACAAATACCTGAATATTTTTATGTACTAGAAAGTAGTTTTTAGGATTTTAGCCTGAGAGTAAAAGCCACTGTTTCCAGTTATCTAATATATAGGTGGGGGTAGTGAGAACTTCATTGGACCAGTTACTCTTAAGCAATTGTAATTACTTACACTGAAAATTACTCCAGGAGCCCTTTATAGTTAAGATAGTTGTTGATTGCTAGTTTCAAGTTTATCTGGGCTTTGAAAGGAAGGACTGCTTCTGGTTTTGGAGAAGGGCTGTTCTTTCCTCTGCTTTGAATGCTCCAACTGAGGTCAGTGCAACATTTTATGGAAAGAGTGCTGAGAACTGATGAGAAACAAAACCAGTGGTGTCCATGGCAGAGCTAAGAACAGTGGAAAGTACACTTGAAGTGAAGATGAAGCTGCCAATTAGGAGAGCTCAGGGATGATCAAATGTCTCTATTCTCAAATAGTAGAGAGGAATTTGTCTTAGAAAAGACTAGAGGCTGACCTTTGGATTACTGGTGCAAAATTTATTACCAGTTTATTTCCTAAATAACTAGATACCATATTAGAAAATTTACTCTAGGAATAAAGAAAAAAATAGCAGAGAGAGCATTATTGAATGAGACAAGTATCATGCCCCCTCCTCATCTACATCTATAATATCTAGATTAGTAGTCTAAGACTGATTAGTAAAGATAGGTTTCATTACTACTGAGTGAAGAGTAGTAGTACTTTCATTGCCTCTGAGTAGAGAAACAGCTAAAACTAATAAAATAATATTATAAAATTAAGCAATAACAGTCTCTTTATTGATTTCCTGATTTAAGATTGAACACATCATCTTAACCTTGGATATTTCTTTACAATATGCTTGCACTTAAGTATTTGTTAGCAAGTAAAATTAAGCAAATATGTTACACTTCAGAGAGGCTGTATTTCTCTTATGAAACATGTAGGATAAGCTAAGACCTAGTCTTTATAAAAATAAACTCTTTATTAAAACAGTATTAATGTTACTCAACCTATGTAGGGACCAAAAACAATTAGTAGCTATTTTAAAATAATTTTAAAATATTTGTTTTAAACACCGTAGGGTAGTTTATTCTGGCTTTAGTTATCTCTCAGTACAGGTAGTTGGTTTCCTTTAATGTCAAATTTGTTTTGAAACTCAGCTTGTAACTTTCAAACAGTCAACAGTTCCAGCTCTAGGCCTGAGCTTAGCTAACCTTGCACATGGCTGGCCACTTCATGTTGGTCAGCTCTTAGCTGATTTGAAACATCCATGTGTCTCTGTGTCTTCACCAAGGGTTCTTTTTTTGGTGCCTCTATTCTGTACCAGAGATAAAATAAACTCATGTTCTCAAGTTTTTCTCTTTCTCTATTCTTACTCTCCAGACCTTTCAGATTTTCTTGCTTAATTTAAGATTCTGACTTCTAGCTGAAGTGTATAGAAAAATATTCTTTTCACCATGGAGCACCATTCTTGATAAATGAACATCATAGTATATTTCTGATTCTGTTTTCATATATCTTCTTAGCAAGGAAGACCTAGCACATATATGCTGCATAATGGAAGCATAAGTCCCTCTCTTCCCATATGACTATCATCTAGCTTGCTCTAATAACTTTCTTCCCTAAAAAGACCTTTCCTATATATGAACTATTTGTTCTTATTAACATAATCCCCTAATTTAGGGGCAATGATTTTATCTGACCAATTAAAAAAGATTAGAATTTTAAAGACATCCTTAAAACTTATTGAACATATAGACCTATGTTTTTCTACAAACATGCTTCTCCCACAGTAATAATAATAATCTTTGAAATTTCTTTATGATTAAGTAAAAAGATACAGTCATCATTAAGAATTTTTAAGACATAAAATAGTCTTAATGACTCTACCAAGTCCTTTTGGTTTAGTATAGAGACATGGGAGGTAGGACCCTCAAATGAAGCAAATTGACTTTGAAACATAAATACCAGATTGTAAGGTCCAACTTAGAATCTTATTAACAGTCTCTCTGGGTGAAGCAGTTGGAACACAGGATATTTAGCCACCAGAGCGGTTGTAATTAAAATGAATATAAATATAGTGATACAACATTGTAATTAGCTGGTATATAACATTTGAATTTTCAAATTGCAAGTGCAAATAAAAACCAAATCAACACTGCAAATTCTAATTAGTTATCAGACAGCGACATAAGATGAAAGAGTTCAAACCAAAGAATTTTAAATCTCAGCGAATTTAATTATCTTCTTATTTTGATCCTGTACTGGGAGGTTACTTTGTGCCATTGTATCTCCTTCCTCCCTTAGTGTTTTTCAATTATTCAATGTTCAGTTCTATCTGCTTTCATAAACCTATGCTTATTTCTTAAGTGACTTATAATGTTTCCTCAGAAAATTACATAAATGCTCATATATACTTAGTTAATACTCCAGTTGTGAAAAACCTCAACATTGGAACCCATTTCCATTTATGATTGTGTAGGGAGGTTATAACTAAGTGTAATGATAAAAATACTGTTCAAATAATATGATTTTATAATGATAGTGTCTGCCATAAACATTATGGCACATATGTGTCACAACACTGGCTGTGGAAGAGTCTTCTGGAAATTACTCATCTATTGTTCTCATCTCTTTCTGGGAACATAGGAGACCTTTGCTTACTTGAATTCTTACAGTTAGTTCGATCCATAACCTGTGATTGCAAGTGACATTGTCATACTCTGATTGGGGCATTTAATTTCTAGTATGAGACCCTTTAGTGCTCTCTTCCCTGACCAGAGTGAAAAGAAAGTCACAAATACAGGATAGTGTGGCTACACACAATGGTGGCGTCTTGCATCCCCTGTGTGACTGTGGATTAGCCCCCCACCTCTACAACTTACCAACCACAAATTGCACATGTATAGAGAAATAAACCTGTATTGCCTTAAACTGATGAGAATTGGAGGTTGTTTGTTAACAGAGCATAACCTAGCCTATTCTGATCAATACATTATCTCATTTTTAATCGCCTTAATTTAAGCAGCCCAACAAATCTGTGAGATGTTATTCTCCTTTTGCAGATGAAGACACAAACTCCAAAAGCTGACCACTTTCTCAGGGATTTTGAGCCTGTAAGAATAATAAATGAGAGCTAATTCTAAGCCTGGTACTCTTCCTACTATTCCAACTGTATTGTAAAGTCAATTGTAAAACAACTGCAGTGTGTTTTCTATCAGAACTGTATTGGTTTGCTGGATTATACAGGGTTACACAAAGAGCAATTGAGGAAAGGCAGGGAAAAGAGCTGCAGTGATTTTTAGTATTCAATTTTAGTCTAGGCAAAGAGAACACATCTGCTGTCTTCATTGCTGCTATAGCTGTTAGAAGTGCTCTCCTTAGGTTGATGCTTAGCCTGAGGGGAGAAAACCAGCTGAACGTGCTCGGAAATATTTGTTTTTCTTTTACGTTTAGAAGGTTACATTGGTATATCCTCCATCACAGGGATGGAAACAGAAAGGTAAATGAATATAATATTGCTTGTTGCTTCATGTTACTCAGATTGGGAGACAGTGTTATTTTTAAGATTCTTTTTTATCACAATTTGTGGTCAGACAATGTTTTGATATTTGATCTAGAGAGAGGATCACTGTAAGCATATTTCAAATGATATGTTAATTTCACTGCTATTGGCAGAGTCCAAGAATTAGAGAGTTTTGAAGGTGAAGTTTATCCTGAGTATTTGAGAATAGTGGCTAGCTATGCAGGATCAGGAATCAGCACACTTACAATGCAGGCAACCTTGGAAAAGTTATTTAACTTCTATTCAGATATCTGTTGAAAAAGGAACAATAGAGCTTGGTGAGTTTTAATGAGATAATATATGTGAAACACTTAGCAGAATGTCTGGGATAAAGAAAGCAATTAAATAATGTTGGAATTAGAAGTTTTTCCAAGTTTTCAACCAATTGAGATATAGACTTTTGTGTTAGATTGGAAATAAATTTATTACCTTTTTTAATACTGGCATTTGAATTGAAGAACTCAACTTAGACAAGAGGCCACCATTGGTATTTTATTTTGTTTTTTTGTTTGTTTGTTTTAGGTTTTCTTGCGGTACGCGGGCCTCTCACTGTTGTGACCTCTTCCGTTGCGGAGTACAGGCTCCGGACGCGCAGGCTCAGCGGCCATGGCTCACCGGCCCAGCCGCTCCACAGCATGTGGGATCTTCCCGGACCGGGGCACAAACCCGTGTCCCCTGCATCGGCTGGCGGACTCTCAACCACTGCACCACCAGGGAAGCCCCACCATTGGTATTTTAGTTTAATTGAACCAACTCATTGTATTAGTAAGCTTTTGTTAGGTAATATTTTGGTAACAAATTATTCCAAATATCTGTGGCTTACAAAAGCAAAGATTTATTTCCTGTTTCTGTTATTTGTTGGCTGTAGGTCATCATAGGCTCTGCTGTATGTCTTCTTTATTCCAGAATCTACAATGAAGATACAGACACAATTTAGGACATATTAGACTGGTAGCACAAAGAAATAAAGAAATGGCTGAGCCATGCAATACCATTGCTTGGAGTTAGCACATGTCACTTCCACAGATATTTCACTGGCCAAAACAAATCATATGACAAGCCTTATATCAGTGTCGTAGAGATGTATAATCTATCTCTTAGGAAGAAGCCATCAACATTTCTTTTTTCACATCTTTATTGGAGTATAATTGCTTTACAATGGTGTGTTAGTTTCTGCTTTATAACAAAGTGAATCAGTTATACGTGTACATATGTCCCCATATCTCTTCGCTCTTGCATCTCCCTCCCTCCCACACTCCCTATCCCACCCCTCTAGGTGGTCATGAAGCACCGAGCTGATCTCCCTGTGCTATGCGGCTGCTTCCCCCTAGCTAGCTATTTTACGTTTGGTAGTGTATATATGTCCATGACACTCTCTCACTTTGTCCCAGCTTACCCTTCCCCCTCCCCATATCCTCAGGTCCATTTTCTAGTAGGCCTGTGTCTTTATTCCTGTCTTGCCCCTAGGCATTCTAACCATTTTTTTCTTTATGCTGTGGCTAAAACTTCCAAAACTATGTTGAATAATAGTGGTGAAAGTGAGAAACCTTGTCTTGTTGCTGATCTTAGTGGAAATGGTTTCAGTTTTTCACCATTGAGGATGATGTTGGCTGTGGGTTTGTCATGTATGGCCTTTATTATGTTGAGGAAAGTTCCCTCTATGCCTACTTTCTGGAGGGTTTTTATCATAAACGGGTGTTGAATTTTGTCAAAAGCTTTCTCTGCATCTATTGAGATGATCATATGGTTTTTCTCCTTCAATTTGTTAATATGGTGTATCACATTGATTGATTTGCATATATTGAATAATCTTTGCATTCATGGGATAAACTCCACTTGATTGTGGTGTATGACCCTTTTAATGTGCTGTTGGACTCTGTTTGCTAGTATTTTGTTGAGGATTTTTGCATCTATGTTCATCAGTGATATTGGCCTGTAGTTTTCTTTCTTTGTGACATCTTTGTCTGGTTTTGGTATCAGGCTGATGGTGGCCTCATAGAATGAGTTTGGGAGTTTTCCTCCCTCTGCTATATTTTGGAAGATTTTGAGAAGGATAGGTGTTATCTCTTCTCTAAATGTCCATCAATATTTTCCGAATAATATAGTCTCTTCGGGTGTAAATATTTATTACCTTTCCTTCCACAAAGGAAATACACTCACCTTTTTCCCAAGTGCAACAAAAATCATGGATGGAATTATGTTCAGGGTCTCTGAATGATCATCTTTGTATCAGCTCTAGCTGTGGCTTTGCTGATCTGGAGTACTGTTGACTATAAAGGGAATGTATCTGCCTCCCATAAAATCTGTTTATACAGTGGAATGGGGAAGGGTCACCCCAATAAACACTGCAATTCAGAAAAAGAAGAGTGTGAAGTGCTCAGCAATCACTGCTCCATAGTAATATTGAAGTTCTTCTGTGTAGATGTCATAAGGGCACCCCGTACCCAGGACATGTGGAACACACTTGATTAGGCCCCTACTCCCTAAAAGTCTCTTTGTTTTTCAACCTGACTCATAGCTCTTTTGGAGGTACAACTCTCTCAAAAACATGATCAGCTTCTTGTATATTTGATACCATTTAGCTTTTGCCATAGCTACACACATAGTCCTTTATAACAAACACCTGTTTCTTTAGGTTTAATTAAGGGCTACTTGAATCTCCTGTGGGAGAGCCAAACCTTTGGTCTCTTTTCTCAATCATTTTTTCCAACTAAAATGATTTAATAGGCACTACGTTAACCAGTTCAGAACATTTAAAATGAATTTCATAACTTCTCTTTGACTTGGTCTTGCCACTAAGCTGAGGTTTTGTAGACCTTGTATTTTTCAGTTTTACCTGTTTTATGGTTGGATGAGAAAACCAGTTGCACTTTCCAACTGTGAAGGTCATAGAATTTCTAGATTTTCTAATCTCCTTTTTAATCTGTTGCAAAATAGCCAATTCTTTCCTGAACTCATCTCTTTATTACAGAGTTTTAAAATATATATCAAATTATCACAGAAACTAATCACACCACCAAATTCTGTTTTCCTACTTTACCTAAAGCCACAGGATCTTTAGGTACAATTATTAATAGAAAGCAGTTTCCCCAGATGTTTGCCACTGCAGAGCATGAGTTTTCACCTTTCTTGGCTCTGATAATAGTTGGTCAGATGTCCACTGTCTAGTCCCAGATTCAATGCCACATATTTTAGAATTTTTACTTCAGTGCCCTAATTATAGTTACCACTTGCTGTGTTAGTCACCTTTCTCTAGGGGTAAAGTCCAAAATCTCTTATTAAATCCAATACAATTTAAGTATAAAGTCCTGCCTTTTAGAAATTCATATTCTATTCATTTGCTGTCAAATGTATTTCATACAGATGCCTGGGTGGAGATGAAGGTCTATCAGCAGCAGCAGCTTGGGTTGTATTCCTTCATTTTAAATGGATGAAGTTTGTTTGTATTTATAAAGTTAAATCAACCCAACCTCAAGTCTCTCCTTGGACTCAGTTTTCCAAAGAGTTAGTCAAGGGAACACAACAGAGTATCAGTACACTAGCTGTATTTCCATATGAAAATTTGAAAATAAAAAAGACAGTCCATCGACTCATAATACCACCCAAATTATGCCAGTACACTTTAGAGCCATATTACTTTGGCCAGTCAAAAATTATAGCAGAGGTTTAGTTATCCAGAGGAAAGAAGTAGAGGAAGGGAGAGGACATAGGGAAAAAGAGAGGCAAGGAAAGGAAGAGATTGTGATTTTATTCTTGCCAAAATGGCTCTCAATCTATGTCATTTTTCTTGAATCTACTGCTGAAATCTTATATTAATAGTAATTGGAAGAAATATCCCAATCAAAGGGTACTTATGATTTTATAGTTATGATATATCATACTTTGGGGAAAACTCCAAGATAGTCTTATGGCCTCCTTTTTTAAAGTGTGGTATTTGAATACACCTGTTTTCTTGCCAAATTTTGAAATATGCAGCGGTGACACCTGCAGTACCAGGATTTACTTTAGATTCCCATTTTGCCCTTAGGTTTGATCCTTCATACTTCATATCCCTCTTGATTTTTATTTCTCCTTTGAACTTTGAAGTCCTGATACCCAAACTTAGGATGGGCTTCCTGTTCCCTTTGTGAACAAAGTACCCATATTTTTAATAGCCCACCAGGCTTACAAACCTGGGTCCATAGCCTTGCATTGTTCTTTGTCCCATTCTCTTGAACTCCAACAATATATTCTTTTGGCAGAGTCTCTGAGTTTCTCCATCCTGGAGATGACCATGCTGTACTGAAAAGCCCTCCTTTGCCTCAGAGTTTCTAACTTTACAAATATTGAAGCTCTAGACTGCCCCCATATCATGAGTGTCAGCATTTCTTCACAAAAAATACAGGAGAAGAGGAAACAGGTGATATGTTATGGGCCACTGAGAAATGTAGAGCTAAGAACAAGCATAGCTGCAGATTTTTCCAGACCTTAAGTCAGTCAATACCTTCTGGGATAACTAGAATCACTAGTTTACTGGAGGTCCAGCCCCAGAGTTTGGGGGAGTTATTTTTTATCAGCTCCAAAATAATTTTTAGTCATTTGCAACAGTGACTGTGCTATTGCATCAGATGAAGGAATTCTTAGAGTTATTAATTTTACTTCCTGGGGACAATCTGTCCTTTTGTCTATTGTTTGTCTCAGTTGAGAATCATGGTCACTATCTTTTTTTCTAAGACACTATCTTTAAGATCTCAGTGAGTAGAAACATTTAAAATGTAGATAACTGTCTTATTTTTCTTCATAATTTTGAATTTCCAAGTAGTGGGTACATAACTGATATTATTTCATGCAGTGGTTGAATCACTTCTACTTACCACCTCTTTCTATCTAGCAATGGAATATGCCTTTAGTGTTCTGTTTCTTCTGTATACTCTTAGTCATTTACAATAGTCAATTTGAGTTTTAAATCTTTTGCATGTTTCTTAGATTTTTTATTGTCTGATCTCTCTACCATGTATAAGGCTAGGATATAATGTCTGCATTCCTTTTTTACCCCATTGCTCTTAGGTCCACACATTTGTTTTCCTATTCTCTATACTTTCCCCTGAAGTATGTGCCATGATGAACTTGGACCCCTGCCTCTAACATAAGAACAGTTCCACTTGAGGAATCGTTCTCACGTTAGAGGAATTGTTCTCATGTTAGAGGAATTGTTCTCACGTTAGATATGAAGACACTAAGGCATTATCAACCCTGTGACCATCATATTGGATAATTCTACACAGAATATAACCTAGACCAAGATATTATATATTTTTGTCTATTATGGGTCATTGTAAGATGGTTTATCTTCAGTGTCATTTAGAGATCTAACTTTATACATTTTCTGACCATATTCCCTCAAGAAATATTTAGATATGCTTTCTCAGATAAAAGCAAAACCAAAGAAAACTATCACAAACACCAAAAATAACAATAACAAAAAGTGTTACCTTGAAGCTATCAAATGTTTCTTGAAGTATTTTAGACTGATCTTACTTCTCCCATCTGAAATCTTTCTGAATTTTCTTCAGCCACCTGGCTGTCTCTGTTTTCAAACTAAGGGTTCCCAGTTGCACTTATTACAGACTCTCTCTCTGCCGTTTTGAGTGCTTTTCAATAGTTTTTTGGATCTGGATTGTCCCTATGAGCATTATCTTATTTTATTTTTTTCTGTGAGCTTGTTTCCCTTTCTTCTTTAAGTCTCTTTGGGGCCCCCACCCTCCATTACTTATTAATAACATAATATACACAAGTCTGACTTTATTTCCTTTTATTGGATTTCACCATCCCACTGTTTTTATTCTGAAAGCAAGATTCAATCTGAGTTTAAAACTACTGTGGTTTCTTATTGATATTCTGAGCAAACCTGACTTCTATAGTCAGATAATTAAAATGTATAATCATTAATAATGATTTTATTTTTTATTCTCTCTTAACCTAAGAAGAAGAATATCTCAATCAAAAAAGAGTCTGTGCTTTTCAGCTGACTGACAAAAACAATAACTCCACTATGATGGCTGCAATGCCCAGGTCTCTAAAATCAAAAGCCTTTGTCAGGGCTTAATTTATTAACCATGATGAACCAACTTGAGATTATTGTCTAGGAGTCAGTAGCAAACCACCTGAGTCTCTGAAGTTAGAATCTTTAGTTTCTTCTTTGTTCTTATGTGAAATTCACTACATTTACAAAGTGACAACAATTGAGGCAGTGTTCCAGTGCGTGAAAGTTTAAAAGTAGTGGTAGATTGCAAAATCACCAAATTTATTTACCCCTCACTATATCCACATACTGTTTGATTTTGTAGTTTTCCTCACTATAGTGTAGATTTTATTTGCCCTCTCTTTGAACTTGGGCTTGCCTTTTAAATTATTTTGGCTAATAGAATGCTGTGGAATTAATTATGTACCAGTTTTGAGTCTTGGCCTTAAGAAAGCAACTTCTTGCTCACTTGGACCCCTGCCTCTAACGTGCGAAGAATTCCACTTGAGGGGTAAGAAACACATCTAAGTGAGATGATGCTATTATGGACCAGCCAATAGCGAGCCTATCCCTAAACATGTGAGAGAACCCAGTCAAAATTACCACAGTCTGCCTTATCTATACCTGATACAGGCATATAAGTAAGACCAGGGTGGACTCCCAGCTGACCTCCCAAGATTCTGTAGATTCCTATTAAACCTAATAGTTACTGTTTAAACTTTTGACTTTGGGATAGTTTGTTATATAGCAATATGGTTATGGTTGATAATTAATACAGAGGGTCATGTACCAGAGTTCTATGGTCTGCCAAGGAATATGCAATATGCCCATTGTAATTTAAGCTTTGGGACTATAGCCCTCATTAAAAGTAGAATATGGTAATTTCATGCAGTAATACCTCAAAAACCTGTATACAGAAGCTCTGCAAATTTTGATGTAAGTCTTAATTGAAATAAATGACTACCTGTCTCAGCCTCATCTTCAATGTGAGAAAAGGCCAGATTGTTTCAGGGGTATAGTCAGATGCGTGCCTGATTTTCCAGCAGCTAATGGTTCCTCTTTCTAAAGCGTGCATCTATTGAAACCAGATTCAGGCCTGCAGAAACCTACCATTACATCACAAAAGATGTTTTATTCTTTTCTATGTGTGATTTAGTCCCTTAGTTTCCTGCTTTATCCCTATTTGGAAGGTTTTCTTCCCCATGTTTTGGTCATTCTGACTCAGGCTAAATAATCATATCTCCTCTAAGTACTGAGTCAATAGAACATATGCACAGGAGACAGGTAGGAATTAAGGTATGTCTAGATTGGATACTGTAGCTTGAAATAGGGGCCAAATTCCAAAATTGTACACTTTTTACCATAAATTGGACTTATGTACTCATTCTGTCACTGGCAGAACAGTTGGCTTCCTCTACCGCTTGGGAAAACATACGAACGAAAAAGTTAATATTCAGGAAGTGCCAGAGGGAGCAGACACCACTTGCAAGTAGGCACTTCAGAGAGAGAGAGAACAAATAGCTTAGTAGTTGAGCAATGGCCTTCAACATATGAATCTAGGTAATTAGACAATGGATTCAGGAACTTGTAAGTTGGAGTCACATTTCCTCCCGTGAAGAGGAGATAGTGAACAGATAGAAAAGGTCCAAAATTTTTCCTTTGGGCATGCAGTACAAACCCTCTACCCTCCATGAAATGCATGTGGTAGCTTTTTCCCCTTATAAAATATAACTTTTATTAAAGAAAATAATGATTCTTATTATTTTTGTTCTAAAACTATGTATCTCAAATTGTTCAAAACATAATTTACCAAGCCAACCATTAGATTTTCATCGAGTTACACAAAACATGGTAATGACATTGAACATAAAATAATATTTTATCATAAAATATAGTTTAATAACTTGTAATTGGGACATGAAGAAAGCCAATATGTGGATGTGGAATTCATTAGTGCTGTTTTCTGGGTGTTGAATTGCACCCTCTTTAAGTTGGGCATAGTTATATGACTTGTTTTGATCAATGAAATGTGAGAGAAAGTGATATGGGCTCCTTCCCAGCTGAAACATTTTAGAGCAAAGTGTGATTCACTAAATCTCTTCCCATTCTTTGGGGCTCCTTGAAGCATGTGAGAATACAGAATTTCTATCTGCTAAGTTCCCTGATGGAGTAAATCCTTCTAATAAATCACATTGAACATGTAACCTGGGTAATATATAAACCTTTGTCTAAATCATGGAGACTTCAGGCTTGTTTGACTTCAGGCTGCATTGTTCTGTTTTGTCATTCCATAAAAATATCTGAAGGCATTATAAATGACTGATACCATATGTTTTTGTTATGTTAGTACTCAGTTATAGTGGTTTTAGTTTCTTGTCATTGGAGCCTGGGAAGATGGCATTCTATGATTTTCAGTGGAGAAGTAGTTGGAAAACTGCAGCTTTGCTGTAACTTGGAAGAAAGAGAATGAACTTAATGAGAATTTAACTAAGCAAATAAGTTTGAATAAAGTAGTAGTGTGAATATATTAGTGCATATTAGTTGTTGACTGCATTTGATAAAGAATTACAAAGAAGAAATGAGCCCAGAATTTGCTGTTATTGTCTCAAAGGTTGGTCAGAGAGGATAGAGAGAGAGCAGAAATATTGGGATTTGTAGGGGTGGAAAGGTAACTAACTGCTTCTTAACCTCAAATAATAAAAGATAAAATGGAGAAATTCTTAGACCAATAAAGACAAATTAAATGTCAGCCACAAGGCAATACTTTGATCAAGAGAATGGCTGATACGTCCATTTTGTTAAAATCTTTCTCTCAACTAAAATGTCTTAGTGTAAAGGCTCAACTAGGAGGGTAGTTTCAATAAATCTTTTTAATTAGAAAAAAAGTACTCAAGGAAAAGAGACTAAATGTGTGGTGCTTCCACTAAACTCTGATGGGTTGCAGAGGAATGCAATAAAATTGAGAAAAAGAGTCAAGGGTATGAGAAAGTAAAGAGATATTAAAAATATCTGAGAAGTCTCAAAAAGATTGTGTGTGCAGTAATTGGTACATGAGATAGTTTTGATTCAACTAAATAAGAAGCCCATGAAGGTTTTAAGAGGATTGTACTGCCAAAGAAACCATGAGGGAGAGTAAGGTATTCTAAAATTATCTCTCCAAGACTTAAAATGAATATTGGATCCCCAGCATTTTCCAGGTAGTAAATAGGATGAGAAGGCTGTTCAGCCTACAAATGTGCCTTTTTTTCCCCTAATGCCCAATATATGTAACTAATTAGAATAATGGAATGGAGTAATCACCCAGAGGGCAGAATCACAGACCAATGACCAATCTCAGTAGAACAATGGAACCCTCTTCCTAAGGAGCAGAATTGTGAACTAATTAAGAAATGTTTTCCATCCTACAGGAGGGAGTCCATGAATGTCTACCTTAAAGGATTTCAGGATGTTACAGCAAATGGCTATAGGGCATATTTCCCATTCTTCCATTTTCCAAGTTGATTCTTTATTGTAGTTATACTTTCTCTTCCTCCATTGTATAACAGGTGCATGGGGAGCACTTATTTGGTTTTAGGTCTCCAGAATGTGAATGATCCCATCCTCATACCATATATGAAAGTAACTTCCATGTGAAATAAGTATCCAAACTTTAAAAATAATTCTATTTATATTGAGATCTCTATTTTTTTTGTCCAAAATTCCCAAATTAATAAGAACTTGACTTCGGATGTTTTAAATGGAACATTTTGAGGATAGAGATAGAAAGGATGAATAATTGACTGTTGGGATTAATGATGCTTGCTCACAGCAGTGGCTTGAATGATGTGGTACAGGAAACTAATTAGTCCCTAGAGTTAATCCTAACTCTTTCAGGTGCCAAAATTCATCAATCATTGTTTAAATTCACCAACTAATTTCCAGCTGGGTCAAAAAAGAAGTTGCCCTAGATACTGCATCATTAAGTATGTGTGGAATAGAGTAAAGGGGGGTGTGATATACTTTGAAGCATTTAATATTAAACATCAGGAAGATCTGACTGGCAGATTGAATTTATGTATATTTATTCATATACTCCCAGAGGATTAATTTATTCATATACTCCCAGAGGATGAACTGGCATAGAAGTATGTTTAGAAATAAAATATCAACCAAGATATAGTTTTACAGAAACCATATGGAAAAAAAAGCAAACTTGTAAACACCCTACTAATGACTTGCACACAAATGCAGCTTTAGACTACAAACAGCTGCTTTTGGAAAAATCAACCTTAAAGAGGTTTATGCTTTGACTGCCTGAAGCTAAATTATCTTGCTGCAAAACTTAGGGAAAAAAAATTAAGTTACATTTTGTAGGTATCAGCATAACTTCTGGCACGTTAATCTGGCACTGAGGCTTGAATAAATGTCATTTGATTCTCTGTTGGGGGTTATGATAGCCTTTAACAGAAACATGTTTAGATTAGACAAACCAGAGGACAAGATCATACAGTATGTTGAAAGAGTCTGTTTATGCTGAAAATATTTTCATAAATGGAGTAAAGGGAAGGTATTTTGAGAGCTTAAACCATTCTGTTTTAAGTTTCCTCCTAAGGTTCCTATTACTTTTTTCTTTTAGGAGTCAGAAGAGTTTAAACCAAAAACTTTTTTTTTTCTTTAAGAATAAAAGCATAACTGGGACTTTCCTGGTGGCACAGTGGTTACGAATCCGCCTGCCAATGCAGGGGACACAGGTTCAATCCCTGGTCTGGGAAGATCCCACATGCCGTGGAGCAGCTAAGCCTGTGCGCCGCAACTACTGAGCCTGCGCTCTAGAGCCTGTGAACCACAACTATTGAAGCCCACACGCCTAGAGCCCGTGCTCTGCAACAAGAGAAGCCACCACAATAGAAGCCCGTGCACCACAACGAAGAGTAGCCCCCACTCGCTGCAACTAGAGAAAGCCCGTGTGCAGCAATGAAGACCCAACACAGCCAAAAATAGATTAAATAAAATAAATAAAATTAAAAAAAGAAATAATTAAAATAAGAATAAAAGCATAACCAACATTTAGATATACACTACAAAGTTCACATGACAACTCAAGCCCTGCTCCTTTATTTCCATTTGACCCCACTGTTGTTCTCTCTTTCTTCTTCATCATCAATAATTCTCCTTCTGGAAAATTCCCAATGTTGTACAGGTATGTTATAATATCCCTTAACTACATTTAACATACCGCTTCAGCCACCTCCCCATTTCTTTGCTCACGTTTATGGCAAAATACCTCAAACTGTCTATACTTACTATCACCACTTTCACTTTCCTCAATCCATTTAGGTTTTTATGTCTATCCATGCACAAAAACTGCTGTTCCAAGATCATCAATAGCTTCCATGTTGTTAAATCTAAAGATAAATTCTTAAACTACATCTAACTGGACCTCTCAGTAGCATTTGACACAAATGACTATTATAACTCTTCCTAAAACACTTTCTTCACCTGACCTCCAGAAAATCTCTTGTTTTTCCTCCTCTGTCACTGAGTGGTCTCTTAAAAGAGATACTAAAATATCCTTTTAGGTTTCTTCTTGTGACCTGACTTCTAAATATTAGAGTGTCACAATGCTAAATCCTTGAACATCTTTTCTTTATCAACAGGAATTTTCTAATTGATTTCATTCAGTGATACGCATGTACATCTCATCTGTATTCTGATAGCTCCCAAATTTATGTCCTCAGTAATAACTCTTCTCTGAACTTCAAACACATAAATTCCCCTTGCAGTCTTATAGGCATCTCAAACTTAACGTAATTAAAACAATTCTTTTTTTTTTGAATTTTATTTATTATTTTATACAACAGGCTCTTATTAGTTATCCATTTTATACATATTAGTGTATATATGTCAATCCCAATCTCCCAGTTCATAACACCAACACCCCCACCCCCCGCCACTTCCCCCGCCTTGGTGTCCATACGTTTTTTCTCTGCATCTGTGTCTCAATTTCTGCCTTGCAAACTGGTTCATTTGTACCACTTTTCTAGGTTCCACATATATGCGTTAATATACGATATTTGTTTTCCTCTTTACTGAGTTATTTATATATTTTGTAGATTAATCCTTTGTCTCTTGATTCGTTTGCAAATATTTTATCCCATTCTGAAGGTTGTCTTTTCCTGTTGGTTGTAGTTTGCTTTGCTTTGCAAAAGATTTTGAGTTTCATTAGGTCCCATTTGTTTATTTTTGTTTTTATTTCCATTACTCTAGGAGGTGGATCAAAAAAGATCTTGCTGTGATTTATGTCAAAGAGTGTTCTTCCTATGTTTTCCTGTAAGAGTTTTATAGTGTCCAGTCTTACATTTAGGTCTCTAATCCATTTTGAGTTTATTTTTGTGTATGGTGTTAGGGAGTGTTTTAATTTATTATTTTACATGTAGCTGTCCAGTTCTCCCAGCACCACTTATTGAAGAGACTGTCTTTTCTCCATTGTATATCCTTGCCTCCTTTGTCACAGATTAGTTGACCATAGGTGTGTGGGTTTATCTCGGGTTTTATATCCTGTTCCATTGATCTCTATTTCTCTTTTTTTGCCAGTACCATATTGTCTTGATTACTGTAGTTTTGTAGTGTAGTCTGAAGTCTGGGAGGCTGATTCCTCCAGCTCCGTTTTTTTCCCTCAAGACTGCTTTGGCTATTCGGGGTCTTTTATGTCCCCATACAAATTTTAAGATTTTTTTGTTCTAGTTCTGTAAAACATGGCACTGGAATTTGATAGGGATTGCACTGCATCTGTACATTGCTTTGGGTAGTACAGTCATTTTCACAGTATTGATTCTTCCAATCCAAAAACATGGTATATCTCTCCATCTGTTTGTATCATGTTTAATTTCTTTCATCAGTGTCCTATAGTTTTCTGCATACAGGTCTTTTGTCTCCCTAGGTAGGTTTATTCCTAGGTATTTTATTCTTTTTGTTACAGTGGTAAATGGGAGTGTTTCCTTAATTTCTCTTTCAGATTTTTCATCATTAGGGTATAGGAATGCAAGAGATTTCTATGCATTAATTTTGTATCCTGCAACTTTACCAAATTCATTGATTAGGTCTAGTAGTTTTCTGGTGACATCTTTAGGATTCTCGATGTATAGTAACATGTGCAAACAGTCATCTGCAAACAGTGACAGTTTTACTTCTTCTTTTCCAATTTGTATTCCTTTTATTTCTTTTTCTTCTCTGATTGCCATGGCTAGGACTTCCAAAACTATGTTGAATAATAATGGTGTGAGTGGACATCCTTGTCTTGGTCCTGATCTTAAAGGAAATGCTTTCAGTTCTTCACCATTGAGAATGATGTTTGCTGTGGGTTTGTCATATATGGCCTTTAATATGTTGAGGTAGGTTCCCTCTTTACCCACTTTCTGGAGAGTTTTTATCGTAAGTAGGTGTTGAATTTTTTCAGAAGCTTTTTCTTCATCTATTGGGATGATCATATGGTTTTTCTTCTTCAGTTTGTTAATACGGTGTATCACATTGATTGATTTGCATATATTGAAGAAGCCTTGCATCCCTAGGATATATCCCACTTGTTCATGATGTGTGATCCTTTTTTTTTTTTTTTTGCGTTATGCGGGCCTGTCACTGTTGTGTGGCCTCTCCCGTTGTGGAGCACAGGCTCCGGTAGTGCAGGCTCAGCGGCCATGGCTCATGGGCCCAGCCGCTTCACGGCATGTGGGATCTTCCTGTACCGGGGCTCGAACCTGTGTCCCCTGCATCGGCAGGTGGACTCTCAACCACTGCGCCACCAGGGAAGGCCTGTTTGATCCTTTTAATGTGTTGTTGGATTCTGTTTGCTAGTATTTCATTGAGGATTTTGACATCTATATTCATGAGTGATATTAGTCTGCAATTTTCTTTTTTTGTAGTATCTTTGTCTGGTTTGGGTATCAGGGTGAAGGTGGCCCCATAGAATGAGTTTGGGAGTGTTCCTTCCCCTGCAATTTTTTAAAAGCGTTTGAGAAGGATTGGTGTTAGCTCTTCTCTAAATGTTTGATAGAATTCCCCTGTGAAGCCATCTGGTCTGGACTTTTGTTTGTTGGAAGATATTTTAATCACAGTTTCAATTTCATTATTTGTTATTTGTCTGTTCATATTTTCTATTTCCTCCTGGGTCAGTCTTGGAAGGTTATATCTTTCTAAGAATTTGTCCATTTCTTCCAGGTTGTCCATTTTATTGGCACAGAGTTGCTTATAGTAGTCTCTTAGGATGCTTTGTATTTCTGCGATGTTTTTTGTAACTTCTCCTTTTCCATTTCTAATTTTAATGATCTGAGTCCTCTCCCTCTTTTTCTTGATGAGTGTGGCTAATGGTTTATCGATTTTGTTTATCTTCTCAGAGAACCAGCTTTTAGTTTTATTAATCTTTGTTGTTTTCTTTGTTTCTATTTCATTTATTTCTGCTCTGATCTTTATGATTTCTTTCCTTCTGCTAACTTTGGGTTTTGTTTGTTCTTATTTTTCTAGTTCCTTTAGGTGTAAGGTTAGATTCTTTATTTGAGATGTTTGTTGTTTCTTGAGGTAGGATTGTATTGCTATAAACTTCCCTCTTAGAACTGCTTTTGCTGCATCCCATAGGTTTTAGATCATCATGTCTTCAGTGTCATTTGTCTCTAGGTATTTTTTGATTTCCTCTTTGATTTCTTACTTATTTAGTAACATATTGTTTAGCCTCCATGTGTTTGTGTTTTTTACATTTTTTCCCTGTAATTGATTTCTATTCTCATTGCATTGTGGTCAGAAAAGATGTTTGATATGATTTCAATTTCCTTAAATTTACTGAGGCTTGATTTGTGACCCAAGATGTGATCTATCATGGAGAATGTTCCATGCGCACTTGAGAAGAAAGTGTAATCTTCTGTTTTTGGATGGGATGTCCTATAAATATCAATTAAATCTACCTGGTCTATTGTGTCACTTAAAGCTTTTGTTTCCTTATTAATTTTGTGTTTGGATGATCTGTCCATTGGTGTAAGTGAGGTGTTAAAGTCCCCCACTATTATAGTTTTACTGTCGATTTCCCTCTTTTATAGCTGTTAGCAGTTGCCTTATGTGTTGAGGTGCTCCTATATTGGGTGCATATATATTTATAATAGTTATATCTTCTTCTTGGATTGATCCCTTAATCATTATGTAGTGTCCTTCCTTTTCTCTTGTAACATTCTTTATTTTAAAGTCTATTTTTTCTGATATGAGTATTGCTACTCCAGCTTTCTTTTGATTTCCATTTGCATGGAATATCTTTTTCCATCCTCTCACTTTTAGTCTGTATGTGTCCCTAGGTCTGAAGTGGGTCTCTTGTAGACAGCATATATATGGGTCTTGTTTTTGTGTCCATTCAGCAGGCCTGTGTCTTTTGGTTGGAGCATTTAATCCATTCATGTTTATGGTAATTATCAATATGTATGTTCCTATGACCATTTTCTTAATTGTTTTGGGTTTGTTTTTGTACGTCCTTTCTTCTCTTGTGTTTCCCACTTAGAGAAGTTCCTTTAGCATTTGTTGTAGAGCTGGTTTGATGGTGCTGAATTCTCTTAGCTTTCACTTGTCTGTAAAGCTTTTGATTTCTCCATCGAATCTGCATGAGATCCTTGCTGGGTAGAGTAATCTTGGTCGTAGGTTCTTCCCTTTCATCACTTTAAATATGTCATGCCACTCCCTTCTGGTTTGTAGAGTTTCTGCTGAGAAATCAGCTGTTAACCTTATGGGAGTTCCCTTGTATGTTATTTGTCATTTTTCCCTTGCTGCTTTCAATAATTTTTCTTTGTTTTTAATTTTTGCCAATTTGATTACTATGTGTCTAAACATGGTTCTCCTTGGGTTTATCCTGTATGGGATTCTCTGTGCTTCCTGGACTGGGTGGCTATTTTCTTTCCCGTGTTAAGGAAATTTTTGACTATAATCTCTTCAAATATTTTCTCAGGTCATTTCTCTCTCTCTTCTCCTTCTGGGACCCCTATAATGCAAATATTGTTGCATTTAATGTTTTCCCAGAGGTCTCTTAGGCTGTCTTCATTTCTTTTCATTCTTTTTTCTTTGTTCTGTTTCACAGCAGTGAATTCCACCATTCTGTCTTCCAGATCACTTATCCGTTCTTCTGCCTCAGTTATTCTGCTATTGATTCTTTCTAGTGCATTTTTCCTTTCAGTTATTGTATTGTTCATCTCTGTTTGTTTGTTCTCTAATTCTTCTAGGTCTTTGTTAAACAGTTCTTGCATCTCAGTCTTTGCCTCCATCCTTTTTCTGAGGTCCTGGATCATCTTCACTATCATTATTCTGAATTCTATTTCTGGAAGCTTGCCTATCTCCATTACGTTTAGTTATTTTTTCTGGGGTTTTATATTGTCCCTTCATTTGGTACATAGCCCTCTGCCTTTTCATCTTGTCTATCTTTCTGTGAATGTGGTTTTTGTTCCACAGGCTGCAGGATTGTAGCTTGTCTTGCTTCTGCTATCTGCCTTCTGGTGGATGAGGCTATCTCAGAGGCTCTGCAGGTTTCCTGATGGGAGGGACTGGTGGTGGGTAGAGCTGGCTGTTGCCCTGGTGGGCAGAGCTCAGTAAAACTTTAATGTGCTTGTCTGCTGATGGGTAGGGCTGGGTCACTTCCCTGTTGGTTGTTTGGCCTGAGGTGACCCAACATGGGCTCTTTGGTGGGGCTAATGGCAGACTCTGGGAGGTCTCATGCCAAGGAGTACTTCTCAGAACTTCTGCTGCTAGTCTCCTTGTCCTCACAGTGAGACACTGCCACCCCCTGCCTCTGCAGGAGACCCTCCAACCCTAGCAGTTAGGTCTGGTTCAGTCTCCTATGGGGTCATTGATCCTTCCACTGGGTCCCGATGCACACACTACTTTGTGTGTGTACTCCAAGAGTAGAGTCTCAGTTTCTCTCAGTCCTGTTGAAGTCCTGTAATCAAATCCCACTAGCCTTCAAAGTCTGTTTCTCTAGGAATTCCTCCTCCCGTTGCTGGACCCCCAGGTTGGGAAGCCTGACGTGGGGCTCAGAACCTTCACTCCAGTGGGTGGACTTCTGTAGTATAAGTGTTCTCCAGTTTGTCAGTCACCCACCCACCAGTTATGGGATTTGATTTTATTGCGATTGCACCTCTCCTACCATCTCATTGTGGCTTCTCCTTTGTCTTTGGTTGTGGGGTATCTTTTCTGGTGAGTTCCAGTGTCTTCCTGTTGATGATTATTCAGCAGTTCATTGTGATTCTGGTGCTTTCACAAGGCGAGTGAGAGCACATCCTTTTACTTCACCATCTTGAACCAATCTCTAAAACAATTCTTGATTTTTACTATGAAACCCTCTGTCATTCTCAGTCCAAAAATAGAAGCTCCATTCTTCCAATTGCTCAGGCCAAAACCCTAGAGCAAGCCATAACTATTCTTTTTCTCTCATAAGCCAGTGTAAAGTGTTGTTTTTATCCTTGAAACAGATGAAAATCCTAACCATGTTACCCTGTTTCCAATCCTTGTACCCTCTCCAGGACATCATCATCTGTAATCTAAATTACTACAATACTAATTTTCCATCTTCCACTTTTCTTGACCTACATTCTTGTTCCTTATACTTGTCATGCTCTCCATCTCTCTTTTCTCTGAAAATAAGGGGAAAATCCATATGGCTCAGCTCCTAACTTCCTTCAGGTCTTTACTCAAATATCTCGTTATTAGAAAGAACTTTCCTTACTCCTTTATGTAAAACAACATGGGATTTACTATTACTCTTATCTCCTTACTCTGGTGAAGTCTCACTGTAGCACTTTTGACTTCCTGAGATACCATTCATTCACTCATTCTTTCTGTTTTTGTCTGTCATACCTCATTAAAATATAGACTGAACAAGACAGACAGATTTTCTCAGTGTTGTCCACTGTTGTACTTGGAACACTGACTGGCACATGGTGTGTGCTCAATAAATATCTATTGAAACAATCCCAAACTTAACTTGATTTCCAGTGATTTTCAGTAGGGTCTAGTCACACAAAATAATAGCTAAAATTAAACTTATTTTTAACTCTCATTATCCTTTAAAATCCAACTGCCACAATCACTGTTTGTCTTTCATGTGTCTGTTTGCACTGTAACCTTGTACTCTGCTGGAAGGGGTTTATATGGGATGGAATAAGATGACTCTGTGGAGACAGTCATGTAAACCAAACCAAACTGAGTGACCAGTAGTGTGATATGTTGCAGCCAGATCTTAGACAAAACTACAATGAGATGTCTGCAACAATAAAGAATGTCAAACTCTTCCTTATGATTTTTGTTGGGTGAACAAAATGATCAATTATTATAAAAAGAAAGCATTTAAAGAGTTCTCAAAGCCTCTGATAAATATAACTTTATGCAAATATTTCCTCAGAGAGGGGTGTGGCTTTGGTGTCCTTTTTTTTTTTAACTTTTTATTTTATATTGGAGCATATTTGATTAACATGTTGTATTAGTTTCAGGTGTAAAGCAAAGTAATTCAGTTATACATATACATGTATCTATTCTTTTTCAAATTCATTTCCCATTTAGGTTGTCACATAATATTGAGCAGAGTTCCCTGTACTATGCAGTAGATCCTTTTTGGTTATCCATATTAAATGTGTACATGTCAATCCCAAACTCCCTATATATCGTCTATAGTTTTTAAGCTGAATATACAGTTGATCAAAATCAGTGACCTATTTTCTTTCTGATTGTTACCTATTCAAAAATCTATGAAAGAGATACTGAATAACGCTTTTTTCCCTCCCTGGAAATCAATTTTTAAAACCAGTTTCTTGAATAAAATACTATATCTTAATTTTTGTTTTTAATCTTTGTAACTACTATTAGTTTTATTCACTGTATCCTTTTCCACTTATCTATGCTTCCACTCTCTACATTTTTCTTTTTTATGGTGACAGCTTTATTGAAATATAATTTGCATACCATATAATTCACCCATTTAAAATACACAAATCACAGAATTATGTAACTATCACCATAATCGATTTTAGAATATTTTTACTACACAACAAAGAAATCCTATAATCTTTAGCTTTCAGTTACTCCCATTTCTCACCTACACTAATCCACTTTCTGTCTGTATAATATGCCTATTCTGAACATTTCATATAAATTAAGTAATGAAATATGTGATCTTTTGTGACTGCCTTCTTTTAGTTAGCATAATGTTTTCAAGATTCATCCTGTTGTAGCATGTATCAGTATTTTATTCTTTTTTTTTGCCAACTAATATTCCAGTTTAGAGGTATACTACTTTGTATTTATCCTTTAAATAGTTAGTGGACATTTGGATTGTTTCCGATGTGAATGCTCATGTACAAGTTTTTGTATGGATATATATTTTTATTTCTCTTGGGTATATATTGAGAAGTGAAATATTGGGTTATATGGTAACTCTATATTCAGTCTCTATGGAAATGTCCGACTGTTTATCAAAGTGTCTGCACCATTGAAATTTCGACTATCAATGCACAAGTTTTCCAGTTTCACTCCATACTCACCAACTCTTGTTGTTATCTGTCTTTTTAATATTCATCCTATTGGGTGTGAAGTGGTATCTCATTGTGGTTTTGATTTCCATTTCTCTGATAGCTATTTATCTTGAGCATCTTTTTATGTGCTTATTGGCAATTTGTATTTTCATTGAAGAAATGTCAGATCCTTTGCCCATTTTTAATTGTTTTTTTTGTCTTTGTATTATTGATCTGTAAGAGTTCTTTACATATTCTATATACAAGTCCCTTATCAGATATATGATTTGTAAATGTTTTTTTCTATTTTGTGGGCTGGCTTTTCACTTATGTGATGATTTCCTTTGAAGCACAATTTCTTTTTAAAAAATTTGACAAAGTCAATTTATCTTTGTTGCATGTGCTTTTGGTGTCATATCAAAGAAGCCATTGCTTAATTCAAGATTACAAATATTTACACGTCTGTTTTCTTTGAAGATTTTTATAATGTGGGTCCTTACATTTAGGTCATTATTCCATTTTGAGTTGATTTTTGTATATAATGTGAGATAAGGGTCTAACTTTTGCGTGTGGTTATCCAATTGTCCCAGGACCATTTGTTAAAAAGACTATTTTTTTCCTTCCTATTGAATTATCTTGGCATTTTGTTAAAAATCAATTGAAAGATGAAAGGAAAAAAACGTTAAGACAGGGATACCACTATGTGTCAAAAATGTCCAATTATGTGGACTACAAAGAGGATCACTTAAAGCATAATGATGGTTCCCTTTTTTCCACACCCTCTCCAGCGTTTACTGCTTGTAGATTTTTAAAAGGGAACCCTCTTGCACTGTTGGTGGGAATGTAAATTGATACACCCACTATGGAGAACAGTATGGAGGTTCCTTAAAGATCTAAAAATACAACTACCATATGACCCAGCCATCCCACTACTGGGCACATACCCTGAGAAAACCATAATTCAAAAAAAGTCATGTACCAAAATGTTCATTGTAGCTCTATTTACAATAGCCAGGACATGGAAGCAGCCTAAGTGTCCATCAACAGATGAATGGATAAAGAAGATGTGGCACATATATACAATGGAATATTACTCCGCCATAAAAAGAAATGAAATTTAGTTATTTGTAGTGAGATGGATGTACCTAGAGACTGTCATACAGCGCGAAGTAAGTCAGAAAGAGAAAAACAAATACTGTATGCTATCACATATATATGGAATCTAAAAACAAAATATGGTCTGAAGAACCTAAGGGCAGGACAGGAATAAACATGCAGACATAGAGAATGGACTTGAGGACAGGGGGAGGGGCAAGGGTAAGCTGGGACAAAGTGAGAGAGTGGCATGGACATATGTACGCTACCAAATGTAAAACAGATAGCTAGTGAGAAGCAGGCACACAGCACAGGGAGATCAGCTCAGTGCTTTGTGACCACCTAGAGGAGTGGGATATGGAGGGCGGGAGGGAGACGCAAGAGGGAGGAAATATGGGGATATATTGTATATGTATAGCTGATTCACTTTGTTATACAGCAGAAACTAACACACCATTGTAAAGTAATTATACTCCAATAAGATGTTTGAAAAACAGGAATTAAAAAAAAGCATAATGATGTAGAAATTTTAAAATAAAGATCTAATAAACACATTCCAAACAAATACTAGTCAAAAGAGAAAAACCTATAATGTTTGTATTAGTTTCATACAAAATACATATTAAAGAGAAATGCAGTTGTTAAGGATAAAGAAAGCCATTATTTAATGATAAACAAGGCCAGGACTAGATGAAAATCCTAAATCCAAAGGCATGAAAATGTAACTATATGTATGTGTATGTCTGTGAGTGTGTGTGACAAATATAAGTAGTGTGTGTGTATATATATATATATGTATTAAATGAGAAAAGATAGATTTCTAAATTCAAGATCATATTGGGAGATTTAAATAACTTATCTCTGAAGTTTAAAAATCAAATAAATTAGTAGAATAGGGATGTCATTAATAAAATAGTCAGCAAACTTCTATTGGACATTAGATATCCATTAAATAGAGTAAAATTATTTTCAGGCACTTATGACATAATTACAAAACTGACCAAGTACCAGCCACAAAAAAGTCTCAAAAATAGTAAAGAATTTATAGCATAGAGAACACATTCTTAGACCACAGTATAATATAATTAAAAAATCAATAACAATATTAACAAAAAGAAAACAAGAATAAAAATAGCATAGGACATTTAAGAAATCTGAATAATTTGTTGAAAGAGAAATCATGAGGTCAATTAAAAAAATATTTCTAACTGAATGTCACAAAGCATCAAGACTGCTTTGAAGGAGAAGCAAGGATGTGCATACTAGCCTTAATAAACAAGAATTTTATAGTGCAGGATAGTTGAGTAAGATAATGGAACAGAATAACAAACATAATATATAGAACTTGGTATAACAAAAGTACCCATAACTGGGAAATTAACAGACTATTCAGAAAATGGAGAAGGGATGGGGACTGTATGGAAAAGGATAAAATTAGATTTCTACTTTATACTAAATATTTAAAGTCTTAAGTTTGAAAAGCTAAACTTTAACATTTTTAGTGGAAATTATCAAAGACTAATCTTAATATATCTGTTTCCTTCAAGGTAAGGGAGAGAATTTTGTAAGTAAGACATGAAAACACAAAATAAAATAGGAAAGATTTCATTGAGTAATTGAGTTCATTAACATTAAAATTCTTTTACTAAAGACTTAAAGAGCAAAGTTAAAAGACAAACCACAGACTTGGAAAAATATTTGTAAAGATTAAATCACAAAGGAAAACTGTAAGAACCCTCATGACTCGAAGACCAAGCCTGCAAGCCACAGAAGAAAAATAAATTAAAATAACAATGAAATACCATTTTATACCTCTTAAGTTGGTAAATTTTAAAATTTCATAATACTAAGTGTTGCTAAGATGGGAAATAGGACACTCTCTTATGGAGTTGGTAGGAGTTTAAATTAGAATTACATTTTTGGATGGCAATTTGGCAACTATATTTGCAAAAACATACATCTCAGTGATTTCACTTCAAGAATCTTTTTTTCCATATACAGTCTCTCTCTGTCTCTGTCTCACTCTCTTTGTCTCTATGTCTCTCCATTTCTCTCTCCCATTCTCTCCTGACAGACCCAAACACACACAATCACATATGAATTCTGGTTCATGTTCACAAGGAGACTTATGGAGAATATTTCTTATAGCACTTTTATTATAGTAAAAGATACAAACAACATGTAGGTAAAAGGGCAATGGGGAAATAAGTTGTGGTTCAGTCATATAATTGAATACTATGAATAAGTTAAATAAGATGTTTAAATTTCATAGAAAACTTAAATAATGCTTAATGAAAAAGCAAGTTATAGAATTATATGCATTGTATAATATAATAAAGTTACAATTAAAATAAGCATACTATCTGTTGTAGTAAAAATTAGATGGGTGGTGGCTTTTGTATTTATCTCTTAAATTTTACTCTTAAAAAGAATGGAAATCTGAAGCAAACATGGCAAGATGGTAACATTTACTAAATCTGGTTGATAGGTATGAGTTTCTGCTACTTTTTATTTACTTTTTCCTGAGAAATATTTTGTAATTAGAAGGAAAATCTCTAATGAAAATTGAGTTTTATGTTATCTACTTATAAACCTCTACTGTCTTGCTGTTTAGAAATGTCATTATTATCTGGTCCCAATCTACTTCTCTGAACTGTAGGGCACTTTAGCCATGGTCTGAGACCCCCAATTTATACTCAGACCTAGTCTCTTTTATGCTTAAACAACAAATTGAAGAGGGGCCTATAATTTGTATTGACAGGACATTGTTTCCCATGAGTTTAGGTAACATGAGCATTTTTAAAGGCAGGACCAGGGCTATGCTCTTTATATTTTTGTATTTCCATTACATATACTTTTTTTTCTTGGTTAAGTGATCAAGGCAGGACTCTCTTGATCTTAAAAGATCAGGGATCCTGGAGTTCATACCAGTTAAAGACCCTGATAGCGATCAGGGTCCTTTAGATCCCTCTAGGGTTTGGGCATAACTGCTTCCCCAGGAAACAGATACCATTATTTGTCAAATTAAAAAAAAAAAAAAAAGTGTCTGCCATTCCTGTCCTATAATGGCACAGTCACATATTTCAATTTGCACGTTTCAATTTGATCTTTAGCACAGATGTGTTTTCAGAAACTTTTTCACAATCATTCTTGATTTATTTGTACTTCAAGTTTGATTAGAGTCAAGTTCATGTTAGACTTTAAAACTTTCATACCCGTATAATTTTAGAATTTTTAATGGCTTGAATATGAGGCAATGGAATATATACAAACATACTCTGATTATGTTAATTTGTTGTTATGTACCTGCAAAAAGTTTTACTCTTTCAACTTATTCCTAACAAAAACGTCAAAGCAATAATACCCTTCCGGGTCTATCAAATACGAGAGGAAGCAAAAAAATTTTATCTACTTATAAAGTTGTTTGTCCACTTAAAGTATTTATATGCAATGTGACAGTTCATTCACTTCAGATGATTCACCTCAGTGAATAATTTAGTGACTTCAGGATTTGTTTACTTTTCCTGTATTGTACAAATATAATTATAGATATGAGAAGGTATTAAATATGCCATTTCAATTTAATTTACTGGCTTACAGTGGGATTTCAACCCCCCAAAACAAATATTTGTACCCTTTCATAGAAATCTTTAAAATGTTTTACGTTGTAGGAGTACTTTTAAAATGTATCTGTGATATGACCAATTATATAATCTACTTTTTAATATTCAGAATATTAAAATGTATATTAATTTTCTTCTTTCAGATTTTGATTTGTAAAATATCAATATATCTCTTGCTTTTATACTTCATATTTAGGATAATGAGTTGATATAGACTGAAATTTTGCCATTAGTAAAACTGAAGTTCTTCAGTGAGTATTCAAAGGCTCCAGACTCTTAAGTTGTTGTGACATATCTTTCCCCCATTCCTAATTTCAGGTGGTGATAGATTAATTTAGTTTCTAGACCTGGCAGGGAGATAGCATGGAGACACATGCCGTAAGTTATTCACCCCGTGGAGATAACAAATGGCTCATTAAGTATAGCATATTTAATTATGGAATCATGGAGTGGAAGAGAGTTTTGAGAGCTTCTGGTTTAACCTTTCTTCCAATCTAGGAACTTTTGTCAACATGCCAGATGGATGGTTATTTAGCCGCTGCTTAAACATGTGTGGTGTAGAGGTTTCTGCAGCTTTTAAGGGAAACCCCTTACATTTGGGGCTAGGAGAATGATTCAAAAATTCTCACTCATGTTTATCTAACAGATGCTCCTTTTAAAATTCAACCTCTTGGCCCCTGTTGTACAGCACAGTATCTTTAGCTTTTTCTTTTACTTGACAATCTTTCAGATATTTTAGTCTATCTCCTTATATTTTCTGTTCTCCAAATTAAGTTCTAAAAATCAGCTTGTGAAAATAATGTGTTTGATTACATAATGATAAAAATAAACAGAGAGAATCACAACAGGAAAAATACATGATTATAAAAGCAGTACAACAATGGGAAGGACATAATATAGAAAATCTATATGCCATGTTGGTTTCTATGGTTTATCTTCTATTTGGGTTCTGTACTTTCTAGTAATCAAAGTGAAAGCAGATGATATGGTCCCTTACATTAAGTTCTCAGTGTAATCAAAGGTTTTTCACTGACATAAATTCTGAAAGGATATGTTATGTGGTAATTCATTCATAACTCTCAATGTTTTTTGTTTTTTAAACCAGTTTTGAAATTGAAGTATAGTTAATTTACAATGTTGTGTTAGTTTCAAGTGTACAGCAAGGTGATTCAGTTATATATATATATATAGATAAAATTTTTCAGATTCTTTTCCACTGTAGATTATTGCAAGATATTGACTATAGTTCCCTGTGCTATGTAAGTTCTTGTTGGTTATCTATTTTATACATAGTAATGTGTATATATTAATCACAAACTCCTAATTTATCTCCCTTCCTCTACCCTGGTTATCCCCTTCGGTAACCATAAGTTTGTTTTCTATGTCTGTGAGTTTATTTTTTTCTTGTAAATAAGTCATTTGTATCATTTTTTTAGATTCCACACATGTAACTCTCAGTGTTTTAATGAACAATGTCCTCACTAACATGCCTTCAGCAAGGGTATTATCATTATTCCTATGGCATTTGTATCTAGAAATTTCATAACCTCTGATATACTCAGGGAAAAAAATTGGAATGTGTCTCTCATTTCCATGTGAATTAGAAAAAATAGACAGTGGACCATTCATTTAATAAATCTTGGCAGGGTGTCTGATATGTCTCACAACATGGGTTACAAGGATGCTGCAATTCTCCAGGATAAGCCATGTCAAGAAATAGGGTTGGTCATCTTTGAAGGACTCAGTAGGGAGTTATCAGCTACTAAGATGTCATTCTTTCTCATAGAAGTAGTAATAATAGGATTCCTGCTGCTCACAACAGCTTATATATCTTCATTAGTGCAATACTGTGTGTAGATGGTACTTCAGAAGGCTCAGTGTTTTCAGAGGGATGAAAATGCTAATTCCAAAAGTTCATTCCAGTTCTATCAAATTAAAAATTATTTTTTTCTCTTTTTATTTTTATCCCTACAATGGGGCCAAAAACTTAAACTGAAAATTGGATGACTTTTTCTTTTCAATAGCTCTAAAGTGACAAAAATAGATTTAAAAATATTTGTTAGGGCAAAACTCATCATTTCTGCATCAGTCTATTCATAGAGTGTGTTTATTCATAACGTGGCTGATTTTGATTGATAGGTAATACAATCATTTAACATCTTGACTGTGTGTCACTAGTAATTGCTGCAAGTAAACATTTCTAAAGGTAAATTATAATCTTTATAATAGTAGTTATTTATTAGGAGACTAAGTTAGACTGTGATGTTCTCTTATCTTGGAAACAGTAAAATGAAAATTATTTGATAGAATATCCTGTTTGATCTAAACAAAACAGTGTTGGAAATCTCAAAATTGCTCTGCATAAAATAGAACAAACACAATTATTTTAAAGAATATTAAATAAAGAATTATTTCGCCAGCTGTATTGCTGAAGAAAATGTAAATAATTAATTGAAAATAACCATGTTAATTAGAAATTCAGTGTAGTTGAGGTTTACAAGAGAACATTGCCATTTTCTTCTTGGTACTTCTGTAGATGGTCAGCACTCACATGAAAGGAGTGATGTGAAATTACATGGTTAATGCCTCCATAGAGACAAATTAGAACATTTAGCCTCCAAAGAAAATTGTTCAGTTTGAATTATGTGATTCATCTCTAATTTTTAGCTGTTTCTACTCATCTGGTCTTTTCACATGCCTTTTCTTCAGGCTAAAGATAATGAGCCCTGACTGTGTTTTTCAACATCTCTGCATGAATAAAGAAACAAGTACCTAGAAACACTTTCTCATGTTTGTAGTGTTTATTATTATGTATCTGATACTTAGTTTTGCAAATGGAAGTCTATTCAAGTCAGTACTATTATTATAAATTTTAGCTAGTCAAGCAATTGTAAAATACTAAGCTGCATAATATGAATTATTCATGCTAATGTTAGGTAATAACAGGACACATTCTGCAGCCATTTTCTGTCACAAGAAGTTTCTCTGATGCTATCCAAGAAGGTATCTGGAGATCAGAGGTTGGAGGGGGGGTTAAACATCGTGGAAGTGTTTCTAATTATGCAATTTCTAGTATGGAGGGGGAAGCATGTAGGCTACAGGCAGAATTCTAAATTCTTTACACTGACTCCTTCCTTTCTGAGATTCCTGCTGCAAAGAGGGTATGTGCCCTCAGGAACCAAACTGAAGTCCCTCTGGTACTGATGCCTTGGAAGCCTTGAGACGAGGTCCCTGAGTGTCCTGTACAGTGCAGACTGACAGAGAGTTAGGAGGAGGAACACAGTTAGAAATGTGCAGTTTCTATATCTGGCAAAAAATTAAGACGTGTGAAAACTGAATATCTGGGTCAGTACATGGTTTGGGGTTTTGACAGATAAAAAGGGAAAATGGAATGAATTCGCTCTATAATATGTCTTGTAAAAGTGGTATTTACTTCTCTTAGTGTCCTTCACTTCAAGTAGTGAATGCTGTGAACAGGCAGTGAATTAGATGCTTTTAAGAAGAAACATATAGTGCACAAAACACAATCAGAGCTGTGATAGATAAGTTCAGATGTGTCTAGTGCTCTTGTTTTATTGGTCCCTCAGGGACTGCCTGGAAAGTACCACAGGAAAGATATTTTTAGGCTGTAGGCAGTGGACTGCTATAGTGAGATCACTTATTAATCTTTAAACAGTACTATCTGCTATGGTGTGTGTGTTTTAGCGTCTAACTTATCTTACTTTCTACTGCTAGTACAGGATATAATGTCACATTCATAAATACAATCAAACAGCACTAAAACAAAAAAGGTGAAGAAAAGCTGCTAGGAGTGTTGATCTTTAGCAAATTGCATAATTATAAATTAAACTAAAGTCCACTATTAGGCTAATAAACTCTTTGTGTGTGTGTGTGATTATGCTACCCTATATTGGAAATATTATCACAGGATAACACACACTTGTATGATTTTAAAACAATATACAGAAAAGTCACTAGTCTGAATATGGACAAAAGCAAATTTTCTTTGGTTAAATTTTTTCTGGTTCATTAAAATGCTATCATGGAGTAAATGTAGATTTCTAGTAGAATTTAAATATCTATGCTATTATACTATGTTATCTAGAAGTTTTTCCATATTATACAGGAGAAAAACAAAGCTGTTACAACTCAAGATTAGATGCATAGTGTACTTGGGTAAGTACTCTGGGTACATACATAGAATTTGTGTGTGTGTGTGTGTATTTTTGTAAGGAATTTTGTACCTAGTGTGAGGAAATATCATGGGGTGCTATTTTAATTTTTTTATATATCTCTTTTCTTACCAGTGACATGAGGAACTTCTAGAAACTAGTCTGAGAGACAGGCTTTCAGATTTACAAGAGATGCCTCACAGGTTCCTCTTACATGGAAAGTGAAGACTTTTCTGAAGGGGGTCTAAAAGTAAAATGCTACTAAAATTATTAATCATAATAATTCAGATATTATGGAATTTCCTGCAAAATAAGAATGTACTGCTTATATTTGCATCATCACTTATTTTCAGTGGATTATTTAGTTATCTGTTTGGCATTAAGTTTAGCAATGTATATGATGTGATAGGCTATGAGATGCAAAGTCCAAGGAAATCCAAGTGTATTCAGATTATTCTACTAAGTATTTCCATTCAGATTTAGAGATTGTGTCATCAGTCATATCTACAGAAAATTAATGCTCATATTTTTAACTGTAACAAACAGAAGAAAGGTAAGGAAGTGGAAGTGTTTGTACCCAAAACTATCATTACATTATATTACAGAAGATCACATGAAATGAAGTGAAGGTACCAATATAGGACATTACTAACTTGGTTTTGTTTCTTGGGAAATTAGTATATTTCTTTTTTTATCATTTGTAAGAGGATTTATTTATTTGTTTTATTGAAGTATTGTTGATTTACAATATTGTGTTAGTTTCAGGTGTACAACAACGTGATTCAGTTGTGTGTGTATATATATAGAAACACACATACATTTCAGATTCTTTTCCATTATAGATTATTACAAGATACTGAATATAGTTCCCTGTACTATAAAGTAAATCTTTGTTTATCTATTTTATAAATAGTATTATGTATGTGTTAATCCCAAACTCCTAATTTATCCCTCCCACTTTACCCTTTGGTAACCATAAGTTTGTTTTCTATGTCTGTGAGTCTATTTCTGTTTTGTAAATAAGTTAATTTGTATTTTTTTTTAGATTCCACATATAAGAGATATAATAATATCTGTCTTTCTCTGTATGACTTACTTCACTCAGTATAATAATCTCTAGGTCCATCCATGTTGCTGCAAGTGGCAATATTTCATTGTTTTATATGGTTGAGTAATATTCCATCCTATACATATATCACATCATCTTAATCCAATCATCTGTTGATGGGCACTTGCATTGCTTCCATACCTTGACTGTTGTAAATAATGCTGTTATGAACATTGGGGTGCATGTATCTTTTCAAATTAGAGTTTTCATCTTTTCTGTATGCCTAGAAGTGAGATTTTTGGATTATGGTAACTCTATTTTTAACTTTTTTTTTTTTTTTTTTTTTGTGGTACGCAGGCCTCTCACTGTTGTGGCCTCTCCCGTTGCGGAGCACAGGCTCTGGAGGCACGCAGGCTCAGTAGCCATGGCTCACGGGCCCAGCCACTCCGCGGCATGTTGGATCTTCCCAGACCAGGGCATGAACCCATGTCCCCTGCATCGGCAGGCGGACTCTCAACCACTGTGCCACCAGGGAAGCCCCTTAATTTTTTAAGGAACCTCCATACTTCTCTCCATGGTGGCTGCACCAATTTACATTCCCACCAAAAATGTAGGAGGGTTCCCTTTTCTCCACACCCTCTCTAGCATCCATCATTTGTAGACTTTTTGATGATGACCATTCTGACCTGTGTAAGATAATACCTCATCATAGTTTTGATTTGCATTTCTCTAATAATTAGCGATATTGAGCATCTTTTCATGTGCCTGTTGGCCGTCTGTATGCCTTCTTTGGAGAAACATCTATTTAGGTCTCCTGCTCATGTTTTGATTGGGCTGGGTTTTCTTGATATTGAGTTGTATGAGCTGTTTGTATATTTTGGAAATTAACCCCTTGTCTGTCACATCATTTACAAATATTTTCTCCCATTCCGTATGTGGTCTTTTCATTTTGTTTATGGTTTGCTTTTCTGTATGAAAGCTTTTAAGTTTGATTAGGTCCCATTTGTTTAGTTTTGCTTTTATTTCCTTTGTCTAAGGAGAATGATCTAACAAAATATTGCTACGATTTATGTCAGAGAATGTTTTGCCTATGTTCTCTTCTAGGAGTTTTATGGTGTCATGTCTTATATTTAGGTCTTTAAACTATTTTGAATTTATTTTGTATATCATATGAGGGAGTGTTCTAACTTCTTTGATTTACATGAGGCTGTCCAGTGGGGAATTAGTGTATTTCACCATAGCCCTTAGGTAGAAACATAACCTAACCTTATGAAATATATTGCTAAGTATTTTCCATCATGAAAAAAAGGGACATATACACGAATTTCTTTCCTTAATATTTAGAAATGCCACACAATTCAGACTTTATCATTCTGAATATCTTTAAAGAGAAAGGTAGAAATTCCATGGTTATGTGGCAAACTACTGCTATCTATTTCATGCTACTCTAGAACATATTCTTTCTGCATCTGATTTAGAACAACAGCATCGGCCATTTGGCCACCAAATCCCACTCTGGCTCTAGGTACACTGAAACAATAGACAACATTTCCAGCAGCAGAGATCTGAGCAAAAGACAAGAACAGAAACGTGCCCTTTTTATTGAATTCATCAATCTTATGAGTGTATATGTTGCTGTCTCTAACTGATTACCAGATTTTAAGAATATCTGTCCAGAGAAGTTAATACAGTTCATGAAGATAATGCGGTATGAATAACTATTTCAGTTAATGATGTATTTGTTGTCTCAGTGAAAGTTTGTGTGTTAGGTTTGGTTTTATTTTATCTTTTTAAAATGGAGTTTGGTTTATGGTTTCAACAAACCCCTTAAAAACTAGTATCTGATTACTTAACTCCTGAACTTTGGCAATCTTATTGATCACTTATAAGCCATCTTAAATCTAATACCCTTTACCAATGAAAGAATGTGATGGCTTCTATCACATGATAAATTGCATATTGCATTTCTATTATACATGTTTGTAAGAAATGTATACTTATATATTGTTTTATTTGTTCACAGTCTGTAGATTTCTTATACTCTGAACTGATAAACGTTGCACATCTTGAACATGTACTGTTTATTTCACAACTAAGTTTTTTAGCAGAAAGTCCCTTTTTAGCTGTTTAGAGACATCATGCCATATGTTGCTTTCTGCAGTGTAACGATGTGATACACCTCCCTGATGAAGTCTGGACTTCTTCCAAAGAAGGAAAGTGATATAATCCTTCTGTTAAACTGTGAAATTCTCCACTTGCACAGTGTCTTACCCAGCAGAAAATGAGCATTCTTCACAGACAGGTTCCTTTAGATAAGGGTCTAAAGGAAAGGAATATGTTGGGGGGATTCAATTCAATGCCGGCTTCAGTGGCGGGTTAATTGCTAGCTCCTTGAAACATTTCTGCACGTTTTTTTTGAGGGGAGAGATTAAATTTTCAGCCACATACTCCAAAGCAATTCATATGTTACATTCTGTTGTTTTCAGTATTGACATGCTTTTGTTGGCTTCTATAAACACTCCCTGAAGAGTTAGTGCTGTTGTTGGCAGCATCTTTTTAATTACATAGAAATCAGGGTAGGTGCCATGCTTATGGTCACTCTGATTTTCATTGTTTAGCTTTGTATTGATGGAAAAGCCCATGAACATAAGAAATATTAGCTCTTTTGAAATCAGACATATGTAATATGTCTCACACATTTACATTTGTAAGGCTGCTTCATGTGGGATGGTAATTTGAAGGAATATTTCCTGTAAAAATTTTAAAATGAGGTTGAGAATCATACCACACTGCTTCTCAGTATGTTGCATATGTAGTAGAAATAATAGGATACTGGTATCTGATTTAAATAAACCAAGCACTAGTGATGTAAAACATAAAGGAGCAACATACGCTTCATAGCACAGGAGGCCAACTATTGCTAGGGTCACAGCAGCCCATAGGAACACATTGCTGCAGAGAATCCTTTCCAGTTTCCTGGACACTGGTGTTTTCAGAAAAAAATAATGAGAGTAATCTTCCTTGGATATGTTTTCTCTGAAACTTCTATCACAGAGTTTTTCAGTAACTAAGAAGCGTTGTGGTGTCTGGCAGAAGCCCAGAGCTTTCCAAAGATTCTCAAGTTCTTTTGTAGGACTATTGGCCATGGTGTTGGGGGATTACAGACCCCTCTGTGCCTTTTACATATTAAGGGATACATACACTTATTTATTTATTTTTTCATTCTCACTTCTGTTTTTCTATGACAGCTCATTTTGCAATTTTTGCCTTTATTTTATTCAGATGGTTTTAGCTAGGAAAGATTTGATTTAAAAGATGTTTTTTAAAGCATCCTTCCTCACTGTCCATTCACTCTTTAAATAGTTTCTTTGTTTACTCCTGTTTTGGCACTGTTCTTTCCTAGAATGAGGTTGGGAAAGTTCAAGCCCTCCAGAGGTAGATAGAACTGGTTTTGAATCTGAATTATGACACTTAATTGTGAGCAATACTTAAGGGTGGACTGCTTATTTAATTAAATTCTTTGTGCCTCAGTGTTTTTAGTTTTAAGTGGGGATGTTAGTGATATCACAAAATTTTTGTAAGGATTGAATGCAATAATTCTGTGGCAGTAATATACCTGACAGAGTAATCATTTCCTAAAGAGGTATTTTTATTATTGTTGCTGAACAACAATTCTAGTGGACTTTCTCAACTGATACTATCATTGCTTACGCCTTTTGGAAAACCTTTCCCTTGCCTTTTTGATGTCATGCAGACTTTCCAAATTATTGCTGCTCCAAATGGCGCACACTCTCTCTCTTTCTCTTGCCTCAGTTCACACAAGTCTCTCCCTATCTCTACGTGCTCCCCCAGACCTAAGTGCCCTGCCCATTGATCTGCTGGTAACTCGTTCAGATCTGAGCATTTCGTTGCTTGCATTCTTCGGAGTCTTTCCAGGACTTTCTTAAAAGAATATGTATTTGCCTTTCCTTAGACCACCTCCATTATGGTGCATTAATCAGAAGGGAGTAATTCTTTGCATATCTGTCTCTTCCACTTGATGGTGAACTCTGTGTTTGCTGTGTCCCTGAGGTATAGTGTGCAATGAGTATATGGAGATGGTGCTTGTATGTACATAATATTAATTGAACAGATGTGTGAAGGGATTACTTAATTTTAGCATTCCTTCCATCTCTCTAAGCACTTCTCTGACTCCTCTTCATAATTCCATCCCCAAGTATAGAAAATCTTTAAAGTTTTGGCTTTTAGTTTTTATTCCATGTACTCCATACTCAGTCACACCTGGCCATTGCCAAAGCTTCACATGATGCTCTGTTCTCATTCTCTAATCATCCTGATCTTTCTGGCTCCAGAATTTCTTTATATCTATCTGCTAGATATTTCAGCAGTAATAAAACAACATCATCTCAAGCTCTGTTTCCCCCCTCCAAATTCTTCCGCTTTCTCTGCTGCTCCCATCCAGTAAAAATGTTTTTCCTATAGCAACACATTTCTTCCTTTCACCCCTTCTTGAAGATTATAAATTGAATAATTATAATGTCATGTTATACTTTTGTAGAACTCCATTGCTTACAAAACTCTTTAACAAATGTTATTTCATTGCACCCTTTAAAAACCCTTAGATAATATTATTACCCCAGATTTA
Organism: Neophocaena asiaeorientalis asiaeorientalis; assembly: GCF_003031525.2. Classification (NCBI taxonomy): domain Eukaryota; kingdom Metazoa; phylum Chordata; class Mammalia; order Artiodactyla; family Phocoenidae; genus Neophocaena; species Neophocaena asiaeorientalis. The sequence continues at coordinate 247,335 of NW_020175017.1, forward strand.
TTAAAGAAACTATGTCTTCCAATTCTATAAAACTTTCCTAAATATAATTTATAATAATAGCAAGAGCTACTATTTATTCTATGGCCACTTTTACTTTCCTCATATTTTTTAATTCTTACAACAATGCTCTAAGGCTGTTATTTTCCACAGAAGGGCCATCTGAATTTTAGAGGTTGAAAAACTTGAAAGAGCTTCTTAACTGAACTTTTTTCCATTTATTCCTCCCTTCAGTCCTGCTTGATAAACAGTTGCCTGAGTCATTTTCCTACAATGCTGCTTGTATGATATCACTCAGCTCATAGCATACTTTTAGTGAGTACTCACTGCTTACTAATGCTGCCTACAAATAGTGGACATTTCCTACCATGACATTTAAAGTCCAAGATAAAATGGTCCAAAATTACATTTCAAAGCTTATGCCAGATTTTCCAATATTCTGCAAAACATTATATCTAAATTTAACTCTCCACCATAACATCCCCAAACTTTCCAACATAAATTTTTACTCATGCCAATATCTGTCTAAAAAGAAATCTTCCCTATATCCTTCTGTCAGCTTCTAGACCTATCTCTAATATACCTTTCACTGAAGAATCTTTAACATATCAAGAAGAAATGGTAATTTCTTCCATTGAATTCCCATGATATTTGTACTTTCTGAAGGTGTTTTGCAGATACTACCTTATCTTTTAGTCTTAAATTTTGCTTGTCTTATTCCCAAACTATTCTCTGAATTTTTGATATTATTAGGTAAATTAAATCACACTATATAAACCTCTGTATAGAAATGACCTAAGTCCAGTAAAATTAACTTTTTAAAAATATTCAGTTAAAAAAATAAAATCCAGAACTTTAGAGTATATATTACCAAAGACTATCTCAAATGTAAGTATTGAAGTGGGAGGAATAAAAATAATGGAGTGAAGTTCCACCTGGAGTTTAGGCACTGGATCTAATCAATAAAGGGGAAGAGAAGAAAAAAGAGTACAAAGCATTTCTAGAGATGGAAAAGAGTGAAACAAGTACCACTCCTCCTCTCTTTTCCCATGTATGTGATCTAATGGGGGTGTATACACAGTACCCACCTGCCAGCAGCCACGTCAGAATTTTCTTAACATTTTATAACCAGATAATATCACTTGCACAATGCAAAACATAATGACATTCTCAGAGGATTTCTTATAAAATCCATGTAAAGTTTTTGTCTTTGTCATTGAAAAATTTCAAATACCCAAAGGCTATGGTACCTTGCTAGGAAATATAGGTACTTTTACTTTTTGATCCCTGATGTTAATATTAATGTAATATCTAGCACACAAATCTACTATGTATAGTCAAATCAAGTAAAAAATGATATGAACACAATTGGAAAATTCACATTTATTTTTCTTATTATAGTCAGAGAACACATTATCTCCCCCCACCATATATATATATATATATATGGGAGAGAGAGAGATAGATGTGTGTGTACGTGTGTGTGTGAAACTGTAGCATCTAATTTATCACCTTTCTTCACAACAAATTTAACAAAAAATACAAATAAGTTCAAATTGAAGTGATATTATTACTCTTCTCTTTGTTAAAAGAACGTAATATCCTCTCATATTGACCTTACATCAGCTGTTTTTAATATTTTTCCAGTTTTAATCCATCCTTATAAAATCTAACCACAATGATTTTCACAAAACAGCAAAATAGCCTAGGGAAGAGAATATAGTGGAAAATGGTTTCGTTTGCCAATTACTCCCCATGCCTACCCCCAAAATAGGATTGGCATAGGAAACTTGTCCAAATTTATATTTTTATTGTTTAGGAAACTGGTCCTTACATTGAACATCCTGTATGAGTGGAATTCTGATGACTTGAACAATAAATTTTGATAGAGTTTAGAGTTTAATCTACTTCATGGATAACATTGGGAAACAGTAAACGCCTGCATGTACTCTCCAATGACATACAGTTTTATTTTCTTCTAGATCCAAGGCAAGTTCCCTTCCCAGACTGTAATACCATTTTGCTCTTCTGAGTGTGGAATTATTCTGTGAGTCTTGAAATTAAAGAGAAAGGTCATAATTGAGAACAGCTGAACATTTGTAGCCTACATTGGGCTCCAATGCATTGGTTCTCGAGTACTGTGCCTCTCTGATGACATTTTCAGCTAATCATGGGCTCTGTATTGGACGTGCATGTGAATAGCAATGTGAAACAATATCCACCTCACAGAGCACCTTGAAAAATTATCTACTTAGGTAGGATAGCTGTCTTCAGGTCTTCAGATTGATCTTCAAAGGGGTAAGTGGTGGTCCTGGGAATGCTGTAGCTGCTGCTTTGCCAACCCAACTTCTAACTTGAGCTAGATTTCCTAAATTTATGATTGTTTTGTTTTACTCAAATGTTTTTCTCATATGTTATTATTTTCAGGAATTTTATTTCTGTTTGTAATTCATTTGTGTGAAATAGTCAATTGCTACTTTAATAACACACAATGTCCTAATTATAGACATCAATATGTGAAGAGTATGTCTAAGTCTTCATTCTACTAGTGAAAAATGAGCCTTCTGAAAATTATAGTTGATCAAATTAAAAACAATTTTTTTTTTTTTTTTGCGAGCCACTCCCAGCCCCCATGGATAAATGCAAACACATTGCAGGCAGCATAGGCTCTGGCAGCAACATTAGCAAGAGAGAACTCAGCAGTGATCAAACCATAAGGCACCTTGGCTTATTTTAAAAGCCTTCTGCACCTCTGATTGTTCTCATTGTCCTCCTTGTTCTGCTTCACCTGATTTTAGATGGCCTCAATACATTCTTGCTTTAGGCCAAAGAGCTGGATGTGTTCAAAGCAGCTCAGTATTTCTTTCTGATGACTCCCTTCCACACACTCAGCCCCATGTGATAACCATAATCAGTCCCATTCACTTGCATTTGAATTCTTAGGGATCCATATTCACATATCATAACTATTATAAAGAAAACCAGTGACATTTGCTCCAGCAACATAATGATTAGAGCTGATAGTACAAATATAAACAGACCCAGATGATAGAAATGCTTAGTGGTGACTGCTCAATGGAGAGCTGCCACTGTGAGGAAGGGCTCTTCGCTGTGGCACTGGAAGTAACACTTGGAGGACAACCACATCAGGTACTTGGAGTGAAAGATTGTAAAAAAAAGAAAAAAAAGAAATGTACAAATTATTAATATTTATGCAGAATATTGGCAACAAACTAAATTACAAGGGGCTGATTTTATAATCCTCACTTTTATACAATAAAGGGGATATTAAAAGTGGAAAAAAGGAGGAAATTAAAAATGTACCGACACTGTCACCTTAAAAAGAAGGAACTAATAGATAATATAAATTTTAATGTTGATAACAAGAAAAATGTAGGTTTAAGCACAATTATTTCTTAAAACTTAAAAGGATCTACTTATAGTAAACAAAAATTAGTTTAGAAAAAGTCCATAAATCAAAGACCAAAAATAAAGTAATAGAAACAAAAATAAAAAGTAAATAATGTAAATTGATGTGAAAAATAAGAGAAGCCACATCAGTTATGACAATAAATATAAATGGATGAAGTGCACTTATTAAGAAGCAGGTTTTGAGATTAGGTTGAATATAAGTTCAAAGTAGAGGCTAGCAAAGCAGGTAAAAGTAAAATGATAGGAAGGGGTAAAATGTAGAAAATTGATATATACTATTCAAATAAAAAAACACGGCAATAAAATGATTAGTCAGCTACCAAATCATGTGAAGATAGCTGACTGATCACCTTAAAAAGTTATACTCCCTACCAAAAAATTTAAAAGGAAATCAAATCTCTGAAGATTATAAACTAAAGAATAAGAAAGAACGACTTAAAATGGGAAGATATTGCAAGTAAATGTTTAAGTAATTTTGTAGTGAATTACTCTACCAAACACATTGTAAAAATCAGAAAAGGTACTGCAAAAATAAATAGATTGGATTGTATATGCATATATGTGTGTATAATATCTATAAATATTTCTATAAGCAAAATAAAGTAGTAAAAGCAAGGTAAACATATGAAAATATTTATAGCATATGACTGTTAATCACATATATAATTATCATATGTAAAAATTAGTGTTATTTATAAAGAAAAAAATACTTCAGTAGAAAAATAAGCAGATTAACAAAGCCTGAAAAAAGAAAATGAGAAATATTCAAGAAAAATATGAAAACAGGTTCAACCAAAGAACAATAAAACTAATAATGAGCTTTCCCCACATTAAAGTTTTAAAAATGTATAATGTTAGTATGGTTTTGAGAAACAGGCCCTCTTGTAGGTTTATTGTTACTCATAGGTGTAATATTTCTAAAGGACTATTTGACCATTTGGGTCAATATTCATAGAAGTATTTATGAAATTTGACTCAAAAATTTCATTCAAGAAATTGATCTTAATGAACCAATCATAAATATAGACAAAACTTTACAAGACTATTCATTATTCTGTCATTTCAACGGTGTCATATTGGGAATCGTCTTTATGCTCAATAACAGGAAACTTGTTAAATAAATGTTGATCCATTCACAGATTCATCTACTGTGAAATTATTAAAATATATTTTATTATAATAGTTAATAACTTGGAAATATAAATCATACTTTTAGGTGCTATCAAAAATAAAAGAAAAAATGGTAATATCAACCTTGTCCTTATTTTGTCAGTCCTTTCATATTATTGACAATTTTTAACAGTGACATATATTGGTTTTCACAACTCTCCTGCTATATGAACTCTAGCTTTGTGTAATGAAGAGGATCAGATGTTGTTTATAGACATTTTAAATAATTTTCTTTAGCCCTGAAGTTTGTCTATAATTATAGATGAATAGATAAGATGAAAATACATTAAAAAGGTTTAATTTAATCTCGTAAATTTATTTTAAGGAACCACATAGGAGAAGAATCATTAAGTTATTTGGTAAATTGAAAAAAAAATATGAAAAGGACATAATCCATTTTTTGGAAGCTCATTAAAAGCTCACTAAGAGTTGAAAAAACAGAATTTTATTTGAGAGATTACCTGAAATGGATGATATAATGAAGTAATAAACATATACCACGGGAGAACGGAGAAGTGGTTTATTTTGTCAGTCGGAAGTGATATCCTATTTCTTTGATTCTAAGTAAGTCACATTTCCCCCACCCCCACCCTAATTTAAGTGCTCTGAAATTGGAGTTAAAATGTGGCATTTACAGAATATTGAGCAGAGTTCCCTGCGCTATACAGTAGGTCCTTGTTTGTTATCCATTTTAAATACAGCAGTGTAACAACCTAGTCGGGAAAAGAATTTGAAAAAGAATAGATACATTTTAGGTATAACTGGATCGCTTTGTTGTATACCTGAAACTAACACAACATTGTTAAGCAACTGTACTCCAATATAAAATAAAAAGTTAAGAAAAATAAAATCTGTGGCATTTTACAGTCACCATCAGCCATGTGGAAGTGATGACATGATTGACACACTACTTCAACTTCTGGAAAGATCAAGAAAATGTTAGCGTCCAAGTTTCTTAGAGGAAATGAAGCTTTGAAGAATGTGTAAGTAGAAATGGTAGGATAAAACATTCTATTCTGAAAGTTGAGAAATTGAAGGTTTTTTCATAGATTATTGAAGCAAAAATGGATCATAGATCAATTAATTTACTTCCCTCATTTTATAAATGAAGACACAAAGACCTGGGGTTGTTAAGAAACTCAGCCAGTCATATAGTAAGTTGGTAACAGTTTCATAACTAGAGAAAGAGTCTCTTACTTTTTTTGAGAACTATAAATATTAGACCTGTGTGGCTGTGGCAGAAAGAACACGACTAGGTGAAACTGCAGATAATTTTTGGAAGGTGGGTAGTTAAGAGTAAATGAAATTAATAGTGAATTTAACTATGCAAATTTAACTGGCAGAATGAAAAATTTGCCATTGCTTTCTACCAATTTAACAAATTGATGTAGGAGGAAAATATTTTCTATACGATGGTGGCAAGATGTGGGGAGGATTATGCAAAATCTTTTTCCTATGGATTTTAAGTCAAGATTTGTCTCAGACCCTTTTTTTCTTTGTCTGTGTTATATCAACTATAAACATGATTGACATCTTTTTTTTGTTGTTGCTTTGAAAAGTGGATTTGAAACAAAGTTTAAATTTTAAGAAGAAAACCAAAAGAAATTGGAGGATAAGATTAAAAATGTCATATTCAGAATATACTAAAATAGATTTTTCTAATAAATTATATACAGTATCCTTTGGGGTAAATTTTTAATGTCTCCTAGCTTAATATTCCTCCAGAAATTGATAAGTATTTTCAAAAGTTTAAATGTGATAATAACACCTTTTTTAAGATTTGAAACTTGTGAAATTCAAATTCTAAGTCAATTCTGAGAGTATAAGTGGAAAATATGTTCTACTTAGAAATAGTGTAGGGTAGTGAAGAAAATGCCGGTCTAAAAGTAAATATTGGGATCTATTCTAAGTTCTTCTAACCAATTCTCTAACCTTGGAAAAGTTTAGAAGTTCTTTGTTTTTCAGTATCCTCAGTTATAAGATACATAATTGGACTTGAATTATGATCTCCACAGTGCTAATAGTGTTTGCTTCCATAGTTTAAAAATCCAATCACATTAAATGAATTAATTCTGTTAGTAAAATTAATTAGAAAAAACGTTGAGATTTCTAATTGGCCAAAATTTGACCAGTAGATATGTTGGTTGTTTATACAGTTTAAACTCATAGCAGTAAAATATGAATTTGCTCACCAAGATTTTTCTCAGACAAGATAAAGAAACAAGTTTACTTTACAATGTCAGCACCCCAAAATGAAAAGAAACAGATATGTCTGACACTGAGACCTGTTATATGAATGTTTGTGGGAGGTGAGGATTTTCCCACACTCTTTATACAAAGAAAAACAGGTATAATAGTTGGTATATCCTTGATAATATTCCTATAATAAATACAAAAAGACTCTGATACCATGGTTTCTCATGGCAGTCTTCAAATGGATGGGTAATACCAAAGAATAATTTTCAGCAAATGTAAATTTTTTGAAGACACAGAATACATCAGATTTCTAAGAAAATTCTTTATTTGATCTAAAAGTAAAATTCAGAACAGCAAGGGAAATTTATATTTATTTCTATAGAAAATTCTCCACAAATAGTATTTTTTTCATAGCTGCACTTTTGATAAAGGTGGTTTTTTTGATAAAAAAAAGATTATCTCATCTGTCATGATCCTAAAGCCCCAATATTATTTGTTGCTGATTAAACCAGTCACATATGCTTTGATATTAACTTTAGCAGATTGTAGTTAAATAGCTGAGGAAAATTATGGAACTTAGTCACAGCGGGTACAAGGAACAAGAACAAGGAATGACTCAAGTGCATTTCTAGAGTCTTTTTCATAAAGTTAGTTTGCATTCATCACAACACATGGAAAAATGGGCAATTCTATGCCAGAATTCTTTGCCAAAGATCGTGGATATAACTCTTTTATCTGGAAATGATTCTATCCACATAGGTTCCATTAATGTCCATTGTGAACACAGAAATGTTTCAAATGCTACTTGATTGTCTAATTTTAATAAAAGGAGAGTGAACTGTACAAGAAAGCACATTAAAAAATGTATATCTAGGTTAATGAATATTTTCTGACAGAATCATTAAATCAGAGAGCGTTGATTGGATGTTAGAGAAAATTTATTAAAAATTGATAGGATTTTAGAGTATTTGACCTTAAGCCAGATTCAACTGTCAAGGCCATTCCTCATGCCCCAATTCCCATATCATGTAGCTTTAAGAACATTTACTTTTCTACTCTCAGTACCTGGGGTATATATATACAGTCTATAGTTTCAAATCATTAAGGAGTGAAATAAAAGTAGTGGGTAACAAAATCTATCCCTATTTCATAGTTCTCTTTGTCTAGAATATTTCTGCTGACCCTGACCTTGATAAGGTGTTAATATGCAGGTTCTACCTGAAGATTAAGTTTGATTTGGAAAGGTTTCACCCCAGAGAGCCAAGGGCAATGAAATTATCAATAAAACTAAAACAAGTGGTTTATTTTATGCCTAACAGGTTTTTTGGCAAACTGACTAAGCAGGGCCAGGAAGGGGGTGAGGAAAGTGAGGCACCTAAGGCACAAAATTTCAGGAGGCATTCCCTCTCAGCTGTGGACAAGTGAAGACAAAAGAGTATGATATGCAGGCCTTCCCGGCCTTCCTTGGTGGTGCAGTGGTTGAGAGTCTGGCTGCCAATGCAGGGGACACGGGTTCGTGCCCCGGTCTGGGAAGACCCCACATGCGGTGGAGCGGCTGGGCCTGTGAGCCATGGCCGCTGAGCCTGCGCGTCCGGAGCCGGGAGAGGCCACAACAGTAAGAGGCTCGCGTACCGAAAAAAAAAAAAAAAAAAAAAACGAGTATGATATGCAGAGGTAGAGATATGGGGCTCTTTTGCCTCACATACAAGCACTCAGTACTTCAGTGGAGGAGCAGAATATTCCATAAGTGAGCTTGGGGGGCGCAGCATAGGGATGTATTTTAGTGCTCTTTGTACAGGTAGTGGAGGTGGCTTCCACACTATTTTTTAACAGTGCAATTAACTGAAATGAGCACCTAGCAATGCGTAGGAAGGTCTCTCTTTGTAGCAAAGGTTGTGGTAACTCTTCCTTCGTTATTTTGCATTCTTCAAAGCTGTCTGTACAAAGATAAACCTTCTCATAATATATATGTAAGTAAATAGATATTTCAAAAACTTTAGCTAATTGTACAAAAAAGGAGCTTGGACATTTTAATGTTCCATGTTTTAAACAAACTGAAGTGGGATGGAAATCATCATATTTTGTCTTTCCAAGGTAAAAAGAGCCAGGCACCTAAACCTAGAGTTTCCCCCATGTTCCACTGCAAAGAGCCATTCTTTGACATGTATGTGGATGTCTTGCTCTTTACATTTTAGATTCTATATTTTGTGAGCTTATGCCCATGTGATTAGTCACACTTTCCCCAAGGTATCACCTCATAATTTGGATTATTGAGTATGCAATTAATCATAACCCTCTTCTTCATTAGCTTCTAGACCAATAGAAAACTAAACAAAAATCATATGGGAAATACAGGATAAAGCTGGTTTAGATAATAGTATTCCAGCCGAAAGTCAAAAGGTGCCTTCCTAATGCTTCTCCCACCCCAAATCTACGGACCTGGATCTGCAAAGCTGACACTTAGCCAGGCAGCCAGTGGGCAGGACCACACTCTGCCTTACATACCACAAAGTAATAGACTGGGCCTGTAAGGACCTGGACATACCAGCATCAGGTGTGGGAAAGCAGAATCTGCTTTTCTTGCTGGCCATCAGCTGAAAGCAAGAGAGGAGGAAAGAAGGAGAGAGTGAGAAATCTGGGTCACACAGGATGGATTTTATATTTATTTCAAGATTATCTATCAATGCTAATCTCATAGAGAAGAGTATTGATAAGTGGAGAACTGAGTAAAAGCCTTTCTCCTAATCCTTCTCTGAGAGGGCAGAAATAGCACTAAATGTTCCTATATTTTATTCAAAGCAGTAACTTGTAGAAAGGGAAAGAAGAGTTTCCCCTGTGCTGTGTACTCTGTACTAGGAAAGCATTTAAAATGTATTATCCCTTTTTATACCTGCAAGAAACCTATGACAGGGGACATTTATATTCTAATTTTACAAATTCAGGACTTGAGGCTTAGAGAGTTTGAGTGACTTGGTCCATGTCACATGGTGAGTTGAGAGAGAGTTGGGACTCAAACTTGTGCTCTGAAATACTGCATGACATTCTGTCACATATTCTTCTATGGCTCAATCAGAATATCATCTTCCTTTATCCCTCCTATCTGATAAATATTCTACTCTCAATATCTTCATATTTACTTAGTACATCTGTGGGTCTCTAGCCACTCTAAGATTTTTGATCATTTATTTGGGTGCAAATGTTATCTCCTTTACTTGATTTTAAGCCCAGTGGGGAGGGGTTTTTGTCTAAATTATACTGAGGTACCACATAGGATCTTACAAGTGTTCATGTGGTGACTTCAGTTTTGCTCTTGAAAATTTAATAATTCCTTTTGTTTTGGCAGTTTAAAAATAGTGAGAATTTGTCATTGTAGAGAAATTTTCTGTTTCCTTTACCTTAAGATAACATTGATATTTTGATGTGTTGGACTTTATGTTCAGTTGTATACAGAATTAATCTCTCCATATCAACATCTTCAATTTAAATTATCATTTTTTTTTAACAAAAAGACCATTTGGTAAGAAATGTTCTTTTGAACTCCATAGCTCTTGAATTAGTGCTGTCATGTTAAAACGTGTAATGCTGTTTTGTACCATTTGAATTGATATGTAAAAAGAAAGCTATTATTAACCTGGAACTCTTTTTCTCAACTGGAATTCTGCCTGAGGTCTGACAGGCTTTATTTTAAACCCTACTTTGTATATGAGGAGTTTGCATGCAAACCCTGAGATTTTGAAAGCTAATCATCATGGCATGTGAATGAAATTTTGAGTCTGTTCTACATCTGTTATCTGTTTGAAAATTCTGACCTGAAGGCACAAAACATTTGAATTACACACCATATGGAACATCTGGAAATTCCTCATTTCCATTTGGTGGGCCATAACTAAAACCCCAACTCTTCCCTAGTTCATTACTTCACTCACTAATGATTAGCGCTACATCAGATCTGTTTCAATTCCCCTTTCTGGCTCAATAGTTCTTTATGCCTTTTATTTTCTGCTGTCTTGAACTCTGCTTCACTAGCTTCCCTCCATCTCATTTGCTATAATAATAAGCCACCCTCCACAAATTATTTTGGTTCAGTGAAGAATCCAGGAAGACCAGACACTTTATTCCTCAAGTTAAATTACCACTTGTCATGAGCATACCTTATTTCAGAGAGTACTTGTGATAGTTTCATTCATAAACCCCATGCTTATGTAAGGGGCTATGACAAATTTTGTCAAATATGTATATAGTATATATATATATTTACTTTCCAATATGATACAGATCCCACTGCTGTTTTACTCTCATTTATTTAAAGATGACAATATGACAATAAAGATGTTGCCTTTATAACATTTCTGCATTTTATACTGCTCATGAGTTTTAGGAAGAAGTTCAGAGAAAGAAAAGTTATTGCATATGCAGCAAGCAGCTTCTTCAGAATCCTCCTCTTTTTATTATTTTGTTCATTTGTTTATTTTTGTGCTTCCTCTCCAACATTCTCTTCAATAAAACTTATCTACTTCTGGCCAAGCTTGCATCACATTCACTAGCTCTTCCTTCCCATTAAATATGTGATGAAATTTTAGAGTATGAGTAATGGCTTTGGAGGTAAGAGCCTCTTTTGGAGGAAACAGGGCAGGAAGGTTGAAGAAAACAGTGAGAGTTAAAATGTACGCAAAGACCTATATATAATATATAAATTTGGAAATGAGACTTTTTTCCTTCTCTTTTCCCTTAGAGATGACCTGCAACCTTTTGTTATCAGTGGCACATATAGAAATATGTTTCTATACTCTATAACTCTATGCTAACTTTAAAAGAAAGCAAAACATGTCCTTGATGTTGTAGGAGATTTAGGGCATGCTAACTAGGCATTTTCTTCTCTCTAAGCTATGAACCAACTGAGAACTGACCCAGGAAACTAGAATAAAAATAAAGGTTTCATGACTGCTAAACATTAAAATGCAGCTTGGATCAGAATTCTCTTTCCCCCCACCCCACAATGAACCTTGGGACCCATACTTGGTGAGAGCCATGGAAGGCCCAGGCTTCCCTCACACACCACTGGGAAGGAGGAGAGAGCCCAAGGGAGACCAAGTGAGCTTGGTCAGTACTTGTTCAGAAGAACAACACTGACTGATAGATAGCAGCCTGTCTCCATCTCACTAGCCAGGGAAACCCACCTGCTTTCTCTGGCGGTAGGCACAGGAGAAAGGGCAAGGGCTTCTACGATATTTTTGAGAGGGTTAATCGCTCTAAAATATGACTTGCTAAGAAAATGGGTGGAGGAAGTTCATGGTTCTTACTAATGGCATCTCTATTAAGAAGAAATCCATACTGCTTTCATCTTTACTATTTTGTACACAAGCTAAGTTTTTAAGCTTGAAATGCAATTTTATAAACTAGATACTTTTATATTTTTAAGCGTTCTGACTTACAATTGTTACTAGTTTGCCAAGTAACCATAGATTTCAAAGTGATATTAATCAGGAAAAAGGTTTTAACCTAAAAGTAGTCATCAATCTTGGGGCCAGAGATATGACATAAGATTAGAGAGTGAGAATTCCTGTGGCAGAGGCATGAATGGAAATGAAAAAAAAAATTAAACAACGTAAAAGACTACTGTAAGAAAAGGAAAGAAGCAAAGAAATACAAATAAATAGTACAATTTTTTTTACTGGTTTTTATTTTTAAAGCAGTTTTAGATTCATAACAGAATTGAGCAGAACGTATAGAAATTTCCCATTTTTCCTTGCCCCTTGACTGTATGCACAGTCTCCCCTACTGTCAACAACCCACCCCAGAGTGGTACATTTGATACAGTCAATGAACCTACATTGTCACATGGTAATCACCCAAAGTCTGTAATTTACATTAGGATTCACTGTTGGTCTTATACATTCTATGGGTTTGGGAAAACGTATAATGACTTGTCCACTGTTAGAGTATAGGGGAGCAAAATTTGCCACCTCCAAATGTGTCTATTTGGCATGAGGATTAATTTAAGCTGATTATTTTAAGAAACAGAAGACTCAAGCAGTTTTTCTTGTTACCTCCCCCTTAATTGCCTAAAAGAATTTAGATAAAGTTTCTAATTCAGGATAGACCTATCACTAGAAATTATCTGGTGATGTAGGTGATGTGGGGAAAACTCTCTGGGTCTCACTGTCTTTGCAAGGCCTAGCAAACCTTTGTTTATCAAAAATTTGCTTTCCCATCTCCCTGTGAATTGCCTTCCTCCTGTTTGAAGACTCAAACCACTACCCCCAATATCCTCTTTTGTCTTTAACTGAAGATGGTATTTGGCCATTTTGGTAAGTTACTCAGTTTTCTTGGGTCCCTCCCATGTATACATGGTGTTAAACTTTTGTTTAATTTTCTCTTGTTAATCTTTCTCATATCAATTTAATTCTTAGACCAGGCAAAGAACTTGAACTTAGAAGGGTAGAAGAAAATGTCTTCCTCCAATAATAATAATACTAAGCCCAAGGGAGAATAGAAGAAGGAGGTTAGTAAAAATACGAGTAACATGTACTTCCCACCTTGAAAAAGTTTTTAGTCTGGTAGAGGAAGACAGACATAAACCATAAATACACATGAATGACTATGGGAATAACATGAGATACATTAATATAAGCTAATTTTGGAAATACCTGATTTGAAGTTTCTAAAGTGGAACACTGGGAATCCAGTGTGATATGATCACTCTTGCTTAGTAGTTAAGGACACACCTTTGAATCAGACAGGTTTAGGTCCTGCAGTACTATTTATTAGCTGTTTTACCTTGGGTGAGTTACCAGGAATACCTTGTTTCATTGCACTTTACTAAACTGCACTTTGGAGATACAGTGTTTTTTTTTACAAATCGAAGGTTTGTGCAACCCTGCATCGAGCAAGTCTATCAGCATAATTTTTCCAACAACATTTGGAAATGCTCTCTGTGACACATTTTGGTAATTCTCGAAATATTTCGAACTTCTTCATTATTATTATATTTGCTATGATCATCTGTGATCCATGATCTTAGATGTTTACTATTGCAAAAAATTATGACTTTCTGAAGGTTCAGATGATAGTTAGCATTTTTTTAGCAATAAAGGATTTTTAAATGAAGGTATGTACATTTTTTTAGACATAATGCCATTGCACACTTAATAGACTACAGTATAGTGTATACATAACTTTTAGATGCACTGGGAAACCAAAAAAGTTGTGTGACTCACTTTATTGTGATATTCATTTTATTGCAGTGGTCTGGAACCAAATCCACAATATCTCCAAGGTATGCCTGTACTTTATTTTTCTAATTTTCACCTTCCTCATTTGGAAAATGCGAATAATAGTAGTAGATGTCTTAAAAGATTAATGTGACAAATAAGAATACTTATTCAGTGCTTAGTATAATATAACACATATATGGTCAATATATGTTGAAAATCGCTCATAGATAATTGTATTATGTTAATAAATCTCATTGTAGTGAATGATGAAAGCTAGAAAATACCTCTGGTTCTAGAATTGTGACGGAATTGGTCTCCTGGACCTGCACTGAGGTCCAGGAGACCAATTCAGATAAGCACAGCCAATAAATAACAAAACCGATACTGAGACTGGAACAGCACAAGCTTTATTCAATGGCCAAAGAGTGGAGAAGCTAGAACTTAGTTCAAAAATCAATGTCTCAACCTGATTAGGGCTGAAACACCATATATACAGGAAGGTAGAGGTAAAAGGGAAGAAATTGAGTGAAGAGAGGGAGGAATATTCATGACTTATCCGAGAATGGGTGTGGTTTGGACCCAGAACTGAGGCAACACTCCTTTTAGGTCCTTGTTTGGGTTCCTCTTGTTGTTGCCATGGCAACTGTCAATTGTCATGATGCTGGTGGGTGTGTCACTTAGTATGCTAATGTATTACAATGAGCGTATAATGAGGCTCAAGGTCCACTGGAGGTCAGGTCTTTGGCCATCTTGGGCCTAGCATTCTAATCAGTTCTTGTTTTCTTTTTGAAGCTTCTTCCTTCAGATAAGAAGAGTTAGTTTCCATTCTGGGGAGGGGCTGGGGTATGATTTTGTGGCAACAGCCTGTTAACAGAAACAGGAGAGTGGGTCAAATATTGAGGGATTTTTTTCTCCTTTCTCTTCAATTCTTTGGTTTACATAACCATAAGGTATCAAAACAGTAATATTTATTGGCATAGAAGTGTTATAGACTGAGAAGTTAAATAATAACATATTTGTTCATACAGCTTTATGTAGTCTAAGGTCTAATTTTAGTGAAAGAAATAAAATCATTTACTACAGAGCACTTTACCTTTTACTGCTAAATGATTTGTAAGTTGCCTTGCTAAGAGATCCTAGAATTGTACACAGATGACTTTCTTCCTACTTTCAGATTACGCTTTCATGTGTAGACTAGAACTTGATCACCTGGTCAGGAATAGAGCATGCTAATTCCTGATTCTGCCATGGACATTTAAAAACTCTTATCAACAGTTTGAAACAGAAATGTTTCTCCAAAAATTTTTATTTGCTTACTAAAAAATTTAAATAATATAGTTTAAAATGTATTTACTTACTTAGCTATATAGTATTAAAGTGAGGTGATAAGTAATTACCTGCTAAATTTAACTGTAATCCCTTGGCTTTTCTTATTGATTCAATTAACTGCTTACTCTGAACCATGAGAAAAGTTCCATAGCATATGGCCACAGTTGTAATTTACCCTAGCCATTTGCTGCAATTTAATATGCATCTATTGATTTTGGCACTTAACTGTTGTAAACACTAGCAGTTTTCATCATTTAGGAGTTATAGTACCCTAGTCTGATAGTTAAATCTGAGGTAGGCATGCTTCATTTGAGTGAGAAGCTTTTTATGTCAATATAAAAAGCATCATGACTTACTTTTACTTAAGGCTACTGGAGTTACGATAGATTAGGGAAACAGCATGAGATTATAAAGCACATCATGTATTCATGTATTCCTCATTTATACTCATTTAGGAGTAGGAAGTATCATCTGTCATTACAAGTTATTTTAAGACATTGAGTATGTTATTAGTTTCAAATTTTCCATGATTACATCTTAGATATACAACAGGGAGAATATAACGATACAATTAAATGCACACTCTCTTTTCTAATATCTGTCACTTAATGAAAAGCAAAAGCTTAAACCATTGCACTTAGCCTGAATGTAATGAAATGAAGTGTTCTTGCTCGAGCAAAAAGAATAACAAAAATCTAGTTAGGCAATTAACATCTTTGGTTTTTGTTCTACGCCATACTCCATCATTATGACACCCATGTCTTTATCTCTGAATGGACTAGTAGGAGAAGTTGGATCTAGGAAGCCAGTGAACTGTGGTAGATCTTTTCACATATCATAAACAGTAGAAGACTTGGATGAAGTTTTATTGCCTATATTCTATAGTTCTGTCTTATTGCCTACTCTTCCTTAGAAAATTGTCAACAACTCCTTGGAGTGTGTGTGTAGTGTTTTTGTCCATGTAGAAATGCTAGGTAGATCCAGCTCTTGATGACACCTCCCTATAGTATTGTTTTATGTAGCAGGCTCCTAGCACAGGACTGGAAGGAGGAATGATTGTTCTGAAACACATATTCTAAAACAGAATGAAGTAGAGATTTGTCTGGCTCACACAATAGAGAGGACCTGCCTCAGAGACAAGTGAATATACTCTTCTTAGACTAAGTTTGTCTCCATTTATCAAATGAACAAAATGATTACATAACTCAATTTTTGTACATGGCAAGTATTTTGCTAAAAAAAGGGAATTAAGATAATCAAGTCTAAATAAGTTACATAAAATTAAAAAGGAACCACTTTTGCTTGTCAAGATTTTTTATTTGTTTTGCTTAAATTTCTCATATATCTGCCTCATGTTTTTCTTTTATGGTGTTATAGTTTCCCTGACCCTGTTAGGAAATAGTCAAAATAAGTTGTTTTACTCATTTTTAAAGAAATCCTGAAAATGAATGTATAACTTGAGGAATAAAACTTGAAATTTTAAGAATCAATTTAAAAACTATTTAATAATTATATCTACATGTCACTAGTTGCATTATACAGGCTCAGTAAAGATTAGGTGAGTAAATAAATATAAATACAAGACTGATTATAAGAATGATTATTAATCCTTTCATATTTCTTTTCAATGATAGTAGACATTTGTGTTGTTTTTACTTTATTTATAATTAAATACAATACTTCTATTCTCCAATTTTCACCTTTGACTACTTTAGAGATTTGTTATTGGTAGATCATATATATTTATAATCCACAAAATAAACATATACCAGTCAAATTGTATTGTTTGTGAGGCATTTTCCTTTGCAGGTGTAGAATATGTTTCTAAGAGACAGAACACTTACTTTTAAACTTAAGTTACCTTGCCTTATTTTTATTTTGGTGAGTGTTTGTAGGAAAAAAAGCTCAGTCATATTGATTTCTGATCACTTGCCTCAGGAAATGAAAGTGATGTTAAGTCTCTTCTTATTTCCTACTCTCTTCCCTCTTGAGTAATTATGCTTGAGAATCAGTTTTACTAATGGAAGGCTGCTTAATTTAATAATGCAGAATATATCTGGGGAGAGCAATTGCACAATTGTGAAAAGTAGAATGGGATCTTACTTGTCAGGTTTAGAATTAAAACAATAAAGATAGCCACCTAATGAAACATGTTTTAGGAGATGTGAGAGTGAGGATGGACTTCCCTAAATCACTGACTGGTGAAGTATTACAGGCATAATGAGGCCACAGCAGAGGCATTGTGGCAACTTGGCTTCTTTACATATTTTTATGCCCTTTATCTTTGTGTGCGTGTGTTTTTCTATTTTTCTTTTCCAAAATTAAACATATCAAAGGAATTTTCCTGTTGTTGATATTGAATTCCAGAAATGACATTGGGCACATATCCTTCCAAATTTATATCTGATTGGTTGTATTATGTTCTTGATGCCTAAAAGTGGGACTGATTTACCATAGATGTTCAAATTTTATTTGAATTTTTTAAATGAATATGGAATAAATGAATGAGTGGAAGGGATAGTGGGGGAAAATGGATGCTAATAATGAACCTCAGGTAGGGAAGGCTTCTCGGATGAGATAACACGTGAACAGAGGACAATAAAGTGAAGAAGAGAGCTGTATGGGCACAATGTGGATACGTGTGCTTAGGCAGCAGGAATAGCAAAACCTCCAGTCTCTAAGCTAAAGCCTTAGTGTGTGTTAGAGAAACAGTAAGGAGGCAAAAGGAGCAAAAAAAAAATGGCAGAAGGTGTCATAGGAGAGGTTGCCAGGGCCCAGGTGTAATGAGCCCTTGAAGACTTTTGTAAAACCTTTGGGTTTTACTCTGGGTGACATGAGAAACCATTAAAGGGTTTTTGGCAGAGCAATGACTTAGTTAAATATATATTTTAAAAGTGCACTCTGGCTGTTGTATGGATAATTGATGTATGGAATGCAAGAGGTAGTGCTTGGCTGCAAGTTTGGAAGTGCATAGTTAAGATCAAAGAGGTTGATAGCTTGGACTAGGTCAGGAGCCTGGGAGAAGACACTATGAAGTATCTTTTGATGTACAAAGAATTTGCTGACATGTTGTGTGAAAGAAAGACAGGAATCAAAGAGGGCTACAGGTATGGGGGCCTGAGCAAAGGGAGAATGATAGTGTCACATACAAAGTTAGGGACCCCGGAAGGAAGAACAAGTTGTAATTAGAGATTTGTAGAATCGAGAGTTCTGTTGACTTGTTAAGTTTGAATGGATTTATCAAGTTTGGAGTTGTAAGCAAGTAGCTAGGGTATATGGTCTGGTCCAGTGGAGACAGTGATTGCATGAGAGTCATTAGGGGAAATAGGTGTGTTCAACAGAAGAATTGATAGAGAAGAGCTCTAAAGACTCAGGTTTGGGGTGGTATAAATTAACACTCTTTGCTTTTGTGTTTTTAACAATGAGTAGTCAGACTTGATTAATTTTAAATAATAAATTTAAATTGTATTTATATAAACATATATATTCAATCTGTCAGTATTTTTAGTTCTTTTCTTTTTCCCCCAAAGAAGGATTCTTTGTACTGCTATTTGGGAAGTATAAAGCTGACTGCCTTACTATGAGATTTTTAGGAGGGCCAAGAGAGAAAGGCAGGTAGGAATTTCTTCCCTCTGTATCTTGAGTTCCATTTAACTCCATGCTTTGAGTTTGGTATTTTCACCCCACCCCCTGTCTGGATACACACACACAAACACACACACACATGCACACACACACCTCTTCTTACTGTTCAAATTCTGGTGTTATGTATGAGTTTATACCTATATCTATATCTCTATCTATATCTACATCTACATCTATAGCTACATCTGTATATCTCCATCCTTTAATGTGCATGTAAATGTGTATTGCTAGGCCTAGGAGAAGAATTTCAGGATCATACAAGATTGTCATATTCAAACTTCAGTAAGTAATCCCAGATTGTTTTCTCAACTGGTTAGACAAATTTATACTTCAGCCAGCACTACGTGAGTGTTACTATTAATTAATTAATTTTTGCTGTGTTGGGTCTTCGTTTCTGTGCGAGGGCTTTCTCTAGTTGTGGCAAGCGGGGGCCACTCTTCATCGCGGTGTACGGGCCTCTCATTATTGCGGCCTCTCTTGTTGCGGAGCACAGGCTCCAGACGCGCAGTCTCAGTAGTTGTGGCTCACGGGCCTAGTTGCTCCGCGGCATGTGGGATCCTCCCAGACCAGGGCTCGAACCCGTGTCCCCTGCATTAGCAGGCAGATTCTCAACCACTGTGCCACCAGGGAAGCCCCGTGAGTGTTCCTATTGATCCACATTTCACCACTACTTATTAGAGAGATATACATACATATGTAATATTTATATAAAATATTCAATAATATTAATATAAGTATATTAAATGTATTACATATATTTAATTTTTGACAATTGGAATGGTGTGAGATTGAATCTCATTGTAGTTTTAATGTGCATTTCTCTAAATTGTGATAAGGTTGTGGATATTTTCATACATTTATTAACCTGTTGTTTTTTCCTCTTGTATCAAATGTTTGTTGTAGTCTTTCGAGTTTATTGTTAATTGATTCATAAGAGTTCTTTATATATTCCAGTTACTAGTGTTTTATCAGTTATATGTGTTACAAAGTCTTTTCTCAGCATGTGGCTTATCTTTTTACTCATGGAATGGTATCTTTTAATAAACAGATGTTCTTAAATTTAATGCAGTTGACTTTGCTAATTTATTTTCCTTAATGGTTTATGACTTTTGGAATCCTACTTAAGTTTCTCTTTGTACCCTAAAATGACTGAAACTATTCTACATTTTCTTTAAAGCTTTTAGTGTTGGCTTCTATACTTAAGACCTTAATTCATCCAGAATTGATGCTTTTGTATAATGTAGAATGCAAGTCAATTTATCAAATTTCAGGTTTCAATATGTATGGAGTTGTGTTCTCTCTTCTATTGCATCTGTCTATTTGTCTCTATGCCAATGTGCAAATATCACACTGCTATTATTTGTATATTCATATTATGTTAGTATCTTGTAGAACAAATCCTCTGCCTGATTTATCATCAGGGCTAACTTGGCTATCCTTGAGATTTTCTTCTTTTTTAAGCTTTTTGCTTGATCACATACAGAAATGTGCAGAAATCCTAAACGCACAACTGTACACAAAGTAAAAATACCAATATAAACAGTACCCAAAGAAATAGAGCACTACTAACACCTCAGTATTTCCAATCCCAGACACAAAATAAAACCACTATCCATGCTTGTTTTTGAACTTTATATACATTTACTTCTAAAACTTCACTTCAGCTATATCTCAGGTTTTATTAGGTAGTATTTTCATTATGATTTTGTTCTATAGATTTTATAATTTTCATTACAATATCTTGCTTAATCCATAGATTACTTAAAATTGAGGTGTTTTATAAAATATACATATTTCTAAATCCATTGCATATTTTATTCACATTGTTATTATTAACTTCTAAATTGTTTGGTTCTATTTTTAATGCCCTGATCATAACTAGTTTTCATAAATTTTCCATCAGTACATGAATAGCTTATATACCATTGTCTTAATTTGTGTGTTTTTTTTTTCCTGTTTGGTCTATACTTTTTATTTTTCAATTTAATACTTTCTTGATTTCTTTTGATTTTTAACTGTGTTTTGCTTTGCTTCAATCCATTTTTTACCTTTGCTAATTTTCAAGTTATAAACTATATTTATATAATTTTTGTGATTGTAGTAGCCCCAAGCTTTATCTCCTACTTTCCATGCTCTTGAGGTCAATTAAAACCCAGACTCTAAACTAGATTTAGAAGATCCCCTCAGGGAAAATAGCTGCTTGGGTGTCTATTCTCTTGTCTCTTTGTAATCTTGCTTCTTTATCTCCTCTGTCCTCTAGTTGTTTTCCTTATTCATGTTTTGAGATGATATTTTAAATTTTAGCACATCATTTGTATTTTTTTAACTGAGAATGTTTTTTATTACATATTTTACCAAGTTGGTGGAAATAGAAATTAATTCTTTTTTTAAAATAAATATTCTAGCAGTTCAAATAATTTTAGGACATATTAGGAAACAGACATATGAATTCAGTCAGGCACTCTGAGCCACTCAGTTAATTGGCTCTATTTTTTCTGCCTCCTCGAGGGTCCCCAGAGAATGCTCAATGATATGCCTAGTTTAACCTTCATAGAGTGACATGAGATACTGAGATTCTTGAGTTCAGCATTTCTGAGATCTTATCCATATTTCAAGGCAGGCAGTAGAGCATAGAGGCAGAAGAATAAGAACATGGGCTCTATTTTCTGAAGACTCGATGAGTTCAAATAATAGTAACTTAGTAGTTAGGTGGCTTTCTATACAATACTTCTTTTGGCCTCAGTTTCTGCTTCAGAAAAGGAGAAGCCTAGTATTCAAGTTAACTGTTTTAATGATGATTAATTAATATAATATATATCTGCTAATGTCCTTTTGTCCCTCTGATCCATTCTCTACACTTCTTAACTCCTCTCTGCTCTGGGAGGCCTACCTTTATGGACTACACCCAATAGACTACTCCAGAGGAGATATAGTATGTAAATAACCTGACACAGTGACTTACTTATGAGAGACAGTCTTTAAATATTTGTTGAATAAATAAAGAGTGAGCTTTCAATTACCATTAACTAATATTATGGAAATTAAATAGCTATATTAAATTACGATCCAATAATAATAGTAACTTTTGATGACAGTGTTGTACCATTTTACAAGATCTGTGGTAAATAGTTTTCATGCATTATAGCAGCAGTCAGCAAACTATGGTCTATAATCCACATCTCATCTGCTGCCTGCTTTTATAAATAATTATTGAAACACAGCCACCCTCATTCTTTTACATATTGTCTGTAGCTACTTTCATGCTACAACAGCAGCATCAAGGAGCTGAGATTGGATCTATATAGCCCACACAGTGGAAAATATTTACTATCTGGCTTTTCATGAAAAAAGTTTGCTGACTTTAGCTTTATAGCATTGAATCCTCATAATGACCCCATGGAGTAAATATAATTTATATGCCCATGTCACACCTGAAGAAACTGAGATTGGAAATGTTAATTAGCTTGTACAAGCTACTGTAGAATAGATTCAATATAATTTTAATTGATTTAAGAGAACCAATTATACATTTATCCAGTCTCCCAAGATGTTTTCAATAAATTGTACACTCTTCATACACCAACCCCTACAGAGAAAAAAGAGGCCTACTAATTTGGGCATTATGGATAAAAATGAAAAAGAGAAAAGTGATACGAATTGCTCATACTCCTTTGCTTCTATCCCTGGTCCTGGGAAAGTATTTCTTACAATCTGGGCATCTTCCTTAGAAAGGTGCTGATAAGATATGATGGTCATCAATTGGTTGCTTTAGGGCCTCTATTTTGGGTCACTTAACCAGCTCCTATAGGTATTCTTAAGGGGCTCAGAACATCATCTGAAGGACAGTGTGTCCTCTAGAAGTCCCAGCCCTGACAGCACGTCATCCCTGTTATGCCATTCTCCTCACTTCCCATCCATGAGATGTTGGCTCTTTGCAAGTGGTCCTGCTCTTTTATAGCTGTTCCAGAAGTGGTGGGATTGTTTCTTCCCGGTTTATTCTCTACTCGTGCCTCATTTAAAAGAATGAGACTCTTTTTATTGGTTCTGTTCATTTTCATTACTTAGGGGGAACCATTTAATAATATTGGAAATCAAAACTTTTCTGTCATATCATATTTGTGAGTGTAAAGCTATTGATAATTTTGAGAGCATTTAAAATGAAAATATACTCACTCTTTGAAACCTAGATATATAGAGTTGTTTGATTTCCAAAAGAGGAAATCATAATAATATTTTATGATTCACAATATAGAAGCTACTTTACCTTTCTTTGTGGTTTCTTGTTGGAAAATCAGAGACACTTAAAAAAATCTCCTCTGTACCAAGGCCCCAGAATTGGAGATTTACCTCACATTGGAGTGATATCAGAGTTTCTGTTATTAAGAACAGACTTTGTTTTCATCCCTGATAACATGTTTGTTCATTAGTGTTATTATTAGTAGTAGTATTAAAATTATTTTATATGTTAATATAAAATAATACAATACAAAATAATACTATAATAAGGTATGTATTAAGCTATTATTTATGCGATCATTATCATTATTGTAATTAGTAATGGTAGTATATATGTGTACATATACCACAAATATTATGTTATATAATATTAATATATGTATTATACTATTATATAGTACACATATACCTATATATTATATATGTTTAATTATATAGTGTTGTATATATTTACCACTACCACAACTATTTTATTATATATGCTGTTGGCTGGATACTCACTGTAATAACCAGTCTAATATATTATCTAACTAAAATCTAAGCAATGATTATCTCAATACTCTTTAAATTAGTAGCCAGTAGTCTAATTGCAGAAAAATTTAGTACAAGAGAAATGCACCTTTAATAGCCTGGAAAACTAAGTTGATAAAGTCATGATAAGTTAAGCTGATGAATGATTTTTAATTTTAACTAACATCTTGACAACTGTCAAAAGGCTTTTATAAACTAAATGATGGTTATTAGTATGCCATTTATGTCTTATTTTCTTAATTATACCTTATCTAGTGTATGATCTTTTATTGACCCATAAAATAAAACTTTAAATTTGATAATTTTTAAAGCAGGCACTATTTAAGTGAGGGAGTAGATTACTCCATTCCTATGTGAATGCATTATCTTATTGAAATATGATAAATGTATGAATAGTCTTCTACATTTCTAAATTATGATTTAATGTTTGAATTAAATTATTCCTTTACACTGCAAAACTCAGATGTTTGAAATTATGACTATTTGTTTACTGGGATTTTTCTTTTTCCTAAAGTTTCAGAGACATATTCCATTTCACTGGTATTAACAACTATGAATTCACATAGTTTTGCCAAAGTTCTATTTAAATGAAAACAGAACTACTACAGCTTTCACAATTCTTCCATTATATAATAGAATGACTAGATGTAGCCAGTGTATCATATATTCTAACAGATTTTAATAGTTATGAATGATTTAGTATTGTATGTATTCAAAGTGTTTATTGTTGTCAATATTTTGCTTTGTAGAGATAACAGTTGGAATGCATATATTGTAGCATGCTTTTCCACTTTGATTAATGCTTGATAATTTTTTGATCTGATGTTTCTATTTGTTTATTGCTTTTCTATTTATTAATTGTTTTATGTTTCCATTTATAGTCAACAATTTTCATTTAGATTTGAGACTCTTATTTATTACTCTCTTTAATGATTCATTGACATTTTTTTCCTAGGGATTTTTAGTTTTTAACACATTGAGATATTTTTAAATTTCTTAATTTTTTTGATTAATTAAGTTAATGCTCATATAATATGTGTTATATATAAGATATGTTCAAAATGCATAATTTATACACATACAAGGTTCAGCTGGATAGCTGGATAATTTCTCACTCAATGTTTACATGAATATCTTGTAATCACATGAAAATAATCATGATATAAGCAGTGATAGCTTATTTCTGGAATTTATTTAACCAAATATTTTAAAACTTATCTGGATTTTGTTACCCTTGAGTGTCATTAAAATATGCCATGATTTTTGATGTAAAAGAGATCCTAAGTAAGTATTTTTAAGAATTATATGCAGGTTGAGCATATATTGCTTTATCAAAAAATCTTATACATTTTTTTGAATATTCCTTTGTTGTATCATCAGAAAAAATAATTTTTCCATAATAAGACATTTAGTAATATAAGCCTACATTTGTGCTTACAGTTTATCTTTTCTAGCCCTTACTTATTTATTCTCCTGAATAAGCATCCCTCACAAACTGGAGAAGCCTTATCGTTTACCACTGTGCATTTATAATGCATTTTCCCCCTACTGGATACCAGAAGATAACAAAGAAACTTCCACTCTGTCTTAAGTAATTAAATCAAATACCCCTTTCTCTGTGAAAACTTCCATCTTCCTCAGGCCTAGTCACTTTGCTTTCTGTGATTATATTACATTTTTAAAAAAATCTCTTAGAGCAATTGTTATATTATACAATAATTATTTGAAAATTATAATGAGAACTCGTTGAGTGCACTTAATTTCTCTATGTATTTTCAGTAATTATCACAACGCCTGATATGTACTTGGTGTTTATTAAATATTTGCTGAATAAATTATTCAGTGAAAGAAATGGAATAGAAGTACAATTAGAGTTGGTCAAAGGATATGAGCTAAAGTATTGCTAATTAGAGAAACAAACTAAGATATTTCTGGACAATACAAAAGAGATGAAATATAGCATATAATTTACACAATTATTTAACATTTTAAGAAACTTAAATTAGATATGTTATTATATGTAATTATACTATTGCATATTTATTGTATAATATAGAATATACTGTTGAATACAAAATATTTAGTCCCTAGATTTGTTTCTCAGAATCATCACCTATATTAAAGTTTAAAAAAAAACAAACACTAGAGCATCATTATATTGTCTTCTGTTTAGAGCAAAGTGCATTAAATTTACCTGCTATTCCTAATTTTAAGAATATAAAGGTAAATATTAACATTGAGTATGTAGATCTTCTGGAGAAAATTTTTGGGAAAGCAAGTGCAATAATGAAGAAGAAGCAAGAGCAAGAGGGAATAGGTAAACATTTTATCTGTCAATTTTATTCAATGTGGATTAAAAACTCTTCCATCTGCTTGTGGCTGTAAAAGTCCCCTGGATGCTAGTAAACTTAATGTTATTACCTAGTAATCTGGTATCACTTGCTTCAGCTAATTAGTAATATCTCATATGCATTCAAAGCACACTGCAGTGTATATACTACCATTGGTTGACACATAACAGGCAAATTTTAAATATTTGGTGGCAAAAAAATGAGTGAATTAAGTATAAAAATTCTTAGTTTTTACAAATAATCCTGCAGTGTATGCATTTAGCAATGACATACCATATCCCTTCACCCCCAATTTTTTCTTTTAATGATAAGCTAGAGAGTTTTATGTTTTGGCATTGACCAAGGCATCCTTAATGTTCCCCTGAGGTTGACTAAACTTTATACAGGTTTCTTTTCTTTTTTTTTTTTTTTTTACAATGCCACAAAACCTTTATTAACATTTTGAACAGGTTCAGCTATTACTGAAACTGGTCATTTCTAATCTTAAATTGGGGCAAATGGCTAGAGTGCAGAGTTATGCCATCATTGGGTATTATGAATGCAAGACTGAATAATTAACAGCCACCCCTCAGATGGAGGACCAGGTGCAGTGTCGACTCTTTCTAGATGTTGTAATCAGAAAGAGTGTGGCCATCTTCCAGCTGTTTGCCTGCAAAGATGAGCCTCTGCTGGTCAGGGGGGATGCCTTCTTATCCTGGATCTTGGCCTTCATGTTCTCGATGGTGTCACTGGACTCCACCTCCAGGGTGACGGTCTTGCCAGTCAGGGTCTTCACGAAGATCTGCATACCACCCCTCAGATGGAGGACCAGGTGCAGGGTAGACTCTTTCTGGATGTTGTAATCAGAAAGAGTGCAACCATCTTCCAGCTGTTTGCGTGCAAAGATGAGCCTCTGCTTGTCAGACTATAGGCCCCTGACCTCCCTTTTCTTAGAGCATGTACTTTGGAACACTTGCAATTGTAAATTCCTTTTCTGCCTTTTTGAGGTGTAAATTTTCTCCCAGCCTCTTGCAAATTTTGCATCCTAGGAATGTCTTTCTCACGAATTTGGGAGCCATCCCTTTGAAATATAATTACAAAGAAGGATAGGGTCCCTGTCTCCCAGTCTCTATTGGAAGGTATGAGCCTAATTTCTTTAAGTACCAATTAGCAGAGATGGCCTAATCACACTGAACAACCTCCCTTCTCATGTCCTCTAGGACTTTTCCACTAACTCACCTCAGTACTTAAAAACTCTTTGCCTTGAGTTGAATTCAGTCTTTCTCCCCTATGGCAATAATCTTGACCCATATTATAATATTCTTGAGTAAAGTCTTCCTGACCATTTTTTAACAAGTGTTCAGTACAATTTCTCTTTGACAGTATAGAATTTAAATATAACAAGTTTATCTGTATTAGTCATCCTAACAACTAACATTAAAAAAATCAGTTGATGAAACCATGGTTCATCAGTCTTCAGATTTTCTTAACTCAGTCTTCAGATTTTCTTTTCTTTTCTTGGTGTAGGCAGTAGATCCCTGTGATGGTTAATTTTATGTGTCTACTTGACTAGGCCATGGGGTGCCCAGACACTTGGTTAAACATTATTCTGGGAATGTGAGAATATTTCTGGATGAGATTAATTAATTTTAATTGGTAGACTGAATAAAGCAGATTGCCCTCCCAAATATGGGTGGGCTTCATCCAATCAACTGAAGACTTGAATGTAACAAAAATGTTGAATAAGAGGAAACTTCTCCTGCCTGACTGCTTGAATTGGGACTCTAGTCTTTTCCTGCCTTTGGCCTCAACCTGAAACATTCATTCTTCTTCGGTCTCAAACCTGATGGCCCTCAGGCTGGAACTTACATCATCAAATTTCTAATTCTTAGGTCTTCAGACTCTAGCTGAAATCATGCCATCAGCTCTCCGGGATGTTCAGCTTGCTGCAGATCTTGGGACATTTTAGCCTCCATAACCAAATAATCATAGCCAATTCCTTTAGGTCATGAAAGGTCAGAGGACCGAGTTCCAGCCCTAAGCAAAGAGCAAGGACATTGTTCCAAAACGTTTGAACCCTGTGTTCCAATTTGGCTTTCATTGGAACTGGACTAAGATATATCAATATGTTATCCAATATATATACTGTTGACAATATGTAACCAGAGAGTTCATAGTATCTTTAAGTATTATAAAATGGCTAGAATTTTCATAAAGTGAAGGTACTCAGTAGTTCTCTTCAGATCCTCTTTGATCTCAAAATATAATTAATATGAGAACCATAACTGTGGAATTTAAACATTTTATTGTCATGGAAATTCAGTAACTTGGTGTCAATGTAATTCTACAAACTGTAGTCTCTGAATGAATTAAAATCATTCAGACAAAAAATGATTTTTCCATAAAATTTCCTCACCTTAAAAAAAAAAAAGAATTCAAACTATATTGCCTCTAGAGGATTCTCTGCCTGAATCATACTTGTGTCTACCAAGGTAAATGGTCAGCTAATTTAAAATTAACATCATTATTTGAAGGGATGAAGTACTGAATATACTACAGTTCTCTGCTATTCCTTGAGAGTTTTTTCTATGTCTAATGCAATATTCTTTTCAACTGAGAACAGAATATTCAAGCCCCTTGCATCTATAAAGGAAACTTCATAGGAGATGACTCTGCAAATGTTTTGGGGTCCTTTTTACTCTGGAGACAAAGGTAATTATGTCAGTCTAAATCTTGGTGAGTGAAAGGGAAGGTAACAGTAAATATTCACATTACTTATAAATTCCTATGAATTGCCTCTCAATTTCCCTCACTCACAGTGATAACCAATGGAAAGCAGGTAGAAATTGGAGGTCAAGAATGCAATTAACTTTCCTGCTGAATTTTGGGAACAATTCTTTAATAAATAATGGTAATGATATAAAAAGTTAATGAATGTTACTGAGAGGGTTGCTTGACTCTGGCCCAAATTGTTGCAAAATTCTCCATGACCCATATTTTAGACCGAAAACTAAATGAAAGAGGAGGATTAATTTTAAAAGTTACGTCATTGTGCTGGCCTCCTTTGTATTTCTTGCACTCAATTCAGCTGTCAGTTACAAAGTTAGTTTTACCTATTGCCACTTTTTGTCCCAATGCAACATTTTCTGAATTAAAACAATAGAAAAATATTTCAAGCTCAAAAGAATTTTGGTACGTCTGTCATCTTTTAAAGTTAACTATTTTAATTAAGCAATAATGATTGAGACATAAGACATTTCCAGAAAATTAATAGTTGCTAGAAAGTGCTGATGCATTAGGCTAAACCAACAACTATATTCTCTTGGTAAATACACAGACTTTTAAATCATACTTGCATTTCTGAGATAAAATGAAAAACAAATAATATGGTTCAAATATTTTTTATTCCTTGTCTTATTTTAATTGCCTAAAATGAAGTATTTTTTTATCATTAAGGAAAAATAAACTTATTTTCATAAAGTTTTCTTTTTAAAAATTTTTTATTGAAATACAGTTGATTTACAATGTTATGTTAGTTTTGGGTGTACAGTAAAGTGATTCAGTTATACATATATATATATTTTTTTTTTTTACATTCTTTTTCATATCTATTCTTTTACTATGGTTTTCTACTTAATTCTTCAATTCAAATAAAATATATTTGTACATTTACTTAAGGAAAAATACTGTCCTAAGCATAATAGAGAATGTAAATATTGCACTCTCTTTACTCTTCAAAGGCACACAGCTTTGTGAGGATCTTTTCGGGTAAATGAAACATAAAGCCAACTGATACTAGCATTATTCCAAAGTTACAAAATACAAAGGAAGAATGGTAACGATTCTTTAATCACATATAGAGGAATCCATAAAAGCCTTTGGAGAAAGACATCCATAAAGGCCTCTGGAGTAGAAGTATAATTTTTCCCTGATCTGTACATCAATTAGGATAGAATTCTTCTGTGGGTTGCAGTAACCTCTACTTAGGTAAATAAGAGGCTTAATTTTTTTCTTGCATGAGAGTAGTCTGGAAGTAGGTAGTCCAGAAGCAGTATAGCAACCAAAAACTTCCGTGAAGGAACCAAGAGCTTTCTCTCTTTCTGCTCCATCATCCTTAGTGACAACTGCTATGCTACAGATATAACATATATTCCAGGAAGTTAGAAGGAAGTAAAAAGAAAATATGGTACTTGTGTACTTCTACTTATGGCTTATTGGAAAAATGCTGATGTTCTGCCCCATCTAGCAACATAGGCAAATGTATTTTAGTTTTCCAGTCACTGGAGCAGGTAAGAAAAAGATAAAAATAAAGGAACTGAAATCTGTGTTGAGTGATCCAACTTATATTACCTACAACAATTCAAATCTTTGACTATATAGAACTACTCAGAATTGGAAAGGAAGTGGTATTACTTTCTGTCTTAGTCATTTCTGGCTTCTATATTAAAAATACCATAGACTAGGTGGCTTAGACAACAAACAGTTATTTCTCACAGATCTGATGGGTGGGAAGTCCAGGATCAAGGCACTGGAAAGTCTGGTGTCTGGTGAGGTTTGGGCTCCTGGCTTGTAGAGAGCTGCCTACTTACTGTGTCTTTACTTGGCAGAGGGGAGAGGTAGTGCAGGGAAAGAGTAAGGAACAGATGAGGCATCCAGAGAGAGAGAGAGGAAGCTCTTTCCTGTCCTTATTATAAGGACACTAAGTCTATAATAAGGGCTCCACCCTCATGACCTAATTATCTCCCAGAGACCCCATTTCCAAATACCATCACACTGGGAATTAGGGTTTCAACATATGAATGGAGAGGGGCAAACATGCAGTCCACAATATTCCACCTCTGGATATGCAGAATTCATGTCCTTCAACCATGCCAAATACATTCATTCCATCCAAATACCTCTTAAAGTCTAAATTCATTCCAGCATCAATTCTAAAATCTAAAGTCCAAAGTCTTACCTAAATATCATCTATATCATCTCTTTTTTTTCTTAACTAACCTGGCTAGAGGCTTATAGATTTTTATTGATCTTTTCAAAGAACCAGCTTTTGGTTGTATTGATTTCCTCTTTCGATTTCACTGATTTCTGCTATAATTCTTATTATTTCTTTTGTCCTACTTACTTTGGATAAAATTTTCTCTCCTTTTTCTATCTTCTTAAGGTGGAAACTTAGATTATTGATTTTAGTTCTTTCTTCTTTTCTAATATGTACATTAAACACTATAAATTTTCTTTGAAGTACTGCTTTTCTGCATCCCACAAATTTTGATAACTTGTGCTTTTATTTTCATTTAGTTCAAATATTTTTAAATTTCTCTTGAGATTTCTTCTTTGATTCATATGTATTTAGAAGTATCATATTTAATATCTATATATTTTGGATTTATATAGTTATCTTTCTGTTATTGATTTCTATTTCATTCCACTATAGTCTGAGAGCAGACATTGTATGATTTCTATTCTCTTAAATTTGTTAAGGTATGTCTATGACCCAGAATGTGGTTTGTCTTGGCAAATATACCATGAGGTTTTGCAAAAAATGCATATTCTGCTGTTGTTGGATGAAGTGGTCTATAGGTGTCAATTATATCTAGTTTATTGATGGTGTTGTTGAGTTCAACCACATTCTTACTGATTTTCTACCTGCTGAATCTGTCCATTTCTGAGAGAGGATTGTTGAAGTCTCCAACTATGATAGCAGATTCATCTATTTCTCTTTTCAGGTCTATCAAATTTTTGCCTCACATAGTGTGATGCTCTGTTAGTCACATACACATTAAGAATTGTTATGTCTTCTTGGAGAACTGACTCCTTTATCATTATGTAACGCTTTTCATTATTTCTGAAAACTTTCCTTACTCTGAAGTCTTCTGTGTCTGAAGTTAAAATAGCTATCCCTGTTTTCTTTTGATTAGTGTTATCATAGTACATTACCCTTCTTCCAGTTACTTATAATCTATATGTGTCTTTATATTTAAAATGGTTTTCTTGTAGAGAAAATATAGTTGAGTCATGTTTTTAATCCACCCTGACAATCTTCGTCATTTAATTGGTACATTTAGACCATTGACATTTAAACTGATTCTTGATATTGTTGGATTAATATCTACCATATTCGTTAGTATGTTCTATTTGTGGCCCTTGTTCTTTGTTCCTAATTTTGTCTTCTCCTCTTTTTCTGCCTTTTGTGACTTCAAGTAAGCATTTTATATTATTCCATTTTCTATTCTTCCTTAGTGTTGAGGGTTTAATTAAGCTTCTCCATGGCATTGCTTCCTTGGCATCTATTCTGTTTGGTCAAGCAGCCTACAGTGACCTTAAACTGACACTAGCCCTTCATGCAAGTATTGTACATGCTCTAAATAACAGCTGCAGAGTCACAAGTAAATGTTAAGTTCCTGATATGATTTCCCCAATAGCCCTTGTGATCAACAGTCTCCTCTGCCTCCCAGTACCTTCCCCTTATATACCTCTTATATAAGACCTCCACAGGGCTTACCAAAATACCACTCTTTTGGCTTGAATTGACTAATACAAGCCTTAGTGTGGAAACGCCAAACGGCTCCACTCACATACCCTAATAAAGGCATGTGCCCCAGGTCTGTCTCTCCCTGTCTGCACTCTTTCTTGACCGCTCCCTGTGGTCCCTCGAGATTTGTCAGGTACTTCCTCTAAGACTCGTGAGTAATTAATTTCTCTATTTCACTTTCTCTTGCAGTCTATTGGAACCATGGCTCACCATCCGGCACCCTGTGCACCACTTGACAAGTGTTAGTTTCACAGATTCATAACACTTAGCATATCAGTTCTTCTCCCCCTACTTAAGTGGTCGCCCTAGAGTTTTCAATATTCATTTACAACTAATCCAAGTCCGCTTTTAAATTATACTATATGATTTCACAGGTAGTGTGGGTACATTATAATAACAAAATAATTTTAATTCCTCCTTCCATCCCTTATATCATTGCTGTCATTCATTTCACTTATATATGTGTATATATACATTTATAATATAAAGTCAAATACATTGTTGCTATTCTTTTAAACAAACTATTATCCCTTAGGTCAATTAAGAATAAGAAAAATAAAAATTTTTATCTTACTTTCACTTATTCCATCTTTGATGTTCTTCCTTTCTCTATGTAGATCTGAGTTTCTGATCTGTATAATTTTCCTTGTCTCTAAAGAACTCCTTTTACCATTTCTTTCAAGGCAGGTTGACTGGCAATAATTTTTGTTTGTCTGAGAAAGTGTTAATTTCTTCACTTTTGAAGGATAATTTTGCAGGGTATGGAATTCTAGGTTGGTGGGTTTTTTTCTCTGAGCACTTTATATATTTGGCTCCACTTTATTACTGATATGTTTTCTGAGCAGAAGCCAGACATAATTTTTATATTTGTTACTCTATAAGCAAGGTTTTTTTTTCCTGTAACATTTTTCAGGACTTTTTTCTTTGTCTTTGATTTTCTGTAGTGTGAAAATGACATGCCTAGATTTACTTTATTGGGATTTATCATGCTTGATATTCTCTCAGCTTCCTGGATCTATGGTTTAGTGCCTGGCATTAATTTGGGAAAATTCTCAGTCATTATTGTTTCAAATAGTTCTTTCATTCCTTTTACTCTTTTATTCTCCTTCTGGTATTTCCATTATGCATATGTTACACTTTTTGTAGTTGTCCCATAGTCCTTGGATATTCTGTTCTTTGTCTTTCATCTTTGTTCCCTTTGTTTTTTAGTTTTTGAGGATTCTATTGATATATCCTCAGCCTGACCAGTCTATTAATAAGCCCATTGAATGTATTCTTCTTCTCTGTTAGTGTTTTTTATCTAGCATTTGTTTTTGGTTCTTTCATAGAATTTCCATATTTTAGCTTACATTATCCATCTGTTCTCTTATTTTTTCTCCTTTATCCATTAAAGCCCTTAGCATATTAATCACAGATGTTTTAAATTCCTGGTCTGGTAATTCCAACATCTCTGCCATATATGGTTCTGATGCTTGCTTTGTCTCTTCAAATTGTGTTTTTGGTATACCTTATACTTTTCTCTTGATAGCTGGACATGATAGACTAAGTAAAAGACACTGCTGTAAATAGGCCTTAAATATGTGGTGGTGAGGTGTGAGTGTAGGGGACTTATCCTATAGTTCTAAGATTAGGTCTCAGTCTTTCAGGAAGCCTATGCCTCTGGACTGAGAACTTCAAAAGTGTTTCTCAAAAAAAAAAAAAAAAAAGCTTAGGGCTTCCCTGGTGGCGCAGTGGTTGAGAGTCCACCTGCCGATGCAGGGGACGTGGGTTCGTGCCCTGGTCCAGGAAGATCCCACATGCCTCAGAGCGGCTGATCCCGTGAGCCATGGCCGCTGAGCCTGCGCGTCCGGAGCCTGTGCTCCACAATGGGAGATGCCACAGTAGTGAGAGGCCCGCGTACCACACACACACACACACACACACACACACACACACATGCAAAGTGTTTCTCAGTTTCTTCTCCTCACTTAGGTGGAACAGGATGGCTAGTGTGGGCTGGATTTGAGTATTTCCCGTCTTGCCTATGGAATGCTAGAACGAACTGGAGTTTGGTGTTCCTTTTCTCAGGTCAGGTAGGCTCTGATAATACCCCAGCAGGTTAGGCTCTGCTTAATTAGTTTCTGCTGAGAGTAGTCCTTGTTAAGAAGAACAGAGTTCTCTGGCATAGTTCAAAAAGGGCTCTTTTTCCCTCTCCCATCAGGAAGCAAAAAGGAATTTTTCTCTGATATTTACTGTGGGAATCTGGTTGAGCTCTCTAGGTGAATCTCACAACATTGTGGGACCCCCAAGACTGGGTCCCCTTGGAATTTTTAACTATCAGAGTTGTCTGCACTCAGCCTCCAGCAATGTGTCAATTAGAGTTTAGGTTTTTCCACCCCAGCAATTTTTCCTACGGCAGTTTATGATTATGAGGTTCTGCTCCAGAAAGCCATGATTCCCTGTAATCAACTGCCTGTCTCTCCAGTATTGGGGGCAGATATGTGTCCTGTGTCTGTTACTGAATCTAAGCCACCTTTATGGTCTTGCCTATACGTGCTTCCTGCAAGATCCCTCAAGTGGTGGTGTATAACATTCTGATCTGGTACTTAGGAGACCTGGGGCCAAGGCGAGTTCTGCTGCTGATTAACAGCAGACCTAAACATTGTTTCCTTACTTATCCTAACAGAAATTGTATACACACATAAAGTACTTTGTGATGTATTATTTGAGTAGTTTTAATGGTAGGCAAAATAACTCCCCCACCTTCAAAGATGCCCATATCCTAATCCCCAGAACCTGTGAGTATGTTGTTAAGTGGAATTAAGGTTAATGACAGAATTCATGTTGCTAATCAGCTGACCCTGGGATGGGAAGAGTAGCCTGGTTTATCCAGGTGGGCCCAATGTACACAAAATTCCTTATAAGGGAGAGCGAGCACGAGGAGTAGGTGAGTCAGTAGCAGAGAGGGAGGAAGGGTGCAAGGAGTCAAGGAATTTGGGCAGCCTCTAGAAGCCGGGAAAGGTAAGAGATGCTCCCCTAGAGCCACCAAAAGGAGCTCAGGCCTGCCAATACCTTGATCTTTGCCTCCTGTGACCCCTTTTCAGACTTCTGGTCTCCAGAATTATGATAATAAGCTTGTTTTAAGCCACCAAGTTTGTGGTAATTGGTTACAGCAGCAATAGAAAACTAATACAATTATCATTACAAACCTGTAATGTAGGTATCATTTTGTCTGTTTTGTAGATAGGAAATGAGGTTCAGAGTTTAAATGGCATGCTTAAGAAAACGCGACCATTAAATATTGCTTAGGAAATTAACTCGGGTGTTTGGACTCCAAAACCAGTGAACTTTTTATTGTAAAATGAGGAGGTTGGATAACATACTCTCTAAGGTTGTTCCAGCTCTAACATTTACTGATTTAAAGTATCAAATGAAATCTCAGACTAAAATGGGAGGATTTGTTGGTTGTGTATCTCCTTAGTTCTCGGGAGTGTTTCCAAAGCAAAAAAGGTTTTGGCATCATTTTGCTGTATAGCAAAATACGTGGGTTTTTTGTTTTGTTTTGTTTGTTTTGTTTGTTTCCCAATGCAAGCCTTGTAAGCTTTGCTCCTAGCTCTGAAGTTTAGCTGCTTAGGCTCTTTCACATACAGCACTGAAATAGCTTTTTCCTTCTGTGCTGTTAGGGATTTACTGACAGTTCACCAAACTGACTTTCTGCTGACACAAATAGATTTTTGCTTGACCTGTTTCTTGAATGAAATTTGTCTTTTCAACAATTGAAAACAGTTGAAGAGGTAGGCTTAACTTTGGCATCTATTTTGAAGCATATTACATAAATTTCTTATATACATGGTAACTAATACATGTATTTATATACTGGTACAAATTCCTTTAAAATATTTGTTTTCTTTTCTAAATGTCATTTTTAAGTGCTGGTGTTTTATTTTCAAAGTATCATTTAATAGGATTTAGAGACAAGTGTGTAGAAATATGGTCCATAATTCCACTGACCAGATGATTCTCTGTTGACTTCTCAGAAAAAAGGAATAGTCTATGCACGTACTTAGAAAATATAAACAGACTAGGATGGTGTAAAATGAAAGGAAAAAGGAAGGTTTTAATGTAACTGGTTGGGTTTATGTGCATATCTATTAAATCTGATAAAACTTAATCACTTTCTATAAGCAATGTCACATATTTGTGTAGTGTATTATGTAGCCAAACAAGAGAAAGAAAATTCTACATTGAATGCTGCTTACCTGATCTGTCATTCCAAAAAACCTAGATCCTGACTCTATCATATGGGGTACACTTTGCATGGGATTTAGGAAGTGGATTTAAAAATTACATTCATTGAAATTGAACCCAAAACGTTATAAATAAAGCAACAGATGAACTTGAGAATGACTTAACTCAGGAGTGAAATGCACAATTATTATTTGTACATAAAAGAAACTGCAAATGCTATTTTAATTTTCCATCTTTTCTTAGTAAATATGGATGAAATTCTTTGCTGGGGTAATTAAGTGACTTGTTTTAGTATATTTTCCTTTTTCACTTATTGTCAGAATTCTACTTTGTTCACTGATCTCTCCTATTCCTGTATTTGGCAGCAAAATAATTGCTTCTATGTGCCATGGCTCTTAGTTTTCACTGTAGAGAATTACTGGCTTCTTCATCAGAAATTGTCTATAGTTTAGAGTTATAAAAAATACCTACTTCAGATACAATGTAATTTGTCACAAGTTGCATACATGTTTCTGAGGTCTGAGAGCTCTCTACATCCACGTATCTGTTGTGACTATCTGTTAGGTTTCTAGTGAAAGAACATGATGCTTGGGTTGCAGTGAAGCCACCGCAATCTAGTTTGGCAGAAAAAGATCTTCCTCATTGTCTAAGGGAAAAACAGCCACCTAATTGCAAAAATAAAAGTAAATTATATTATGGAAAGATTTTGTATGCTAGTCTTGAAAATCTCTACTGATTGTAACACTTCAAGTATTTTTTGATTTTGGTTTTTATTAGAGTTTATTTTTAAGCTCTTCAGGACTTTTATCAAAAAGACTGGTGCCAAGGTGGGCAAGAATATTAAAGAATGTCTCTGCCGTTAAGGTGCTCTTACATTCATTGGAGCAGTAGATTATATATGAAAAGTTAAATATTAGAATAAAATAGAATTCAATGGAAACTACCTAGTGTACGTATAAATAATTTACAAATAAGTCTGTTTTAATCTTTCATTGAAATGCTTAATAGACAAATGTGAAAAGAAATCCTTTTATATGTATGACTTATAAATCATTTGAATCCATGAAATACTACTCATTGAGCATTGTTATATCAGGAACTTTATATACGTGAACATAATGATCACAGCAGTGCTATGGTGTGTTACTAGTTTTCCTATTTTATAGATCAGGAAACTAAGGAAAAAGTTAAATAACATGTTGAAGACTGTATGGCTAGGAAGTCACATATGGAAATATGACTGGGGGCTTCTGATACCAAAGTATGTGTTTGTTCTTCTGTACTACTGACTCTAAATGAATTAGAATTGTCTTGTTTTTCTACTCTGATAATAAACTTATTTTATAAAATTAAAAAGATGATAGCAATATTTTATCAGGTACCAACAGTTCCAAAGCTTATTTGCTACCCAAAGACAGACTATTTGACTTTTAGAAATACCTTCTTCTAGGGCAATAGTAATAGCACTCCAAATGATTTTGAGTGAGTAACTTAGATATGAAAGAGAAACAGTGTTATGAGAAGATCAGTAAATTGTGAAAAATCAAGTGTCTACATAACCATAAGCCATAATATTTTGCATTAATTCTATAGTTCTTAAAATGTTTTCAAATGATTCTTTTTTCCTAGAGTCAGAATGACTGCCAAGTAAGCATTTGTTCTTCCTGTAGTCATTTGTTGATAATGGTAAGGAACCATATGTGGTGAGGCTTAATTCTAGTTGAAGTTATTGTGTGCTTTTGTACAAGGTTATGAATTTCCATTCAATCATATATATCATTCTTAGAATTTATCTGTGACAGAAATGTGGCACAAACTATTAATTAACTCCTCATCCAATGTGAGAATATTATGTACTAAAATCAACAAATTGAACCCCAAAAGAACCCATGCTGAAAGATTTATAACATGAATAAAAATAGATTTTAAAACCAATTTTACAGAGAAGTAATTTAATGATAGTGATTTAAGGAGACATTTTTTAAATGAATGGGCACAATTTAGAATCTAAATTTTAAAGGGCTTAAATTTTGAGTATCTCTTATGACATCTTCCAATATTAAAGCTGATTTAACTGTCATGGATACAAATTATTTGTGGGTGTGCATGTGTGAATATATGTGCATACATAATCTCAGCATAGTGAATTACCAGTTCATACAAATTTATTTTAGTCTACGTTGAAATATATTCATATGTTTATCAATGTTTCAATTGTTGGGAAAACCAGATTTCTTTGGGTATACATTTATGCTGGTTGACAGTTATAATGTTTTTTTGGCAGTGATGTGAGGTAAAGGGGTTGCAATGAGGATGTAATTTCAATGTGAAATTAGGTAAGATTTTTTAGTCTTTGAGTAAAAAGAGGGAACAAAGTTTAAGTTGGTGATCCATCCAGACTTAATTGACTAGTATGTCACACACATTTTATATTTACAGTATTTCATTCATTCTAAGTCACATTTTTAGTTCACATTTTTCACCTCTGAAATGACGATGCATCATACAGTTGACAGTATTTTACAATTATTGACCAGAAAGCAGTTGCACTTTAATTGCTTTTACTGTGCATGTGGGGACTTGGTCACGGATGTTTGTTTCCAAAGCAATTGAGTATATGCATTGTGCTACTGTAAATGTTCAACTTGACATTTAAATGTCAAATAATTTAAAGATAATTTGAGAAAGAAATGGGTACAGTTGAAAACCTTCCATTGATAAATTATAATGATATTAAAAATTATTAAAGTATATAGACTTGAAAATGGTATTTAGAAACTAAGGTCTGGTCCAAGGTATTACCTATTGCTAATGGTGTGCCATCTTTATCCAACAGTGAGGTATCTGGCTCTCATTATCTACAATATATTTATTGTTTGTTCAACCCTAGGTTTGAAGAATTGTTAACCCATACCCTGCGAGAAACAAATTTACCAACTAAATTCATTGTTGCTATGCCCTCATTTTGTCTTTCGCTTTATAACTAAAATACTGTTTCTAAAAGTTAGTTCAGCTATTAACTATCTCTTCAGAGAGATTTAAAGAATGAGAAGGACTCAATTCCCCCAGTTGCTGGTTTAAGAGTGGAGAAAGGAGGGCAACAGAAGGAATATAAACTGCCTCTACAAGCCAAAACCAACCCTGGCTGACAGCCAGGAAGGAAATGGGACCTGAATTCAGAAAACCACCTAAATAAGGTTAGAAGTAGACTTTCTCAAAACCTCCAGTAAGGAAAGCAGCTCTACCAACATCTTGATTTCAACCTGTGAAATCTAGAGCAGAAAAAATTAGCGGAGCCAACTTGAATGTCTGCTCCTCTATCGTCTCCAAGATTGGCTCGGCTGATTTTCTGTTGTTTTGTAAATTTTATTTATTTTTGGCTGCGTTGGGTCTTCGTTGCTGCGCATGGGCTTTTCTCTATTTGTAGTGAGTGGGCGCTACTCTTTGTTGAGGTGCACAGGCTTCTCATTGCCATGTCTTCTCTTGTTGCGGGGCACGGGGCTCTAGACATGTGGGCTTCAGTAGTTGTGGCATGTGGGCTCAGTAGTTGTGACATTTGGGCTCTAGGGCACACAGGCTTCAGTAGTTGTGGCACGCGGGCTCAGTAGTTGTGGCTCACAGGCTCTAGAGAACAGGCTCAGTAGTTGTGGCACGTGGCTCAGTTGCTCCACGGCATGTGGGATCCTCCCAGACCAGGGATCGAACCCGTGTCTCCTGCATTGGCAGGCAGACTCTCAACCACTGCGCCATCAAGGGAGTCCCTTGGCTGATTTTCTATAGAGGAGTAAGATGATAAACTTTTGCTTTAGGTCAGTTGGTTTGTGGTAATATTTCATAGCAGAAGTAGAAAATGAACATGGTATCCTACCCAATTATTCATAACCTCTATCATGAGAAAAGATCAGACAAACACACAATATCTGGCCTTGACTCTTCAAAGGTACCAAGGGCATGAAATACTAGGAAGGACTGAGGAACTATAACACTGAAGAGGTTTATTACAGTGACAGTGGCAACTCGATGCAATGGGAGTCCCCTGATTTGATCTGAAACAGAAAGAGACATTCACAGGAAAACTGGTGAAATTCAATAAAGTTTGCAGTTTGGTTGATAGTATTCTACCAATATTAATTTCTAAGTTTTGAGAATTATACAATGGTTATATGCCATAACTTTGGGAAGAGTCGGGTGAAATTACATGGAAATGCTCAGTGCTACTTTGAAACTCGTTTCTAAGTCTAAAATTGCTTTAAAATAAAGAAATTATGCAAATGGATGTCATCATCTTGGAAGGAAATCTTGGAGACAATAGAAAAGCAGGTTGAGACATGCTGCTTAGTGTGTTTTATGACAGAAAATGTCTAGGAAAATGCACATTGACAATGACAAGTTAAAAAAATAACTCAGGGGAGTTGGACACTGAGTATGAAGATGACTTAAGAATAATCAATTTGCTTAGCTCTTTATCACTATGTGTACATAAAAATATACAGTAAATATTAAATTACTTTTAAAAATTACTCTAAGTATGAAATAAGTGATCAGAAAGTATTGTGTCATAGCTTAAGTTGACACATGTACTCTGGTATAGTGGAATGAGGGCATTTTGTAATTGATGTGATAAAAATACATCTTTGTATCACTTAACTCTTGCATCAAACAGGAAATGAAATATTACCATTATTCCTATTTATAAAGGAGAAAACTGAAGTTCAGTGGTATTAATTTGCCCAAACTCATAGTGTTAATAAGAGGCATAGCTGAAATTTAAAGCCGCTCTGTCAGACTTAACAGCCTATATTCTTTATGCAAAATATACTACCTCCCATAGCAAATGAAAGATTATGCAACAGGGCAGAAACTTGGCCCTAGACTCAGAATATTACTGTTCTAACCCTTTCGGCTGGCACATCTAACATGTAGCATATTCAGTAGGAACTAATTCTATAAATGAAATAATCAAGCTTATTTAGAACTGAGAAATGTTGAAATTTAGAAGATAATTACATGAATTTACTCATTTAGATGTTAACTGCATTCTGAGGCACAAAGTAGCCATAAATTTGAGGGTGGTTTCATTTTCTTTAGATCAAATGAGTGAAACATACACTATTCTGAATGATTTTTAATTATATTAAAATTATAAATTTTAGCCTATTAGACATAGTGAAAACAGGGGTGACAGTTGTGAATATTTCCCTTTAGAAGCTCCTATAGTTTCTGACCCTGAAACACATAACAGCAAATTAACAAATATAAAGCACTAGGCATCATTGTGGGCTTTTCAAAGGTACTTGCTAATTTTTGAGAAAGAATCATAGAAGAGCAAACGAGGAGTTTAATTTCTAGGCCATATTTCATCCTTTATGTCATGCCAGTCAAAACATTTCTGTTTATTTCACAGCTTTCCCAAATGAAACGTTTTAGAATTGACGTTTACTTTCAACACTCTGTGTTTTGAAATTTTAAATAGCCACAAAGCTGAATAAGAATGGAAAAGAAGATGTGCAAGTCCTCGATTTAGGGAACTACACACACTTCTTTGATACTTTTGAAATCAGGTTACTCAAATGAGTCAAACTAATTTGGGTTGTTTACCCCTGTTACCAGAAACTAGATACTTAAGCAAATTCTTATTTTTGGTATTTTTCAAGGTAATAATCTGTTTATGATATATTCAAGATGTTAAACCCTACATAAACTTAAAGAAAACCACTCCAGATTTTATTGCACAGAAATAATCATTAATATTAAACATTTCAGATGTAGATTTTTATACATGGAACTAGTTGGTTATGAAGATAATATTTAGAGATATTTCTTTTTAAAAATAGACTTTCACATGTACTGTTTAAATGTTCTTATTCTAATTTTTCTTTAAGTAAAAAATACAGAGGTAAAATTTTAGTAATTCCTAATCTTATACATTTTCACAAAAATGAAATATTAAAAAAAACTCTCTACTTACTTTAGGCTTAAGTTGTTCATCTTTCTTTAAGTTCCTAAGGTGGAAATTTACACGATGAGTTTTGTATCTTTCTTCTTTTCTAATATACTAATGATATAATTTTTTCTCTAAGCACTCCTTTCTCAGCATCCCACAAGTTATAAGTTGTGTTTTCATTTTCATTTACTTCAAAATAGTTTTAAATTTGAGATTTCTTCTTTGACTCATGGGCTATTTAGAAGTGCATTGTTTAATCTCCATATATTTGGGGAATTTCATCTTTCTGTAATTGATTTCTAGTTTAAATCCATTGTAGTATTCTATTCTTTTAAATTTGTTAAAGTGTGTTATGTGGTCCAGAATGTGGTCTATTTGGGTGAATGTTTCATGTGAACTTGAGAAAAATGTGCATTCTGCTGAAGTCATCTACAAATCCATTATATCTAGTTGATTGAAAGTGTTAAGTTCAGCTGTGTCCTTACTGATTTTCTGCCTGCTGAATCTGTCCATTTCTGAGAGAGGAGTGTTAAAGTCTCCAGCTATGACAGTGGATTCATCTATTTCTCCTTTGGAGTTCTATCAGTTTTTGTTCCACAAAGTTTGGTACTGTTGATAGGTGCATACATGTTAGGAATTGTTACGTCTTCTGGAAGAATTGACCCCTTTATTATTATGTAATGTCCTTCTTTATCCCTGATAACTTGCTTTGAAGTCTGCTCTGTTGGAAATTAATATAGCTACTCCTGCTTTCTTTCAGTTAGTGTTAGTGTGGTGTATCTTTCTTCATCCATTTACTTTTAATCTATCTGTATTTTTATATTTAAAGTGAGTTTCTTATAGATCTAATTTTAAAAACTTCAAAGGTAAATGTGTTGGAAATATTTAGGAACTAATAGGAGAGCTGAAAAATAAGAATTAGAACAGAAATCCATGAAATTGAAAACAGGAAATCAATAGAGAAAGTCAATGGAACCAAAAGCTAGTTCTTTAAAAAGATCAGTAATATCAAGAGAGATATGGGAACATGTGTATATGTATAACTGATTCACTTTGTTATAAAGCAGAAATTAACACACCATTGTAAAGCAATTATACTCCAATAAAGATGTTAAAAAAAAAAGCCTCTAGCCAGGTTAAGAAAAAAAAGAAGGCAAAAAATATTAATATCAGAAATAAAAGAGGAGGCATCATTACAGATCCCATGGACATTAAAACAATAATAAAGGAATACTATGAACAACTCTATGCCCACAAATTTTATAGCCTAGATAAATTGTCCACTCCTTTGAAAGATGAAAACTGCCAAAATCACACTTACAAAACTAAACTTACTCTTACCGTATAATCCAGCAATTATACTCCTTGGTACTGAAAGGAGTTGAAAAGATACATCCACATAAAATTATGCACACAGATGTTTATGGCAAT
Source organism: Neophocaena asiaeorientalis asiaeorientalis (assembly GCF_003031525.2). Lineage (NCBI taxonomy): Eukaryota > Metazoa > Chordata > Mammalia > Artiodactyla > Phocoenidae > Neophocaena > Neophocaena asiaeorientalis. The sequence continues at coordinate 291,546 of NW_020175017.1, forward strand.
TTTATTCATAATTGCCAAAACTTAGAATCAACGAAGATGTTCTCCAGTAGGTGAATGGATAAACTTGAGTACATCCATACAATTGTATACCATTCAGCAACTGAAAAGAAATGAGCTTTCAAGCCATGAAAGGACATGGTAGAACCTTAAACGCATATGGCTGAAGGAAAGAAGCCAATCTGCAAAGGCTACACACTGCATGATTCCAGCTATATAACATTCCAGAAAAGGCAAAACTGTGGAGACAATAAAAAGATCAGTGGTTGCCACAGGGTAGGTGTTGGGATTGGAGATGAATAGGTGGATATGTCGTTAGACATTTGTCTAAACCGATACAATTCTTCAGAATATTTTTAGAGTTTATCTTCCACTTTCTGAGGCTTATGTGTCTTTCAAAGGTTTTCAGCAAGCTAGCCATTTCTTGTTCATCTGCCCTGATTAGCAAAATATCGATTTGTTGTTCTACAGGTTGTTTGGACCATCCAGATCTCTTCAAACATTATGACAGAGGGTAGGAGAGTTGACATGACTCTGGAGCAGAAATGTACATGTAGATTGTTGTCTCTTGATAATAATTCTGATTGAAATTTAAAAACTCATTGGCCAAATTTAAAAAAAAACAAAACAAAAAACTAATATTAAAAATGAGATTATGCAATAAATTAAGAGGTTGCAGTATTATTTATAATAGCAAATATATGGAAGCAACCTAAGTGTCCATCAACAGACAAATGGATAAAGACATGAAATATATATAATGAACTATTAATCATAAAAATATTTAAAATTTGCCATTTGCAACACCATGGAGGGTATCATGATTAGCGAAATATGTCAGACACCAAGACAAATGCTGTATGTTATAATTCATAGATGAAATTTAAAAAAATAAAACAAATGAATATAAAAAATCAGACTCAAAGATATAGAGAACAAACTAGTGGTTATCACTGGGGAGAGGGAAGTGGGGAGAGGCAAGATATAGGGGTTGGGGATTAAGAGGTACAAACTACTATATATAAAATAAGTTACAAGGATATATTGTACAGCACAGGGAATATAGCCATTATCTTGGGCTAACTTTAAATGGAGTATAATCTATACAAATATTGAATGGTGTTGTACAACTGAAACTAATAATATTGTAAATCGACTGTACTTCAATAAAAAAATACCTATTTGAAATAAAAACAACTAAATTGCTCTTTTGTTGAAAATGTCCAATTAAAAAAATCTGGCAATAAATTTAGAAGTAGTTTAGTTCTTACATTTAAAGAGTTGGTTTTCAATCACTTCCTGAAATGGAGTGGGTACTTAGAATTTCCTACTGAGGCTGCTTGCTAAGGCTTTCGACTTTGTAAGCTTTGAAGTTGTTATGGATAAATCTGACTAGACCATGTTCTTCCTGTAATGTTATTAACTGACCGGAGGATTATGCTTCCTAGAAGTCCAGGGTTGTCTGCCTTTGGCTTTATATCCATATTTATTTTATCACAAATACTTCCTTGTGGCCATTTGCAACCAGCTGACCTCCAAGGCACTGATTGCTTCTCTTTGGTAGTTGATCATTAGACTTATTCTTCTATAAGTAGCTAGTGGGTTTTAAAAGCAGGTTCATATAATTTTCTTTGAATATTTTAACTGATTATTTTGCTAATACTATACACCCTCATTTAATTTCAGTTTTACAAATGGCAAACTAGAAATTCTGGCATAAGAGAATTATGCAGAAAGTTAATGCTGAAAGTTAGGGAGATTGAACATTTTTTCCCAAAAGAGAGTCTATGAAATAGATCCCCATATTCCTTCTATAGCTGAAGTCTCTATTACAACACTAAGCCTGCAAGAAAAGGCTGACATTGTGAACAGAAAAACCACTGAGCTGGGCAGCTCAGAAGAACCAACAACCCAAACTTTCCCCTTGACAGCAGTAAGTCCACCCTGGGTTACAATTCAGCTGAATTATTTGTGCATGTTGTCTCCCTCTGTCTGGAACAATTTATTCTCTTTATGAGAAAGGGGGGAATTTATCCAAAATACATTGTCTCCAATTTATGTGATTAATTGACATTAGCCAATGTGTGCAAGCATAATAGGAGAAAGGTTAGAAGAGCCTGCCAGAGAGGGATGCCAGAGTATGCTCCCTCAGGTTTAACTCAGCAGTTAATCAAACAGTTCTTTACTTGCCACTCAGGTTTTCTGCAAAAGAAGTAAAGTGGAAAATCAATAAACACGACATTGGAAGCCCTTTCACCTGCCCTGGAACAAGTATCAAACATTTGTCTTTCATCAAGATACAACTTTAGGTTTCTTCTCTTACGTGTGCTAGGTTTCCTCAACACCCTTTTCTAATGAAAGCTGTAGAAAGAGACTCCTCACCCAAAGAGGTGCTTTTCCTGTATTGCTGATGGTGGTGGTGATGGTGGTGGTGATAGTTTTATTTCTAAATATAGAAGTTGCTATATCTGTTTCATCATGACTATCTATAAAAGTAAAAACAGCATGAGTCAACCAGGGATTATCAATAGTCACCAAGAGTAAAAATCTGTATTTCTTTTGCTTCGCCTGTCACAAGGTTTCCTTGTGTTGCTTATTTCCAGGAAAATGGTAGGAGGCTGTCATGAGAAGACAAGTCACTGTAGAGATTCAAATGGACATGACAGTGATTTTAAATTTAACTTACCCAATCTGACGTTATTGGTATTGCCCCTTATATCCAAGGACCTTTCTAATTGCAAATGTTTCATTCAAAGAATCTGCCCAGTTGACACTGATGTTAATGGTTCATATTGCTGAATTTCTCTGAAAATATTATTTCCTCAAAATTGTTTGTGTGGTCAGACCTTTAGGTGTTCTACTTCTCTAGCTGTACAATGAAACAATCCTCAATAGCTGACTGGTTCCCCTCTCTTTAGATAGCTTGGTATAAGAAGCTCATCAGCTTTCTTACCACAATGAATTAGTCATTTATGCTGACTCTCCAATATGACATTTGGGACCTATTCAACTATGGTAACATTATTGAAACTTCAGTTATGAAACTTAATTTCCAAAAATCTAATGGTTTCCTTTTCCCTCATGACATAAATTTTGCAAGATTATCTTTCAAAATAGATGATTCTTGGATCTAATGCAAAGATCCTGAACTTCTCTGATCATTATAAATTCTATTTTTTTATGAATGTAACTTAAAATATTCAGTATCTTTGTTGTTGAGACATAGAATTTTCTGCTACAAATAGGGATTTATCAACTTTGGCAATTACTATTATGTGAGTGGGCGTTTTATGGCTTGCTTGGCAAATTACAGACCATCTCTTTTTAGGTACTCAATAATAGCAGAATTATATTTTAGCACTTAACATTCCTTTTGTCAAGATGCATACACATTGTTAGATGTCTAGTGTTAATTTTTTAGTCTTTCTCTTTTTTATTATACCTATATCTATTAATTGATATTATTTTAGGAAATCTGAATTCTAGCACCATAATAAATCTCTCTCTTGAAATATATATGTTCTTTGATGGTAACATTATTTTTCAAGGGATTACTCTGATCAAATTATAAGATTCATTAAAGATAGTTAAATTGTAGTTGATGGGAGATTTCTTAGCATTATCTTAAAGTTGATATCTGATATCTAATTGACAGATTTCATTTCTTGTACTCGATTCTGTTTCCCTGAAATATTAATAAGCTCAACAGGATGCATCGAAGAATGCAATTGAATGAGGAACTTTCTAGCATAATAGGCAATTTCCTTTTCATAGAGGCTTGCCCCCTACTGCATATGGATATATCACAGGGAGACTGAAATAGCTCTCTTTGTTCCATGCTTAACATTAAGATCTAAAACTAAATAACTTACTAATTTCATATCATTAAAGTAATTAAAATTTTATTACTTTCATAATTTGTGTATGAAACATCATTGACATTCTTGTATTAATTCACTTATTTTCTTAGATATTTGCAATAAAGATGACACAACATGGTAGTTACTTGATCAGGAATTGCTATAACAGCTGAATACACTGAGATGGACTTCACAAAACCTAATTTTTTCACTACTGTGTGTGTATGTGTTTCATCTTGGAAATTTAAAAATATTAAGCTATTTCAATTTGGCAGCCTAATATCAATGGAAAATCAATTAATAAAATGAAAAAGTATATAGACTTTATATATTTCTCTCTACAGCTGAATACACTGAGATGGACTTCACAAAACCTAATTTTTTCACTACTGTGTGTGTATGTGTTTCATCTTGGAAATTTAAAAATATTAAGCTATTTCAATTTGGCAGCCTAATATCAATGGAAAATCAATTAATAAAATGAAAAAATATATAGACTTTATATATTTCTCTCTAGTTCTATATTTGATTAAGTTTCTATGCTTAATATAGAAATAAAGTAAATTAAGAGAAGTACTATGTCTATTATTGAAACAAATATGATAATTAGACCAAAGGTATTACTCATGACTAAGTAGAAGGAAAAATTGTAATTCAATGAGACAATCAGATAACAATTTTATGGGATATCTTAGCTGCAGTGCTCTTTATCAACTAATGTTCTATGTAAATTAACTGACACATAAAGAGATAGAAATGCAATAAAATGATGAGTTTTTGGCCAAAATAAATTTGTTCACAATTAACACTGTAATTTTATTAATATGTATTATTTTGGTCTCAGTGATTTCACACGATTGTGATTTGAAAAATCACGCAAAAATATTTGTTGATTTGGAAATGGGAGTGTTGGCATAGAAATCTCTGAAGGTAAGAAACTGCCAAATTTCTAACACAAGCTAGCATGTATTTTCTATGTATTTTAGCTTAATACAGAAGTTCCTTCAGAAGTCCTTTTTCTAAGTAGATAGTAAATCAGATATGACATTCTCTTGAATAAAGCGTTAAATATTAATATTTTAAATTGAAAAATGACAGTTAAGTATTGACAAGGTTTGAAAGCCAAATTTTTAACATTAATCACATACTGATCTACCATTTGCAATCTAAGATCACCTATTTCAGTTCTACATAGTACAAAAAAGGAGGTGGATTGCTATTTGGGCACAGTACACTAAATACACAATTTGAAGAAAAACATCAAATGCTGTGCAAATTTTGTGGGTGTTAGAACGAAAACAGGGTCAGCTTCTTAAGCAAACTTGTATTATAATTGAAATTTATTTTCAATTAATGATTTACAGGAAATTACAAAGTTGAGAGGTGCCATGTTTTCTTCACCCAGTTTCCACAGTGGTTATATCTTGTGTAACTATAGTACAATATCAAAACTAGGAAATGGACACTAGTGCAATGCGTGTGTATAATTCTATGCCATTTTATCACATACATAGATTCCTATTACCACCACCACCATCACTATACAGAACTATTCTATCACTGCAGAGATCAACTGGTGTCTGTTTTTCAGCTAAGTGTAGAGACCTTACTTTAATCCTGTTATCCACTACTTTTAGTATTATAATTGTCAAATATTTCCACTACATACATATTCTATGCACACACATATATTAAAGTCCACATCAGACAATGTTACATTTTTTTTCCTTTGAACATCAAACATAATTTAGGAAAGTTTAAAAAAGAAGTAAAGTTTATTGCATTACCTGTATTTTTGCTTTTATTCTTTTCAGATATTCATCCTTAAATCTCACACTTCTTTGACATTTGCCTAACACTTTTAGAAAAAAACAGTTTTTAGGGGTATAGCCAATTATTCCCAAATAAAGCTAGAACAAGAGATACTATTTATTATGTTAGCGTTTCCCAGTATGCCCATTTCTACTTAAGGAAAAAGATCAAGCATATCCTTCAGTAGCGGAATTGGAGTTTAGGGTAGTTTAATCATACACAGGAAAAGAAGGAAAATTGGAGTGAAGAGAATAGTATAGAAATCCTTTGCACCAGGGCTAATTTCAATCACACTGTATAACTTGGACTCATTAATATTTCCATTATATTATTGTCTTATGGACTAAAATCAATTGACCAGTTACTGAAGCTAGCACGTGAAAATCAGGGTGATAACCAATTACCTTATTCGATAAATCTTCTCATTACAATTTATTCACTCCTCAAATTTTTCTTTACTCTTACGGAGTATACTTAGAGGTATGCTGTATTACTCTAGGATTTAATATAGGATTTTGAGAAATGCATTTTAAGAGTACAAGATTGATTTATAAGGGACATAACTATTTTTGAGAAGGAAATATTTTCCCCTGTGCTATATTATTTTGTGAAAAGTCATCCATCAAATTAAATAATAAATACTGTTTCTTTCCAAGAAAAGTATTTTTGAATAGTTCTTATATTCACGTATTTCACAAATAAAGGTGCATTATAAAGCAAAAAGTAAATTCTCCCTTGGACCTTCTCCTATATCCAACTAGGATATAATTATCTACACCATAAGTGATTTATTATTTACTTTTACTTATTACCATTATTACTAGTATCGTCTTGCATTTCTATGGAAATACAGATATAGATTCTTATTTTTCACTGTTTATACACCATTATTTTTCTTCTTGGAGATGCACATGTATCATTAATAAATTCCTTATAGAAAAATTTTTATGGTTTTCTATATTTTTCTAAGACAATTATGCAAGAAACAACTTTGTATAAATGTCACCTTACATAAGTGATATACCTATGGATATATACATAAAGGTAAATTTCTGGTAATGTAACTGCCAGGTATAATAAGGGGGCATGTATCATTTTATAATCCCACCAGTAATCCATGAGTCCACACTTTCTACACATCCCTGACAAATGAGTTTGTTGTAGACCTTTTCAACTTTTTGAAATTCAATTTTTAACAGAATTTTCCAATCTGTTAGGTTTAATAAAAGGCTTTTTGATGTAGCTTTGATTGAAATTTTACTTTGTATACATGAGATCATATATTTTTATATACTGCAAATATTTTTCACCTAGTTTGTTGTGTTCTGACATGGTTTGTAGTGGTTTTCCCCTCGTTTAGAACTTGTCATTTCCCTTTAGTTGAATTTCTTAAACTTTTTTTAAAATGGCTTTTGGTAACTGCATTATTGTTCAGATGACTTGTGACACTCCATCTCTCATTTTTCTCCATAGCAGTTATTACTTTCTAGTGTATAATTAATATACAGTTAATTTACTTATTATATGTATTATGTTTCCCTCATAAGATCCTAAATGTCATGAGCACAGAGATTTTATTTCACTACTATATTATCTGCGCCTGGAATAGTGCCTGGCATAGAGTGATTTTTCTGTAAACACTTGTTGAATGAATGAATGAATGTAGGTTTTCTTGATCAGAGCTTTGTAAAGAGTAACTCAATAATAGTCTAGAGACTGGATTAGGGTTGGAAGGCCAGGTGAGTACTATTGTCCTTGTTCTTTGGGTCGTCCAGTTGAAAAATAACTAGGAAAGAGTTCTAATTAAAGATCAATGATCAGGAGCTAAGTAGTGAATGTGTGTCATACTCATGAACTGTGTGTCATAGGAGAAAAAAAAAGATTCATTGTTCATTCTTTGAGAGATAATAAAATGGCTGATTTCTATAAATTACATATACAACATCTTTTTCTGTACTTTCTAGAGAGTACTACTTGAATTACCAGTGGAAGCCATATCAAGGCCCTAATTTTCCTTCAGTGGCTCTGCCTATGCAATATCACCTTATTTTAGATGTGAAAAACCATGACACTTTTGGAGCACCTTAGAGACTACTGAATTAAGGAAAAAACTGACATCATGAAAAATTCCAAAAGAGAATAGAGATAAGATAGAAAAGAGCTGCAAAAGAATAAGTTGGCAGTTTGTGTTCCCTCAAAGGACAGGATTTGAAAATATTTGAAAAGAGACAAACTAGGAATATGAACATGAGTAAAGGCTTAAAAGTGAAGCTAAAATATCTAAAGGTTGGTTTAATATGGGTAGGAAGTAACGTATGGATTTGCATGACTTTTGTTGGTGAGACCATGATCAAAGAACCTATTTGTTAAGGGGCCGGTTAATGGTGATTTGAGGGTTTCTCTTTGCAATTTGCACTGGAAAAGCATTGAAGAAATATGATGCCCAAAGTATAAAGGCAAGCTCTTGCCATTTTAGTTATGTTATTTAGAGATAGCCAACAGGGTGGCAAGTTTCTTTACCTTTATTCTAAGCCATTCATGTTCTTGAAAATGGAAACTTAAAGAATATATTTGAATCTCTTAGGTGTGAAGGGCCTACATAGCCACATTGAGAAAGGCATTTGCTGAAGAAATAAACAGTTTGTAGCAAAATTAAGAAGTGAGATGTTATGGGCTGAATTGTGTCCCACCAAAATTCAGGTGTTGAAGTCTTAAGCCCCAGTTTCTCAGAACTTGACCTTATTTGGAAATAGGGTCCTTGCAGATGTAAATAGTTCAGTATAGCTCACACTGGAGTAAGGAGGGCCCCTCATCCAATATGAATGGTGATCTTATTAAAAAAGGGGAGATCTGGACACAGAGGTAGACATGCATACAGAGAAGAAGACATAAATAGGCAAGGAAAAGACAGCCATCTACAAGCCAAGAGAGAGACCAGGAAGAGATTCTTTTCTCACAGGCTTCAGAAGGAACAAACCCTGTTGACATTTTGATTTTGGACTTCTAACCTCCAAAACTTGAGAAAATAAATTTCTGTTGTTTAAGGCACTCAATTTATAGTATGTTGTTAGAGCCTTTTAATTTACACAACAAAATTGTTCTAAGTTTTAAAGAAATACAAGTTTTCACTAAAGAATAAATATCACTTTATCTGGCATAGGTCTCCAAAAAACTATCCTTATTTTTAATATTGGCCTGTTTTTCTTCTGGACCATTTTCTTACTCTTTTTATGCCTACTAGCAGATTTTTTTTTCTAAGAAATATTTAGGTAAAAGCCCTTTTAATAAAAAGCCACTTTCAGTGAGATGTTTCTTTTAATCCCATATCTGCATGTGAAGATATCCATAGGGTGAAATAAACTCAGGAATGGACTGATATTGGAAAAATGGTCCTTAACTGTCAAAACTATCCATGATGGAGGCATTAAAGGAAAAAATTAACAAATTATAACAGTATCAATAACGGTAAGACAACCACCTATTAAGCACTGCCATATATCAGGTATTATACTAGTATTCTGTTCAGTTTATTACATTTAATCTTCACAATACCTCCAAGATGTATATAGTAATAAGATAAAAACATTAAGGCTTAAAGAAGTTAATATTCAAGTTATTAACCATTTCTGTAAGAAGAGCAGAAAGGCCTTAAACCTGTAGTGTTTATGTTGTGTTACAATGCCTCCCCAGAGTACTGTTGAGAGCTGACAAGCACCATGAGAATATGGGTTCATGTAATCCTTAAGTTTACAAGGGGCTGTTAGATATAGGCAGACATAAACTCCAAAATTTAGGACTAAGAAACATCATTTAAGATGGGATAGTTTTAGACTTCTGAAAACAGAATTTTTTTTTGAGAATGAAGATTTCTAAAAATTGGAAATACTTCTGTTTCTTTATTACAAATTATCCAAATAAAGAAGTATCTCCTGATCAACTGAAGAAATCCAATATATGGAGATAGTAAATGAGCACAGATCTGAAAGGATTGTATGAATGTTGGACAAAATGGCTTAGTTAGAATATAGATGTGAAAGTGACATTTATAGTGTCAGGAATACTAAATGACAGACTGGGCTAAAAGCCTGTGCAAATGATTTTTATAAAGGATCATGTATGTCTTTTAACTGTGTTAAGAGCAAGAAGACAGGCAGAGAATGCTATCACTTGAAGAAGATTTAATATTAACAAAATAATAAAATAATACCATTAAACAGAAACTTAACCTCTAGTCTAAAAATGTTTGCAAAGAAAGTAGATTTAAGGGCTTCCCTGGTGGCGCAGTGGTTGAGAGTCCACCTGCCGATGCAGGAGACACGGGTTCGTGCCCCGGTCCAGGAAGATCACA
>NW_020175017.1:301664-316008 GCF_003031525.2 Neophocaena asiaeorientalis asiaeorientalis
TGACTTAAGGAATGGCGCCCAGGATATGAGAACCACACAGCTGATTTAAATGAGTTCAGTATTTTTTCCAGTTATTGAAAGACTTAAAGATATGCTTGCACAGCAACTCATTGTTAAAAACTACAGAGGAAGAAATCAGTTTTTTTAATCTTATCTCAGAAATAATATTCTATAAGGTATAAATGGTAAACCTAATAAAACTGAGCAATTATTAAATAGATGGTTTATAAACGTTTGCAAAAGGAAATGATGCTTGCTTAAAGTCACCATAGGTCTACCAACAAAAGTTCACCAGAAATCAAATTTATTATATTTTTCAACATGCTTCAACAGGTTATAGCTGTTCTTTCTACATTGTTTGTTTCCATTTCTTTTCTTGTAAAAGAACACTGGTTTTCTTTCTTTTTTTTTTTTTTTAATTTTTAACTTTTTTGGCTGCACTGCATGGCATGTGGGATCTTAGTTCCCTGATCAGGGATGGAACCCATGTCCCCTGCAGTGGAAGTGCGGAGTCTTAACCACTGGACCATCAGGGAAATCCAACCCTGGTTTTCTTTTGTGGAACTATTCCCACTCTACTCTGTGTTCATGGTGTTGGTATAGCTGCAACCATATAGAAAAAGGAAAGCACTTTCTCTGGCACTACCAACTGGAGGAATATGAGTTTGTAATTTTTAGTGGCAATTTTATATCATGAGGGGAAACTTTACTGAGAATATAGTCAAGACACAGAACTTCTAAGCTGAGAGATGGAGACAGAGTTCTAGCACACGATTTGATTATTTGGAATTTTCAGTTAAGCAAAAACGCTATTCATTACTTATGCCACTCTGAGTTAGTTGAAACTAAAAAGAGTTCTAGTTCTGAAATTACTCCCTGGAAGTGGAGTATTAGAACTGAAAAACTTAAACTGTGGATTACGTTTATTTGCTGAAGAATACAAGATGAGGATTCCCCCTAACCTTGGTTGAGAAGATATTGATACCAGTTATACAATGGAGAAAATTGCTTACACTTCCTGCCAAGTTCATGCAGAATTCACTTGGCTCTCAGATTTTCAGTTCTTTGAGGCTAGGGCTTTTGGAAATTCTGTAGAGAAATGGCAGTATTTTGGAATGTGTTGACAATTTTTTGTGGCTTTCAATAAGTTCTTCTGAGAGAGAGAGATGAGTTTCTTCTAAATAACCTATTTGAAAATAAGAAATAAATACAAACTAGTGAAGAGATGCTCTTTGTGCCTGCAGCCAGTGACATGAGGTGGCTGAGAATCTGATAATCCTCAGTTTGACAGGACTGTAAATCTTTTTTTTTTTTTTTTTTTTTTTTTTTTGTGGTACGTGGGCCTCTCACTGTTGTGGCCCCTCCTGTTGCGGAGCACAGGCTCCGGACGCGCAGGCTTAGAGGCCATGGCTCACGGGATCAGCCGCTCCGCGGCATGTGGGATCCTCCCGGACCGGGGCACGAACCCACGTCCCCTGCATCGGCAGGCGGACTCTCAGCCACGGCGCCACCAGGGAAGCCCAGGACTGTAAATCTTAATACCCTGCCCTAAGCTAGAGTTTATGGTAGAAAAAGCAGCTAAGGAGGTAAGAAGCAAAATGAAGATAATACTTTAAAAACCCTGGAGAAACCACTGTTCTTCCCATGTAGCTAAGTTTTGCAATTTCTGATTGACAAGTGTAAAAATTATTCCCAGTGAAGAGTTTAGTCCACTAGGAAACAGCCTTGAAGAAAGGACTCTATTAGTTCCATTGCTGCAGAATAGTGGTTGAGATGGAATCCATTATACCCAGTACTGGGGGAATGGCAGAGCACCAAAGTCTCTTGTAAAAGGGAAGGAATTCCCACTCAATGGTCTAGATTTGTGGCTGGACCAACACTCTGGTTTTGGTTATTAGTCTATGAAGTTTTGATTTCCCAATATATATTGCATATGTTGAGTTGGTTTAAAATTTGTTGGCTAACCCTAAGTTTCTGAACCATAAAGAACTTTGCCTAGTAAAGACCAAGAGGTATGCTTGTGCTTGGAGTTACATGCGATTTAACTCTGAGTGAACCTTACCTCACCGTGTTCTTAATGCCTTAAGAGTTTACTGGATACATCACAGGTTCAAATTCTGTCATGAGGGAAAGTAATTAAAGAAGTTAGATTATCACTCTTTATAACCATGGTCTTCTAGGCCTACAAAGGCTCTTCTCTAAGCACAAACTTAGATCTCTGTATACTGCCCTAAGTGGCCCAAAAAACAGCAGCAATGTAGGATTTAGAGTTATTTATATAGTTAAATTATCTCATCTTAAGGCAGAAGACTAAAAGCAGGTAAAATAATTTTTATTGGAACACAAAAAAGGTAAAATATACATGTTTAGCATTATATTTAATAGGGGATAAAGATACTGTGAAATAATCATTGGTCTCTTAGTCTTTGTGCCTCGAACATTTTGATCTTGGTACATTTAAATAATCAAATTTTCATCTCCGCCATAGATGAAAGGCTGTCATATTTAGAAATCCTCAGATTCTACTACTAAAAATGACCAAAATCTAGGAGAAAAATTGACATTTTAGAATCTAAAATATCTCCGATAATAGAATTATGATTCAAAAGGCATCCATATATTAATTTTTTTATTGTCCATGTATAATTTTTAAAAATTTAAAACATGTTTTTCTTAAAGATAAACTTGTTTCAAAATTACTCACCTCATTATTGAAGGAACCAGTAAAATGGTAAATCTGGTCCAAATGAGAATTAGAGGAATAAGGATTATATAGTCTTTCAAAAAAGGCATTTAAAAATTGAGATTGCTGGTTTAGATACACATATGGTGACTGTCCTACAAGGCAGCGTAACCATAACCTTTGTGTTTTATCTTTTATGCTAAGCAGAAATGTGCAAATTAACATTCACAGAATCAATGCCCTTACTTAATAGGAAATAGCAAAGATAAACATAAGCACATTTCTCTAGATCAGAGGCTAACAAACTAAGCCTGCTGACCAATCTCTTGTTTTTTTGTAAAATTTTAATGTAACACAGCCATACCCGTTAATTTATGCATTGTTAGTGGCTAATCTGAGTAGTTGTTACATAGAGTGTATGACTTGAAAAACCTAAAATACTTTAAGAAAAAGTTTGCCTACCTCTGCCTTAGATAATTAAACGATATTTAAATAAATAACTTATTAACAGTACCCTATTTTGAGAAATAATTTCTAAACAATAGTCTTGATGATGAAAAGGTTGTTCTTTTTATGTGTAGGTAAGGTCTGCTTATTTTATATAGGTTTAGCAAGAGTTGCCTATATAAGCCTCTTTATGCACACAATGTCAAGTCACTTATGAGTCTAGATAATTAAGTTCTTTTCAAGAAATTTTTATTTAAAATCTCATGTGCTTTTAAAAGCCACAACAGTTTACTGTTCTGTACTGATGATAGAAAATCAAGTGAAAGAAGTTCTCTCTACCAGCATTATCTGTAGATTGGGGTGACTTCTTCTCACCTTGAGGTCCACCAGATTTTCTAAAGTTCTGGGCCTGTCATGGAGTCACTCCCTCACCAGCTGGGAGGCTGGGGCCCTGGAATCTGGGTGCCAAGCCTGTTTCCTTAGAAAGATTGGAAGGTGTTGACTCCACATGTAAAGTGCAGTTCTTTGTCATTAATGGTGGGCTTGTTATTATTAAATTGATTTACTACCAAACATGACACTCCAGGTATGATGTTGATTATTGTGTACTTAGTTTGTTCAGTTATATTCTAATATAGAGGAAGATTAAGTCTTATTGTACTTATATGAGTAACAATATTATGGAAAATAAGGAGACTGAATAAAAGTAATTGTTACCAAAATCACTTTTCAGTAGAACAAAATTACTCTTTTCCTTGAAAAACAAAAAGATACACTGTTACTTTGCATACACAGTTGTATTTCTTTGCCATTATTATTTCCAGTATATACTCAATCACCCATATTAATTATACATTTACCCAAATTTCAACTAACCACATCACCCATCTTAATTATAACTTTTAGCCAAATTAACTACTGTTTCACAGAGCAAACTGGGAATTAGGTCATTGAAAATTGTCTGTTATACGCAGGCATTTCAGCAAAGAAGCAAAGCTCACGAACATACCTAATGACCACCTATAAACACCCACATTATTTTCTCACCAAAGGTGTAAGCACTCTGTGACATAACAAACTAAGAAACAGAACTTTCTAGCTTCTAAACCATACTTTGTGACCAATGTTTCAGTAGTCTATCTTACTTAGGCAATATTAGATATGCAAAGATTTATATGTGAACTCAATATTATCTAAGTTTTTTTTTAAATTAAGTATCTTAAAGGATGTTTAAGCTGACATACTACTGAACAAAATTATCATTAAAATGTTTTTGGAAATGGTTTAATTTAGTAGAAAGTATAACTATGGGTTTTTTTTTTCCTTTTTTTTAATCCTAGACATGATGTAAGAGTAATGTTAGCTCATCTGATAGCCAGCATACGCAGTTTAGAAAGTTCAGAATACGTAGTTCTCTATGAAAAAAATTGAGTACTTGTATTACATATTCCAAGATGATAAAATCAGAGAAAGTGTATTTAGTTCTTTTCTTGAATCATATTTTCAAACCCTCTGGTTGGTCTAAGGATTCATCTTGATTGAATTTGAATTCTTATACTACAATTCTGCTGAAGTAGCAGTTTCTATAAGAGGGATTTTTTAAAAAGCTACTATATTTACAGTACTAAAAGTTTCATTAAAAAAAACTTATTCCAGACAACTGGGGAGCATATAATGCTTATGTAAACATGTGTTGATCTCTTCAAACCAATCAGAACAGAGCTGTTTATGTTTGAGATTTTATAATCTTATTTATTAATATCTTGCAGAGATAGGAAAATATTTCACACTCAATAAAAGGTAACCGCCTTTATAGCTCTTCAGTCTCAGCAATGGTCAAGATAAAAGAAGCAGAAAAACTCATAATCCAAATCTCAAAGGGCTATCCTTTGAGATCAAGAAAGATTTTCCTAATTGATATGAGGTCATATAAACAAATCTAAAAACCAAAGAAGAAAAAAAATCTTGCAAATCATTTTTTTGTTGTTGTTTTTGACTGACAGAAAACAAATTTGTTTTAATTTTGTTCTCAATTTCCGAACCTGTTGCCACTGCCATTGTGTCCTCCCTCTGCCTATCACTTACAAACTGACAGCCACATGGTGTTGCTAGAAAACATCATTCAAGTATTTTTTTCTTCAATCCAAAAAGTAAAGAGCAATTGCACTCTCCCAAAGGTTATATAATATTAGAATGGATAAGAATATTAAAGCTCATTTTTAATAGACAACGTTTTAGAGAAGTTTTAGGTTTAAAGCAAAATTGAATGGAAGGTACAGAGATTTCTCATTAATCCCTACCCCTGATTATGCATAGCCTACTCCATTTTTTAACATTCCACATCAGAGTAATACGTTTGTTAAAAATCAGTGAAACTACATCATTATCACACAGTCTGTAGTTTACATTAGGATTCACTCTTGGTGTTGTACAGTGTATGGGTTTGGACAAATATATAATGACATGTATTCACAATTATAGTATCATACAGAGTAGTTTCACTGTCCTAAAAATACTCCGTGCTTGACTGATTTATCCTTCCCTTCCTCCTAGCATCTGGCAACCACTGATCTTTTTACTGTCTCTATAGTTTTGCCTTTTCCAGAATGTCATATAGTTGGAATCATACAGTACATAGTTTTTTCTGATTGGCTTCTTTCAATTAGTAACATGCCTTTAAATTTCCTCCATGTCTTTCAATGAGTTTTCAAATGAGCTTGATAACTCATTTCTTTTTTAGTGATGAATAATATTTCATTATCTAGATCTACCAAAGTTTGTCCTTACACTTACTGAAGGGTATTTTGGTTGCGTCCAGATTTTGGCAATTATGAATAAGGCTGCTCTAAACATCTATGTGCTGGTTTTTGTACAGACATAAGTTTTCAACTCTTTTTGGTAAATACAAGGAACATGATTGCAGGATCGTATGGTAAGAATATGTTTAGTTTTGTAAGAAACAGCCGAAGTGTCTTCCAACATGACTTCATTTTGCATTTCCACCAGCAGTGTATGAGAGTTCCTATTGTCCCACATCCTTGCCGGCATTTGGTGTTGTCAGTGTTCTAGGTTTTGGCCATTCTAAAAGGTGTGTAGTGGTATCTTATTATTGTTTCAGTTTGCATTACCTAGATGACATGATGTACAGCACCTTTTCATGTACATATTTGCCATCTATATATCTTCTTTGATGAGGTGTCTGTTCTATTAAGGTCTTTGGCCCATTTTTTAGTGGGGTTGTTTGTTATTTTTGATAAAAATTATATATATTTCAGGTGTGCAATGTAATGTTTTGATATAGTTCATATACACAGTGAAATGATTTCTACAGTCAAGCTAAGTAACATATCCATCTCTTCACATAGTTACCTTGTGTGTGTGTGTGTGTGGTGAGAGTATCCAAAATCTACTCTTGTAGCAAATTTCCAATATACAATACAGTATTAACTATAGTCACCATGCTGTGCACCAGATCTCTAGAACTTACTCATCTTACATAATGGCAACTTTGTACCCTTTGGCCAACATCTCCCAATTTCCCCCACCTCCCTATCCCTAGTAACTACTGTTCTATTCCACTTTTCTATGAATTCAGCTTCATTAGATTCTGCATATAGATGAGCTCATGCAGTATTTTTCTTAATGTGTCTGGCTTATTTCACTCAGCATAATATCTTTCATGTTGTTGTAAATGGCAAGATCTCCTTTTTTAAGGCTAAATAATTTGTGTGTGTGCGTGTGTGTAATCACAACACCTTTATTCATTTGTCCATCAACAGACACTTAGATTGTTCATTTCTTGGCTATTCTGAATAATGCTGAAATAAATATGATTCAGCTGTTTGTCTTATTGTTGACTTTTAAGAGTTCTTTGTATGTTTTGGATAACAGTCCTTTATTCAGTGTGTATTTTTCAAATATTTTCTCCTAATCTGTGGCTGTTTTTCCATTCACTTGATACTGTCTTTTGTAGAACAGAAGTTTTTAATTTTAATAAAGCACAGCTTATCAATTATTTCTTTCATGGATCATACCTTTGGTGTTGTATCTGAAGAGGCGTATCATATCCAAGGTCATCTAGGTTTTCTCCCATGTTATCTTCTAACAGTTTTGCATGTTACATTTAGGCCTGTAATTAATTTTGAATTAATTTTTGTGAAGAGTATAAGGCCTGTGTCTAGATTCATTTAGATCCCAACTGGTCATGGCATACAATTCTTTTTATATGTTTTTGGATTTGATTTGCTAACAATTTTGTTGAGAAATTTGCGTCTATGTTCATAAGAGTTAATGATCGGTAGTTTTCTTATAATATATTTGTTTGGTTTTGGTATTAGAGTAATGATGGCCTCATAGAATGAGTTAGGAAGTATTCCTTTTGCTTCTATATTCTGGAAGAGATTATAGACAATTGGTATAATTACTTAAATGTTTGGTAGTGAGCTAATTACCGGTGAACTCATCTGGTCCTGGTGATTTCTGCTTCAGAAGATTACTAATTGTTTATTCAATGTGTTTAATATATATAGACCTATTCAGATTGTCTATTTCTTCTTGTTTGAGTTTTGGCAGATTGTGCCTTTCAAGGAATTCATCCATTTTATCTAGGTTATCAAAATTGCGTGTATACATCAAAAATTTTCTACCAGTGTTTTTGCATATTTCCACAACAGAATAAAGAAAAAGGATTTATTTTAAAGAGAAGAAAAATAGTTTTTGCATTTCTAAATGTTTTGAAAACCATTATACGATGAGAAAAATCAATTCAGATAAAAACTGATTTGATTTGACAGTTTTTGTCAGTTCAAAGTATCAATTGAATAACAATCAAAACCCTGTATTTTAGAGACCCAGTGCAGCATTTACCTCTGCTCTCTTGTCTTCCAATTCTAACTTCCTTTGATTTCCAATGCTATTGATTTGGAATAGCAAAATTTTGTTAAATTTGGGGGCTGATATACTGGGCTAAGCTTTGTCTATGAACATCATTCATGGCATGGATTCTGTAAGATGTGGATTTTTGAGTGGTTCATTTAAGACTGCTAAGAAGACTTTAAGCTATTTTTTCTCACTTGGCTAGCCGTCCATGTGAGCTGTAAATATAATATATTTTTTAGGTGATGGCAAGAATTGAGTGCAGTTAGAAACATTTATTTTAGATATTGAACCTAAAGTGTGGCCTCTCAGACATTTCTGACACCCTTCTAAGCAAGAAATTGCATGAAAATCTGGTGATCATTGGGATAATGAAATTTGAACTCTAGGAACTCCTAATTATTCTACAATTGTAATTATGAGTATTTGTTATCAAGTACATTTTACATAATCATGACTTTTTAGGATCACAAGCATCAGAGGATATAAAATACTGTGTTTCAAAGCTTTTCTAGCGACCATTTTTTACCCTTTGTTCATATGTATAAGATATCAGATTTGACTTATTAATGGTGTTAATTCAATATAAATTTCCTCTGCAGATTATATTTCCTTCATGGTCAGAACAAAAAGTTCTCAGACACCTGGGTTTCTTTTAAATTATTTCCTTCATTTCACCTCCTGTGTCAAAATTGTAATGATGATACACAGTATTGTATTTCTGGTGTCATCCCCTGCTTACATCAGGTTTTGATTATCCATGTGATTAGGTTACTGATGTTGCTATGTACATCCTGCTTGTTCTGCTAATTTCTTTAGACACATTATCTCAAACAGAAAGACAAGATCTTCTGCATCACAACATTTTTAAAGAATTTCTTTTTATTTTCCTGTAAACTTGTTTTAAAAGAGGATTTTCCTTTGTCCACTTTTGAATAATTTAAATATAAGTTAAGATGCAATTAAGAAAATTTTTAAAAATGACAGATATATAGTGCTTTTCACAATGATTATGAAATGACTGTATAACACATGCAGAAAACAGTAATGTGTGTCAGATATCAACCAGTAAAGAACATTTAATAGGTAAACATCAAGATCATGTGATACAATGCTATCGTGAATGGAGAAATACATACTGTACATTATTGTAAACTAATAAGAAATGTGTGTCTCAATCCAAGAAAATTTGAATATAAGATAATCATTAATTGAATCACAGGTCATTAATTAATTAATTAATTATAAATTCCAACTGAATAACAATATAGATTATGTTTCCTACAGATTGTTTGGTCTTTGCAAAAACTGCAATAAACTTTCTTTAGTTCTCTAAGTATAGACTCTGAAATGGAGATTTGCTTACAGGGAGTTTACTGGGGGGTCCTCTCAGTATTAAAACCTGTGATATAGGTTGAAAGTTTGTGCCCCGCCCCAAATTCATATGCTGAAATCCTAACCCCCAAGGTGGTGGTATTAGGAGGGAGGGGTTTTGGAGTTGATTGTGGCATAAGGGTAGAGCTGTAATGATTGGGATTAGTGCCCTTATAGGAGAGACCTCAGAGAGCTCCCTCACCCCTCTCTGTCATGTGAGATTACAGCCAGAAGAGGGCCCTTTGTGAACTAGGAAGTGGGCCCTCACCTGACACCAGATCTACCAGCCCCTTGACCTTGGAATTCCCAGCTTTAGAACTATGAGAAATAAATTTCTGTTGTTCATTAACCACATAGTTTGTTATTTTGTTATAGCAGCCAGACTGAACAACCTGTGAGGGGGGAAATGAAGGAAGCAGGATCTGGTACAGGAATTGCAGTGCCGTGTGGAGTTGTGCAGCTATGTGGCCCTCAGAATTGTGAATGAAAGCAAGAGGGCTGGGGTTTTGTATACATGTCTACATCAGGAACCAGGGAGGGTTTCAAGGTAGGCTGAAGCAGCTCCCTTAGGCTGATGGCAGTTCTAGGGAAGGGATTCAGTTGTGAACTGGCAGCAGGTGACACTCCTAGCAACTGAGGGAATGAGTGCTTTAATCTGTATCATGGGGGTATAGGCAGCACAGCCTAGCATTTACCACTCGCCAATAACCCAGTATATCCTGGTGATGTTCAGGACTTTAATATACTTTTCTAATTATCATTAAAAGGTATGGACCATTTATCAAACCAACAAATGTTAAAAGGTGATGCTTATTTAACGAAGGTTTGAATGGTACAGTAATAAACTAAAACTTTCCCAAAAGAGGTGAATATAAAAATAAATTATTCATTGATAAAATATATTTTAAATGCAGTAGGAATATAACTTCTTTAAAAACCAGTAAAATTAAAAAGAAAATGTAAAATATGGCAAAGTATTAACAGTATATTTTGTTGTTTTAGTTATGTTGTGGAACATTTTTTTAATACTTTTTTCTATTTTTCCATTTTTTGTCAATGAGCCTATATTATTTTGACAAACAGGTGATTTCAAGAATTAATAATGACTTTGGGGGGATAGCTTAGTATGTGTAAAATCTCAAAGAGAGAAGTAGGAATCATGACATTATTCAATGCTATACTCCAGTGTAGTTAAGGACAGACAAACAGTAGATGATTTTTGCAAACCTTGGGTTTCTTGACATTGGTTTACTTTCTCTGGACATTCTGATGTTATTTTTAGCATGTTCATTTTGCCCTCTAGTTTGCATATTATTTCTGCTGAATCAAGACCACACTATCCTAAAACAGTATACTACTATATATGTTTTGCTGATAGCAGTTATTTTTCAACTTTGTTATTTTTCACTACATCCTTGAGGAATTTATCCAAATCTCTGAGTGTTTTTTTTTTTAATTTTGTTCTTTCATATCACATGTCCAACAGGAACAGAAAACCATAATATTATGTAAGAGACCACTCTATTCCTGGAGTGTTTCTTGCCTAAATACAGTAAACTATAGCAACTTTTCTAGAAAAATAAAACATATAAAGCTTTGCAATATGTGAGGCATTTGGGGAGGAAGGATGTTGGGAGGGAGAGAGAGAGAGAAGAGAATGTAAATGGCAAGAGATGACAAGAGGGAAGCAAACTAGAATGATGAGACAAAATAGAAAAATGATTTCCAGTTGGTATGTCTGTCTTCATTCCATTAGCAACAGAAATAGCATGTATACATATTATCGCCTCTGGCTGCAGGGCTAACACCATTTCCTGGAGGTGTAGAGGAAGGCTGTGCTGCTTTAATTTCAGCACAAGGACATCTGTGCTCTAAACCTACATCTTAATAAGGTAAATGGTCTGTTTTAGATATCAGATATCTAAACACTGTTCTTTTGTATTAGCTGCATTTCTATGTGGTCAGTTCTCTGGGCTGCAACCCAAATAATGATATGTATATGCATGTATATAAAATCATTGTTCCTATAATTGTGCTGTGCCTGACCTCAAAGCGAATGTTGATATGTTTTTCTGCCTTGGCTTGTTTCTTGTTATTAGAATACATTAGTTCTGAAAACTCAACAGTGAATGTTATCTTTTTAAAGCTTTTTTAATTAACTTCTTATCTACCAGAATCATGAGGGAAATGCCATATTTAAGAAATAAATTAGTATTTCTAAATAATATTTACTGTTATATAGTATTTATTCCTTTCACTATCATAACTGGAAAATACAGGCAACTGGTTCTTCCATAATAAGAGAGAAATGGGATTTATATGTTGTATGCCAAAAGAAAAAATTATAAAATATCTACAGGAAATGGCAAACTCATGAGGAAAAAGTTAATATAATATTAAAGTGTCAAATCTCTATAACTTTACAAAAGTCCACATGTAAAAAAAAAAACAGATTCTGTTAGACATAAGTAGTATTGTTAATAGTGTTCAAAGAGCTTGCTTACATTGTATTCCACAGGTGCCTTTGTCATAGACAGTTTGAAGGAAGGATGTTGTTAATGTCCTCTGTATATAAAGTTAGAGTTTAGTAAAAATTATAAAAGTGAGCTAGTAAACCTCTAAGGCAAAACATCTATGAACCATACTGAGTGTGGACCAATAACTGATGACTGTAATTATCCTGAGGGAAGTGATTTAATATAATATTAAAACAGACTTGAACATGTAGTGCTTGATTGTGTTTTTATACATACAAGACAGCTAGATACATGAGTATGTAGGGATCATACCAGGTAGCAAGAAGTTCTGTGTTAGTATGTGGTGGTTGTATCACTAGTCATTACTCAAGAAAGTAGGAAGGAAACATAAATAAAATAGTTGAGGAATTTAATATTCATTTTATAGATGGATATGAATATATCAACACCCAAATCCCTGATCATTTTGGTTACTCTTGCCATGCTGGCTTCACAGAACTGTAAGTGCCTGGACTGGAAGTTTCACTCCACTGTGAAGAGCTTGAATCCAACAAAAGATGAATATGTGCAATTTGTGCAGGAATGGAAGTGTCAGTTTGGCAGCTCTTTTGATTCAAGCTCAATTTAGCTGTCCCCTCCCCTCCCTTTCTTTTCCTCTATCCCACCCTCTATTGTTCTAAACTAAGAGCTACTCATCTAAGATATAGACGAAAAATAGACATGAACAAAGAGCAATGCTGAAGAAAATGCAAATGCATACTTTGAAGCCATGTAAATATGCAGGTTATCCCATAAAATAGCATGAAATGGCCAAGGGAAATGACATTAAACAGTAAATGGAGGTGGATCAGAGTGAATTTGGAAAAGGACAAGGGAAAAGGTCATTGCCAAAAAGCATAAGGTCAATATTTTAATATGACAGTATCAAACTATCACACTTTTTAAAGACATTAAAGCAGGGGTTTTAAAATCCTTGAAAAACTTAGTAAATGCTCATTAAATGTGAGCTGCTAGTATTATTATTATCTGCCATATAGCTTTCTTTTTTTCCCTAAGCATCTTTAATATAGTTTATTTTTACCCTCTTTTTGAAGTTTATACATGTGATACAATGCACTATTTATTTCACTGTGCCTGGCTTCTTTTACTCAACATTATGTCTTTAAGATTCATACATGTGGTTGTGTGTCTCTGTAGTTCATTTCCAATGCTGTATAATGTCTCATAATTTGAATATACCCCACTGTGTTTATTCTATTATTGATGGATATTTGATTGTTTCCTGTTTGGACCTATTTTGAACACTTCACTTTCTATATTCTTTTGCATGTACCTGGAGCATTATAAGCATACATTTATGAGGCTATAGATTCAGGAATGGAAAAGGGTATATGTGTATCTTCAGCTTTAGTCAACACTGCCAAATTTTGTTCAGAGTAGTTTACAAACCTCTATTCCCATCTGCTGTGTATGAGAATTCACTTCCCGCCAACATTTCCTTTTGTCAAACATTTTAATTGTGTGGACTCATACTGATATCATTGTGGTTTTAATCTGTATTTCCCTAAAATTAATGAGGTTAGGAACATTTTTACGGATCTATTGGCTCTGTTGACATTCTCTTTTGTGAAGTACCTGCTCACATCTTGTGCCATTTTTTTTATTAGATTCTTTTTCTTGTTGGTTTTGAAAGCATGTACACATTTGGGGTACAAGCTTTAGAAGATGAGTCAAAAATGTATTTTTGACAATATTTTCACAATATGGCTTTCCTTTTCCCTCTCTTTAGTCTGTCTTTCAATGATTTCAAAAAATTAGTGCACTCAAAACTTATCCATTTTTGTAATACTGATAAATGCTTTCTGAGTCTTGTTTTAAAAAATGTTTTCTACCTAGAGAACATAAAGATATTCTACATAATATTACTATCAGCATGAATTGATTTTTTTTTTGTACGTGAAATGAGGTAGAGGTATGTCTCTCTTTTTTTATTTTTCCCTCAGTATGGATGTTCTACCATCATTTCTTGAAAAGGCCACCATACTCTCCCTGCTCTGCAGGGTCTGCCTCTTTCATAAATCAGGTGTTCATAGATAACTAGGTCTGTTTTTATTCTGGGGCACTTGTTTTTTCTGTCTGAGACAGACCCACACTTTCATTTACATAGTTTTAGGCTAAATCTTGACTTTCAGTGGAGTAGGTTCTCTCACCTTGACTTGTAAAGTTTCTTTGCTATTTTCTGACCGTTGTATTTTTATATAAATTTTAGAATCAGCTTATCAAGTTCCACCAAAAATTTTTTTTTAAGTATTCAGATTTTGTGTGGGATTGCGTTATATCTATAAATTGGGAAGAATTGACAACTTTTATAATATTGAGCTTTCCAATTCGTGAACATGATTTATGTCTCTCCCAACCCCTGCATTGCTTTAGATGTTTCTTTCATTAAAATTTTATAGCTTTCTTTCTTTTTTTTTTTTTTTTTTTG